>NC_071424.1:7690521-8007972 GCF_017976375.1 Cuculus canorus
GTTTTTCTGTTGAGCTCTGTCTGTTTTCCATCAGAAAGAAGCTCATGGGAAGTGTATACAATACAATATGCATCTTATATTAGATACAAACATTCTTTCCTATTTAGGTAGAATGTATGTTTTTATCTCAAAGTAACCTTTTATCTCTTCTTTTTTTCCCAGGATTTGGAATGCTGTAAAGAAAGGTGCAGTTTAGCTATCACGGGTGGAATTCTTCCCTTGAGAGGGCAGACCAGCAATACAGAATTCCCGAGTTGTCAGACCATAGAAGGCTTTTGCGACTACATTGACAGCAAGGACAGCACTAATGAAGGTTTGTTTTGATGTTTGTGTCAGGTTATTCTAGAAGAAATGGTTTGGGAGTCTAAGCAATGAATGCTGTTCTTTTCTTAAAACTTGTAGCTGAGTCAAATCTCAAAATTAATAAATGTCAGCTGAGTTACAAATGTCAGCGTATCCAATAATTATTTGTGTGGGCTTTCTGAAAGGAGCCATGTCTCTGCTCCTAGCTTTTTTTTTTTCCTAAACTGTTCATTTAGCTAAAACTCGGTCGGCTCTTCGTGTATAGAAAACTTAACTAGCTAATAATCATGTCTTTGATTTGGCTTAGAATTAATAGAAACTGAGCAAGAAAAAGGGGCAGCGTGTCTAGAACCTGTCGCAGAGGCATTTGCTCTTCTTTATTATTCTTAGTAACTGTTGTGTTTCCTGTGTGGTAGAACAGAATTAAGCCAAAGTAGAGAGTGGTGTTTTAAAAATATCAGGTGTATCTTATTTTCTGCAAGTTTTCTTGAATATTGTTAGCCTTGGTGCCTTGACTGCTGGCCTGGGAAGCCTGTTCCAGTGCTCCAGCACCCTCTGAGAGAAGAACCTTTTCCTAATATCCAACCTAAACCTCTCCTGGCACATCTTCCTGCCGTTCCCTTGGGTCCTATTGTTAGCGTAGAGACAAACACATAACCATTCCAGGTAGGTTATATGTGGTGCTTTATTTTGAGGCCCTGGGAACCAGGGGTATTCAAACCCAAATCAGGTTCCAAGACCATCCCAGTGCGTCCACAATTTAACTCTTAAGTGTTTCGCAATCTAATGTATATTCAACAGATTACATCATTTCTTCATGCATATGTATTTGAGGAGTGTCTCTTCATTTGTGTGGACACCAGCATTTCTTTATCTTCAGTTGACTGCCCTTGGTATGCTTCTGGCCTTCACAAATGTAGACTGTGTTCAGATAAGGTTGTTAGTAAAAGCGTAGGCTCTGCTCGGATAAGGTTGTTAGTACATTCTTTCTAAGCACTCCCTAATATCATACTTGTGAAGGTTATATGTGGTTTGTGAGAAAACCGTCACTGTCTACAGAGACAGACACAAAGTCTGCACAAACTTAACTATAAAGATCAACAAAATTAAATGCTAAACACAATATCTATCAAATGCTAAATACAATATACATAACCTATAATTCTAATCTTATTTTAATTGAGCCCTAATTCTTCAGCTAAATTAACGTTTTTCCAACATTTTCCCCCTTTGAAAATACTTCATTTTCTGGAAGTATTTTCATTTACATAGCTGTTTCTTGGTAAATCGGCGGGGGTGTTGGGTGTTGTGGGTATTCTCATGTGATGGCTCCAATGATTCTGTGCGTCCAATTGCTTTTACAAACAATTTCTTTTCGGATACACAGGTATACCAGACAAATTGCAAGGAAGATAAGCAAGAGGGTGAATATTGTTTCAGCCAATGATTGAATCCAGCCAGTGAGATGAATTCCCAATCCATTAAACAGTTCCCCTATCCAATTGTGACCAATTATCTCCTTTTCTCTTCCAGCCTCCTTTTCTATTTTCCCAAGTTGTGAGATATCATATTCTATGTCTGCAGTTACATTCGGTATATGTACACAGCAATGATCAGTCTGGCCTTTGAGGTACCCACATACCCCATGTTCTTTTAATAGCAATATATCTAATGCCATTCTGTTCTGCAAGGTCATTTTTGTTGTGGCCTGAAATTGCAAATTTAGATCTCTGAATCCCTTCTTGGTTACTCTAGCTAACCTTTCAGTTTGTCCAATTAAATTATAAATCATTTCCCTATTACAATATGCAACTACCTGAGCAAAAAAAAGATTCCAATGCCCAGCCTATTTTAACCACAGTTGAAGGTTCTTGCCAAGTGTCATCTATATCTTTAACACCTTGCCTCTAGATTTCCATTTTCCCTGCAATTCCATCCATACCTGTTTGATTCCAAGTTCCTCGGGACAGCGTTTCTGAACTTGCAAAACAGAGTGGCATTTTGTCCAGTGACATATTTCATCACTTCCTTTTTCTGTGGAACCTCTACAAAAGTGATAACAGTTAGGAGTGTCAAGGACCAGATTGCAATTAAGGTATTATATACAAAATTTGACATCTATCTGCTTTTCAGTCTCAGTTTTGTTGGTCCAAGAGCTTCTACTTCCCAATTTCTAGGAACCTTTTTCACTCGGGTATAATGAATCCAAGAGTCTATTCCTTCTACTTTTACTGCAGTAAATGTTGTTAGTAGCACCAAGTACGGTCCATTCCACCGTTCCTTCAGTGGTTCTTCATTCCAATCTCGAACGTAGACCTGGTCTCCTGGCTCAATTTGGTGTACTGGATTTTCTAATGATAATGGACGATTCCAGATCAGGGCACTTTGTAGCTGCGTCAGAGTTCTACTGAGAGACAGTACATAGTTATATACATCTTGATTCCCTTTGATATGTACATTTGGATTTGGTTGCGGCGCCTCATATGGTTTCCCATAAAGGATTTCATAAGGGCTTACTGTCATCCCACTCCTTGGCTTAATTCTTATCCTTAGGAGTGCTATTGGTAACACTTGTGGCCATTGAATTTTAGCCTCCTGACATATTTTACTGATTTGCTGCTTAATTGTCTGATTCATCTTTTCTACTTGTCCGCTTGACTGTGGTTTCCACAGTGTGTGGAGGTTCCAAGAGATTCCTAACATCTTGCTTACCTCTTGAACTATAGCTGCTACGAAGTGTGGTCCCCTATCTGACGATAGGCCTAGGGGTACCCCAAACCTTGGAATAATCTCTCGCAGCAGCCATTTCACTGTTTCCTTAGCTTTGTTGGTGCGACAAGGAAAGGCTTCCAGCCACCCAGAAAGTGTCAACCCTGACTAACAAATACCTGTATCCTTGACTTTTAGGTAATTCTACAAAATCAATCTGCCAATAATCACCCGGTTCCATACCTACTTTGATATGTCCCATTTCTATTCTTTTTCTAACCACCGGATTGTTCTTCAAACAGATTTCACATTTCGAATTTATTGACTTTGCCATTGTTAACATCTGTGTCGAGATTATGCTGCGCTTTAAATACGCCACTAAAGCTTCTGCTCCCCAGTGACATTTCTGATGTTCTGTCTGTAAAACTGTCCGCATGATGGTAGATGGTACAATCACTTGTCCAGTTGCAGTTAGGTACCATCCATCTGAACCCAACTGGACCTTCATTAGTCTAGCTAATTTCTCATCTTCCTCCAAGTACTTCGGCTTCTGCGTTAAATAATTTTGTAAAGGGCTTACCTTCGTGGGTATTAAGGCCATCATATTTGATACCTGTCGTGCAATCCGTCGAGCTGTCCAGTCCGCCAACGTGTTCCCTTCAGCTATTTTGGAATCTCCTCCTTGATGTGCCTTACAGTGCATGATCGCCACCTGTTTGGGTAACTGTACAGCAGTTATCAAATTCAGAATTTCTTTTTGGTATTTTATATTCGTACCTTGCGAAGATAGGAGTCCTCGTTCTTTCCATAGTGCTCCATGTGTATGAACCACTCCAAATGCATATTTTGAGTCCGTCCATATATTTACTCGTTGATCCCTGCTCAATTCCAAGGCTCTCGTGAGAGCTATTATTTCTGCTTGCTGTGCTGAAGTTCCCACAGGAAGAGCCTCTGCTTTTATTACCCTATTTTGTGTGGTTACCGCATACCCAGCATATCGTGTCCCGTTTTCTACATAACTACTTCCATCTGTAAAAAGTTCTTGATCAGGCTGTTCAAGTGGGGTGTCTTTCAGGTCAGCCCTTGTTGCATGAGTGTGTTCAATAACTTCCACACAATCATGTTCCAAAGAGCCGTCTTCCACAGGTGCTCCTAAGAAAGCTGCTGGATTTAACAGATTAGTTGTTTTTAAGCTTACATCATCTTGTTCGGTCAGTACTGCCTGGAATTTCATCATCCTGCTAGGGGAAAGCCAATGCCCCCCTTTTTGTTCTAAGACAGTTAATACCATATGAGGTACATATACCTCAATACGCTTTCCCAAAGTAAATTTTCTGGCTTCTTGTATCAAAATCACTGTCGCTGCTACCGCTCTCAAACATGATGGCCAGCCAGCACTCACAGGGTCTAACTGTTTAGAAAAATATCCTACTGGTCGTTTCCAGCTTCCCAACTTCTGCGTTAAGACCCCTAGTGCCAGCCGTTGCCTTTCATGGACAAACAACTGGAAGTCCTTAGTGAAATCCGGCAGGCCTAATGCTGGTGCCTTAGTCAGGGCTTCTTTTAATTTCTTAAAGGCCTCCCTCTGAGGTCCTTCCCAGATGAAAGTTGGTGACTTCTGTGCCTCATATAGAGGTTTTGCTATGAGCCCATAATCCAATATCCACAACCTACACCAGCCTGCCATTCCCAAAAATGTCCTTAATTCATGTAAGTTTTGAGGCTCTGGAATCGCACAGATTGCTCTAATACGATCCATTCCTAGTCGTCGTTGTCCCTGTGTTATTTCACAACCCAAATATAATACAGTTGTGCAGGCAATTTGAGCTTTCTCTTTCGAGGCTTTGTACCCATTAAGGCCTAATTGGTTTAAAATTTCAATTGTCACTTGGATACATACTGATTTGTGTTCTGTTGCAATTAAAATATCATCCACATATTGTAGCAGAAGATATTGTGATCGCGGTACCTGAACTTTCTCCTGCATTGTCCATGATTCCAATTCTTTTGCCAGCTGGTTCCCAAAAAGCGTTGGACTGTTCTTGAATCCCTGTGGAAGCCTTGTCCATGTCAACTGCATTTTTCGTCCATTGTGAGGGTTCTCCCATTCAAAAGCGAAGAATTTCCTACTATCTTTGTCAAGGGGAATACAGAAGGCGGCATCTTTTAAATCAATTACTGTAAACCATTTGTATTTCTCCTTCACAGATGTTAACAATGTGTATGGGTTAGCTACTACCGGATGTATATCTTTCGTGATTTCATTAATAGCCCTTAAATCCTGTACCAATCTATATTCTCCATTTGGTTTCTTTACTGGAAAAATTGGGGTATTATATTCTGATTCACATTCTTCTAATATTCCAAACTTTAAGAACTTTTCAATAATTTTCACTATTCCGTATCGGGCCTCTAATTTTATGGGATATTGTTTTATCCATACTGGTTTCGTTCCTTCCTTCAATTCTACTACTACCGGTTGAGCCATTTTCGATTTCCCTGGTATATCAGTTTCCCATACTGTAGGGATCACTGCCTCTTCTACCTCTCTGGGTACTTGAACTTTTGGATTTTCCTTCAACACTAGTATCTGTCCTGATTTTGATTCTGGAACTTGCATAATTAATTCTCCATTCTCAAAGACAATTCTTGCATTTAATTTAGATAATAAATCCCGTCCCAACAGGGAGATTGGACAATCAGGCATATACAAGAATTCATGCCATATTTCCTTTCCTTCAAATCGTAGTTCCAGGGGTTGCATGAATGGCCGGGTTTCCTCTTTCCCTGTGGCTCCCACTATTGTGGTTGTCCTTTTCCCTATCTGTCCACATAAATCATTTAAAACTGAGTATGTTGCACCAGTATCTATTAAAAATTGCACTTCTTCCCCCTCTAGCTTTACTTTCACTAGGGGTTCATCTTTTCCCGATTCTAGTCAGCTCTGATTCCCATACTCTCCCAAAACCATTGGCTTGGCCACCTCGGTGTTTCCGAATGGCATTCCTGGCTGCAAATTCTGCCTCATTCTGTACGGGCACGCATTCTTCCAGTGTCCTTCCTGCTTGCAATATGCACATTGGGTAATACCCAATTTATTCAACATTGATCCTAACTCATTAGACAAGTAATTAAATCCAACCCCCCTTCCTCGTCCACGTATCGAGCCTCTTCCTCTACCTTGACCTCCAGGATTGTGCTGGCCTCTGCCCTGCATCACCGCCAGCAGATGTCGCTGTTGTCTTTGAGAACTCTCCCTCTCGCGATTATTGTACACTTTCCAAGCAGTCTCTAATAGTCTATCCAGATTACGCAGCTCCGCGCCCTCCAGTTTCTGCAGTTTCTTTCTAATATCATCCTGCGACTGCCCTAAGAAAATCAGGGCCAGCTGCACCTTAGCTTTCTCTGTTTCTACGTCTAAATCTGTGTATTTCCTCGCCACCTCTTTAAGCCGCTCCAAAAATGCAGACGGGGATTCTGTTTTGTCTTGCCTGACATTATACAGTTTTGACCAATTGATTGTTTTTGGCATAGCATTTTGTACTCCAACAACTATCCACTCCTGGTATCTCCTCAGATTTTCCATTCCTCTTGCAGTATTATAATCCCACATGGGATCTTCAGTCGGAAAATTCTGATCAACTGTCCCTTTGACAATCCCCTGCCTAATATCTTCTCTAACTCGCTCGCGGGCAGTTCTCAACACCATTTCCTTCTCTGTAGAGTCCATTAGGGTGTCTAGTAATACCTGTATATCATCCCAATCAGGATTCTGGGTTTTCAGAATCATCTTTACAACTCGTGCCACTTTACTCGGGTTCTCCCGATAAGTTCCAGCAGATTGTTTCCAGAGCATCAGATCTCCTGGAGTGAAAGGTACTTTAACATATACGGGTCCTTTTGCCCCAACCCCCTGCCGAAGTGGTGCTAATATAGCACTGGGTGCCTGCTGTTTAACTTGAATATCCCGTTGCCGTGTTCGGTGGGATATTGGGGTAGTGGAATACTCCTGTTCCTCTATTTCTACCTCATCCTCCCCATCACCTTTTACTCCAATATCTCTGGGGGCTGGTGGGGCCGACGGAGCCACTAATAAATCAAAATCATCATCTTCCTTATGCTGCAAAGCATTTTCCACTGCCAGACATTTCATACATTTCTGCTCAGTCACACATCCCTTACACTGCTCATCCGATTTTGTACTAACAACCATTATCCCACACGCCTTCTTCCATTCCTCTTTCCCTCTTAAAATAAAAAACAGTTCTACATATGGTATCTCATCCCATTTGCCCTCGCGCTTACAAAATAGCATCAATTGTAAGATGGTATTATAGTCTAAAGTTCCATTTTCTGGCCAACGAACCTGATCCTCTAAATTATACTGTGTCCACCATACATTACAATACTCAACCAATTTCCTTTTTTGCATTTCTTGCCCAAACTGCCCCTCTTTCCAATGCATCAGAATACACCCTAACGGTGATGACTTGGGTATCGGCGGCATTTTATAACAGTCCAGACCAGCACCAAACAACAAACTAAACAAAATTCCACGTAACGAATAATACAGATTACCGAAAAATACAAGATCAGAATACAGTTGCCAAACCTGCAAAACGAATAATACAGATTACGAATAATACAGATTACCGAAAATGCAGAACAGATCACTGATGCTGAACCTGCAGAGCTTTCGCTTTCTTTCTGACGGCGCCTAGGCTTTCCTCTGGAGCTCCCTAGCCCAACCAAGCGTAGCTTTCGCCGTGTCTAACAGGCAGGCTTTTACCAGACCAGAAAATATGGTACCTTTCCGATTGGGCACAAGACCTGAAAAATTTGGTACAATTCCTAATTAGGCACAAGACCTGTAGATAAATTTAGTACTATTCCTAATTAGGCACAAGACCTGACAAAGTTGGTACCGTTCCGGATAAAGCACCGTGTCTTACCAATATCCCTGGTCCGTCGGGGGCAGCGGAGGTCGGTTGCGGTCGATGGCTCCCCAAGAAACACTCGGTGCCAGCTGGAGCGAGATCGATGCGAGCCGCCTCAGCAATGCCCGCGAGGTCCCACCTGGGTCGCCAGAACTGTTAGCATAGAGACAAACATATAACCATTCCAGGTAGGTTATATGTGGTGCTTTATTTTAAGGCCCCGGGAACCAGGGGTATTCAAACCCAAATCAGGTTCCAAGACGATCCCAGTGCGTCCGCAATTTAACCCTTAAGTGTTTTGCAATCTAATGTATATTCAACAGATTACATCATTTCTTCATGCATATGTATTTGAGGAGTGTCTCATCATTTGTGTGGACACCAGCATTTCTTTATCTTCAGTTGACTGCCCTTGGTATGCTTCTGGCCTTCACAAATGTAGACTGTGTTCAGATAAGGTTGTTAGTAAAAGCGTAGGCTCTGCTCAGATAAGGTTGTTAGTACATTCTTTCTAAGCACTCCCTAATATCATACTTGTGAAGGTTATATGTGGTTTGTGAGAAAACCGTCACTGTCTACAGAGACAGACACAAAGTCTGCACAAACTTAACTATAAAGATCAACAAAATTAAATGCTAAACACAATATCTATCAAATGCTAAATACAATATACATAACCTATAATTCTAATCTTATTTTAATTGAGCCCTAATTCTTCAGCTAAATTAACGTTTTTCCAACACTATCATCGGTCACCAGAGAGAAGAGATCAACACCTGCTCCCTCTCCTTCCCTTGTGAGGAAGCAGTAAACTGCTGTGATATCCCCCCTAGCCTCCTCTTCTCCAGGCTGAACAGACCAAGTGAGCAAGAGGCTTGCTTGCAGCGTCAAAGGTGAGTTAGGAGGGGACATCTCACTCTGGGGAGCTGGGAGGGTTCCCATCTTAAAGATGTTTGCCAGTGTTTGTGGTTTCTTTTCCTTTTCTAGCAGAACACCCACTGCTGCAGCACCAGTGAGAGGGAACAGCTCGATGACCACAGCTCCTCCCAGCCCACCATAGGTAGCGGAGAGCATGGGCACAGAGCCAGAGGGGTGCTGTCCCATCTACCTGGGAGGAGGCAAGCTTTGTTATGCCATGCCTCCACCAAATTTACTACTTATGTATCCTGCAGTGGGCTGACCACAAGCCCGAGTGTCCCCTCTGCAAGAGCAGGATTGTGTCCATCTTGCACTCAGTGTGGGCAGAAGATGACTATGTGGAGCATGCTGATAAGGTAGATTTTTATTAAGCTGTTTTCACTGTCCCTACAAATAATTCATTTTAATGTTGACATTTAAGTTATGCACTTGTTTTCATTAAGGATGGAAGAATTCCTTCCTGATTGCCATTATTTTGCATTGTGGTCACTGGATATTGTAACAAGCATGGCTTCTCCAAACCGCATTTTGGATATTCTGGCACACGAGTGGAGTCTAACCTATGGAGCTTCTCCTTCTCACCTACCATCTGACCAGACTCTTAATGCAAGTGGCTATGATTTCGGTAGGCATTTCACTGCTTTTAGTAGTCAGAAGCTTGAATTGAGGTCACGTGCCATTTCTTGGTTCTCTTATTTAATGTTTGTCACTCAAAATGGCCAACCAAACCAAAACACTCTGAAACTCCACAAACCCAGCCTTGATGATGTTGTACTAACAAGGTATTTAATATTGTGAAACATACCTAATGGTCCACTGTGGTTTGGGATTTGATGCTTTTGTAATGTAACCTGTTAAGTAGTGATGGCAATATAGTGACTTTGAACTTGAAGCTCAAAGTACAGCACCTCGGTAGCACTAGAGATAAGACTTCTATACACAGTAATTATTTTTAAAACAGTTTGTAAGTCATCTGATGAAGACAGTAAGTACCCAGTTATATCTTTCCAGTTACTGCTATTTGAAAATTGTACACTGATCATGACATAACTCTGAGAGCACAGAGTGTTGTCCAGCATTCATTGTTTCTGCAGATGGTGTGTGCTTGCTGAGCTCTGGAGTTGTTCATACAGGTTGCACCAGTTTCCAGAAGGAGGTAAGCTTTTACTGTCTCTTTATTGAGAATGTCAAGAGATGTACCTTGGATAAGTTTTCTATTGCACTGCTTTCGGTATCAGAAACCATTTTATGCTTATCCAGCCCATCTCCACACATAACTTCAATTGTATCCTGCCAGTTTCATGCCAATAGTAATGTTTTATGTCCACTATTAGGAAAGCTGTTACATCTTCATTACCCATCTGTTGAACTACCTGCACAGTCATGAGTTACGGTTTGGATCCCTAATAAACTTGAAAAAGGAGGACAGAATGTAGAAAATGAAAAATCATGTAAATGTTTGAGAAGAAATGGATTTTTTTTCTCCCAAATTTGGCCAAAATTATAACTTCTGAGCCACTGCACAGACTGTCACAACTAGTTTTGCATAAAATTTCAGCTCACTACCTGTTTCCAACATCCATCAGCTTTTGCAAAAACAAGCACTGAAAGGATCTTCCAAAGTGTCATTTAAAGCTGTGTGCTAGTTTAGCTGATATAGAATGCATTTTGTGTCAGTGTTCAGGGAAAAAGAAAGGCCAATGTATTGACAGAGAGACCAGAAAATACTTAACTGAGCATTGCAAGGGCTGATAGTTTACAGGTTGGCTTTTTGTCAACTGTAACTGTTAGTTTGCTGCCGTCTTTAAGACTCTTTGTAGTAAAGCTTAATTAATTGCTACCCTAAAGCGTATGCAAGTTTTGCATCCACTGAAGTGAACATTTATATTATTTCTGTTGGTGGTTATCCACAAGTTTAGTGATTGAATAATTATGATGTTTTAATCTGTAGTTTTTTATTAATGCTTCAGACCTTTTTTTAAAGAAATCTTGTCCTTCAATAAGAGAAGCCATTCATGGTAGCTAAAAGAGGTGTTCTTGTTCACTGTCCCCAAGACTGGTTGATGTCCAGCTATCCAGCTTGAGTCAGATGAGTGCATTTCAGGTAATCAAGGGGAAAATACGTCCATCTTGTCTGGCAGGACTCTAGAAGCTACAGGACATGATGATCTAATTTTCGTAATATCGGCGTGTTACATTGAAATGCAGGTGTTGACTTTCACTAGCAGAAGTAAGAGTATCCTTAGATCCAATCTATAGAGCTTGACTGGGAACAGTTAGTAGATCTGCCTTTAGAGACCCATCTACTCATGCTGTGCTGCATATACTAGGAAAGAAACGTGCAGTTGGTGCTGATCATACACAGCCTTCATCACCATCAGTTTCTCAAAGCATTAGGCTCGGTGCAATAAGTGATGGAGAGGAGTGTCCCTCAAATGCGAACTATTGCAAACATCAGCTTGCAGCACTAGACATGATCGTTTACTTCCAAGGAAGAGGGCTGTAGTAAACAATGGCTGTTGTCAGCTCTACCTGACAATTTCATCACTGCTTCCTCTCATTTTCCTTTCATCATTAGGCTTTTCTGCATCCTCTCCAAGCAGATCTTCCCCTCTGTAGCTGCTGCTTTGAGCCACAGTAGCCCAATTTACTCCTCTTAGATTTCTGTCTTGGGGCTGCAACACCTTTGTCCCATGACACCCACTCCCTTCTATCTGCTTTATCCCACCATAGTGCCTTTACCCTCCCCCTCCCCCGCATTTGCAGTGCGCCAGCCATTCTCTCTCATTGCAAGAGTTTCATGAGAGATAGAGCCTTTGTGATGAGCTGCCCATCTTCACCCAGGCAGGATCTAAGCTAAATGGTCAGCTAGTTATCATACGGTAGGGCACTTAGTAGGAAGAGGGGAGCAGTCTTCCCACTGCCCTCATCTTCCTGTCTTCCAGGTTCTTCACCAGATTTCTGGAAGTGTGTTAGGGCAAATAACACTTCTGCACAGTGTTGTAGCTAAAAATGAATTGCCTGGCAAGACGCCCTAGTCCCTAGGCTGGTTATTTTGCAAGCCTGGTGTTGACTCTTAACATTCAAATTAGGTGTTCTGGTATCAGCTCAAGTTCTGAAATAACTTGGGAAATCAAGACTTTTTTTAGTTACCTTTGCAAATTGTGACGATATCATTCAGAGACTTGTACTGTTGATGGTTCAGATATTGAAAGTATTGAATGTTCTCGTTTTATTTTGTCTGTTCTGCCTAGGAGGTGCAGTTAGAGGAGATATTGTCTGTGTCTGTCCGGATGGGTTCTTTAGAACTTCTGACTGAATGCATTAAGCATTGGAAATCTGAAAGTAAGACTTCTGAGGTTGTTTTTCTGGTTTGTATTTTGTGTTTTAAGTTTTTGATTCATTTCTTTTTTATCCTCTTCTTTTAAAGAACAGTCAAATTCTGCAGAAAATTTACTGTTTGTTCATGAGTGTGCATGGAACAAAGTGCTCTATGCAAAAGATGATTTTGACCAAATACATGAGTACTAGTGTAGTCATTCTGCAAATGGAAGATCATTCTTTCTGTTTGACCTCATTCAGCAATCTGCTGGTATATATTGCTCGCATTTACTTTGAAGCTCTGAAATTGCTCTTTAGGCTCATGGTTTAATCTCTTCTTGAAAAGGTGTTCCACTGTTTCAGGGCTCTTGCAACTTCATTAACCCACAAATGTTACATTGTCTTCAGCACTGCCAGTGTCTCTTCAGCAACCTTAACACTCACAGTCTTAAACTGTTTTCGCAGAGAAGCACAAAAACTTACTGAAAAAGGTTTGTCTGATAGAATTATAGAATCACTAGGTTGGAAAAGACCTCTTAGATCATCAAGTCCAACCGTTCCTATCTGCCACTAAACCATGTCCCTGAGCACCTCTTCTACCCATCTTTTAAATCCCTCCAGGGATGGTGACTCCACTCCCTCCCTGGGCAGCCTCTGCCAGGGCCCCATGACCCTTTCTGTGAAAAATTTTCTTCTGATGTCCAGCCTGAACCTCCCCTGGCAGAACTCGAGGCCATTCCCCCTTGTCCTGTCCCCCGTCACTTGGGAGGAGAGGCCAGCGCCATCCTCTCTACAACCTGCTGGCCAGCGCCAGCCTGCTCTTCTCAAGGCTGAACAACCTCAGTTCCCTCAGCCACTCCTCATGATCCTCGTTCTCCAGCCCCTTCGCCGGCTTCATTGCTCTTCTCTGGATGCGCTCCAGAGCCTCAACATTCTTCTAGTAGCAAGGAGCCCAGAACTGAACCCAGGATTCAAGGTGCAGCCTTACCAGTGCCAAGTACAGGGGCAGAATCACCTCCCTGGACCTGCTGGCCATGCCGTTTCTGATCTAATCCAAGATGCCATTGGCCTTCTTGGCCACCTGTGCACATTGCTGACTCATGTTCAGTCGCTGTTGATCAACACCCCCAGGTCCTTCTCCTCCTGGCAGCTCTCTAGGCAGACTTCCCCTAGTCTATAGCTGCACAGGGTTGTTGTGCCCCAAGTGCAGGACCCGACATTTGGCCTTGTTGAACCTCATGCCATTGGTCTCAGCCCAGCGGTCCAGCCTGTTCAGATCCCTTTGCAGAGCCTCCCTACCCTCCAGCAGACTCACACTTCCACCCAGCTTAGTGTCATCCGCAAACTTGCTAAGGGTGCATTCAATGCCTTCATCCAGATCATTGATAGAAGATATTGAACAGAACTGGAATAATAGTGTTACTAAATCTTTGGTGTGGTTTAGTAAGGTTTGGAATTATGCATGGGTTGTAGTTGTGGAAATATGAGCTTTTGCTGCAAATGATGATTGGAAGACAGTCAGATTTATCTAGGAGAAGAGGCTTAAGTCTGAAAAGTTTTAACTACCACTTAATGGTCATTGAGTTCAGGGGAGAGTTTCTGAGGGAAAGTAGGTGGAGGAGGCAACGTTTAGCAAGAAGCTGTGTAAGCAACTGGGTTGAAATTACAGCAACTCAATGTGGCCATGCTGAGAATCATTCTTTTTTGTTCTTAGCTAGTAATTGATAATTGCATGGAAATACTGTATTGGAAATACTGAAAATATGAAGGAAGTGTAAATGAGTTACTTCTAAGTTATTTAAGTTTCTATGGCTTTTTCTATTATCCATTTTTCTGGAGATACTAAGGGAAAAATATCCATTTGCTGTAGCAAAAATCTCTGCTACATGAAAAACATGTCTTATTCATGAGTGTATTTAGTAGTTCAGGCTTTAATTTTTTTATTATAACCTTTAGTGAATCTGGTTCTTTGTAGGGGTTGCTTTTTGTTTTGGTGGTGATTGTGGGTTTTTTCTTCAAATTGGAGAGTGATAGAGACTGAAAAAAGCAAAGATGGAGATTTCTACCGTGTTATTTTTATACTCTGTTTAGCTTTGTGAAGGGAGTTTTGTAAAGTGAAAGGGATTGCATAACAAAAATCATCTTATACCTTTTTTCAGGTTTTGCAGACTTGACAAATAAGCAGGTGTTAGTCATCCCCTTTTCTTTGTATGCACAAGTGGTCATCTGGTTCTGTCAATCTGGTCTGCATAAACTGTAGTGCAGTGGTAGCAAGGCAACTATACAGTGAGTGATTCCTATGAACACACTCTTGACCATGCATTTGTAAATATGTCATCAATAACAAGTCGTGTTGGTTCAGTGACCAACATGTATGCTGAAGTTCTCTTGGTGGAATTGAGATTTTACCAGTTTTTCAAATGCAGAGTGTAGAATAATGTAAGCAGTTTCTTGTCTGGACATTTCTTAGAAATAGCAGAAAGCCTCTGACTTCAAAAAGTTGTTTATGTCCATAGCTTGAAATACTTGGGATTTTAAACAAATTACTATTGCTGTTTAGCAAAGACTGGACATTTGGTTTTTACAGTAAAAGCATGATGTGTGTACTCTGAACTTTTTATTTATTGCTCAAGGAAAAAACTCATCTTGGAAATACTTGTTTATTTGGATGGAATATATTATATTTTCAGCTTTATCTTACACATGATCATGTGACGTTTGAAAAATCATTCCCTTTGAGAATTGGATATTTTTGATAGTGAACTTCAGTTTACACTGCGTGTTTTGAATCAACTGTAAAGCTGAAATGGTACTTGAGACAAGATGGAATTCAGTCTCATGTCTCACATCTCTTGTAGCAAAGACAGAAACAGGACTGGCTTCTTTCAGAATTGGAGGCTTGTCTGTGCTTCTTGATGCTTAGATTGTATCATCTTTTGTCTTTTTTTTTTTTTAGTTAACATTTTTAGCTTAAAAATGCAATATTACTTCTTTGACTTGCTTTTACTTTATTGCCTGTAGATAAGGCTATGCATTTGTCTGCTCCTTTCCACAACTATCCTCTGCTTCAGACTTGCTATACTGCTCAGCGACAGAAACTGGAGCGTTTGTCAAGGTAAGTCTACAACTCTGGTGTATTTCCACTGCAAATGCAGAAGTGGAAGTGAATGGCTTTTGTGTCAGCAGTTGTATTTGCTATGCTTAATGCATTTGCTGGCTATACTCTTGACCAGTGATGCATTTGTTGCGTTGAACACCAAGCTTACTTTCCTGTATTGAAATGTTTACCTATACCTCTGCTTAGTACCATTTGTTGGCATTGTTCTCATTTTCTAGTGTACTTAATTCCTTGGCTAGCCTGTACAATTCATTACACTCAAAAAGACCACATGATTACGACAGGATCATTCATCTCCAGTTCAGCAAAGCACAGTGTCCACAGAACAACTGTTTTGGACACGGAAGAAGGCATGTTTAAAAAAGTATAATTTCTTTTATTGACTAGTAATAGATGGCAATAACTGTTTTGGCCTAAACCTCTTGCTCACAAGTCCATTTGTGTAATTTAGTCAGTCAGAGTTACGTGTAGTGAGCACACTTGGCACTCTGCTGGCTGTTGGATGAAATTTACTTCCTAATGTAAACTGTTATAGGTGATATATGCCTTGGATTAGATGACAATAGTTTGTTTCTTCGGAAATTGTTCTGAAAAACTAAATAAAGTGCAATTGAATTTTCAAAGCCAGCCACTTAGGTTGTTTTCAGCATACCAGTACTTTCTCAAAAACAGTGTTTTAGGTATGTTCAATATTAAAACTATGATCATAGCAGCAAGATTTGAGACGAAGACTGCAAAAGTGACTTTTTGACCTAATTCATGTTCTAGCTGATGCTGAAGGTTGTACTTTGCCTGTCATGATGTTAATAGAATCTGTTTGTCTGGGAGAATAACTTATTATTTGTAATGCATTTATAAAATGTATACAGAAATTTGATTAACCTAGTAAAGTGTGAATTACTCCTTTTAAAACACTTGCTTTATTCTGTACAGCTAACTGAATATTTTTTCTGCAGATACTTAAGAATTGTTATTTACATGTCCTGTATCTAGTGTGTCATTAGTTATTCATGTAAGTTTGTTTTGACAGACATTCACCCTTACTTTAAGAAACTTTTGAATAGTTGTGTTGCAAGAGTATATGTATATATCAGAATAAGAATGGTCTCTAACTTTTACAGAAGTAGTCACTCGTCTGCCAAGGAGAGACAGATGGATAATGAAGCCATCAAGTCAAGCTGTAGTGAAGTGCCACTTTGCCTCACTGTGTTGTTATCTAACAGGTAAAGAAATATATCCCACGATTTTGACATTCAAATACTGTGAAAAGTGGAGAACAAATAATATAAATGAAATAAAGTAAATTCCCTAAATTTCCTTTAAACTTGGAATACAATACTTTAGGGCATCTTTCTCGTTATATTGTTACTAGTCCTTTACATGTCAAAAAAATTTAAGTACAGGAGCATGGTGGAGGTGTGGGGGCTGTTGCAGCAACATACCGCTACATTAAAAAACACACGTGTGGAATTCTGTCGGGAGATGAGACTGATGGAAGAATTCCCAAAGCTGCCTTTCACAGACACTGAACTAGTAAGCATGGACAAAAAAATACATCTTAATCATCTCTATGAAAAGAGAAGAGGCAAAATCATAGTAGATTTCTTACAGGACTGTTTGGAGGCCTTTTTACAGACAAGGGCTGGTGTTCAGAGCAATGAAATTCTTTCAGTCTGCCACCAGCAGAGTGCCAGCTATATCCCAGCACTACAGCAGGAGCAGTCAATGAAAGTTAGTCTTATGGTGAGTGTAAAAGTTCTGTCAAGTGCACAAAGTTCTGTTAGGTGTTACTCATCAGGTTTGATAGTCCTCAGTAAAAATCTTTCTTTGTTTTTTATACCATTCTTGGAAATACTGGTAATAACTTTCTCCACTTTCAATTACAGCTGAACCTAGAAGTGTAACAACGTCCTTCCCTATGCCAAAGCTGCTCTGTGAAGCTGTAATTTGTTACAAACCATTGTTGACTCCACTTGAAGTAGTTTGTTTGCATCTGGGGAATAAATAGGTAAGTTTTCTATCAGTCAATCTTATAATTGAGTTATTCGGATACATAGATTATGTATGATTTAGATTATTCTGTCACTCCTTCCTGTGGAATGAAGAGCACTTTGTATGTCATCTCTTGTATCTTTCATGCAACTTTATTTTCTAGCTGAGAGCAGTCGAGGTGCAAATCCACATGTAAAATTTGCATGGTGGGCGGTGTGTTGTTTTGTTTTTTTTTTTAATTTTGTCAAGTTGTAGCATGCTCTGCAACTCTACAACTTTCATTTTACTACTTTTATGATAGAAATCCATATCTAATTTTCGGAAAAAAAGCCAGATTAAATTTGGTGTTTCGTGAACTTTGTTATGAATCTGTGAAGCATTTGCTGTTTTCCCAGAACCATAGTTTTCCAGTGAATTAAACTTACAAGGTGGTTTAGGAAATTTTAGGTCCTGCATTTGAAAACTTTCATCAAGCCAGGTGTGGATAGGTAGCTTGTTTTAATAATCACATCGTTTTGTCCAACATCATTTGCAGTTGCTCTGTATATTCAGTCATCTCAGACACTGGTGTTTCAGGAAAACACAAGGGCAGGCCTGCTATTTTCTGAGCCATTTGAAAATTGCAGGTGATAACAGGATACCAAAATAAGGGCCTGCAGAGTGCCAGACGTTTTAACTTACAGCTGTACGTTCTCTTATTATTCCAGTCTTCCTTTGACTTCTCTAAAAGTACCAGGTCAAAATGGTGTGTGCTTATGGGTAGATCTGTAGGGTAAGCTTATTCGCTAATTGGAAATAGCACAGATACTTCTGTGCAATAAACTTCTTGTAATTAGTGAGCCTTTTGCTTCACACTTTTCATTCATCAGAATGATCGTGATCCTCACTTGAAGGAGGGAGCAGCTGCCAGAAACTGTATAGTAGGTCACTGTGGCAAAGTCATTCCTAGACTTCAAAGGAAGTTGGCTGTTGGCAAGAGCCAAGTTGTACCATTTGCTTTCATCAGTCTTAAGGTAAAATTTAGGGGGTGGAATATAATCGATAACTAACCATCACAAGGCTGATATATTTTCCCCTCCTGCTTTATAGTCTGAAGACCAAAGCCATTACCAACTGTAGTAAAACATGCTAAAGCAGGAAATGTGCATACAAGAGCAACTGTCATCAGTATTATATTGTCAAACATTGGAAACTCAAGTGTGGGAAAGAAGCAGAAAACCAGTTTCTCACAATATGATAGGTAAGCAGCCTTTTAACAAAAGTTAGTCTTCAGCTACATGTTTGGAGAAAGAAAAATCCATTTGAACTATGTTAGTATTTTGAGGGAAGGTACACCTGAATAAAGCTCTCTTTGGCTTTTTTGCATGTACAACATGTAACATTTAAGAATCAATACATCCTATTTGGAGAGAGAGAGGTTTTTTGCTATGATAATCTTATTCATTCAAATACATATATTTACATTATGGTAAATATGTTTACAGTATTTAAGATAGATGAAGCTAAAACTGTGATTACTATCAAGCTATGGGTGTACAGATTATTTTGACAGACTTGATTGTGTGATCAAATAGAAATCTTTTACCACTTCCAGCCCAGTATCTGTCTTGTTTCTACCTTTTTAACTTGAAAATAGGCACAACTATGAAGAGCCAAAAAGAGGCTAGTAGTTGTCTGGTTATTTCCTGCAGGTGGTGTGGTCAAATAAACTTGGCCTTCACAGCCAACAGGAGAGCTGAACTGAGTTTCCATGTCAGCAGCCTTATGGTGCCACTGGGCAGGCCCTGGAGTGGCTGAGTCCTGTATCACTAGCTCCACCTCAAGGCGGTAGTTTCTAGGAGAGGAAAAAGAGAAATTCCAATTGGCCCCCATGGGGCCCGCAAATCCAGTCCCACGCAAGGGGGATTTTGATAGCCCTGGGGTTTTGCTCCACAACCCCGCTGGCAGCTTCACAGCTACTCCACACTCCACTGACTAGGTTTGGCCACAGCACTGCTCCCACCCTGACCTGACACCCCCGGCAGGATCTCCCCACTTCCATTGTGGTGTCCTGCTGGCCCTATGGTGCGAAAAGTAGGGACGTTCCCCTTGTGATCCTCTATGGAGAACCTTTCTGCTTGCCGTCGTGGCAAGGGCAGGCTCCCTGTACAGACAGATTTCTTAGTCCAAGAAGCAGCGCAGTATGCCAGGCAGCAAGGCCTCGAGCAGCTGCTGCACGTCTGCCCTCAGGCAAAGGCAGGCTCCCGGTACAGGTATTCCTTCCCAGTTCAAGCAATGTAGTCTGTCAGGCAGAATCAGCACCAGTGGTGGCCCCACGCCGTGCATCTGCCCTTATCAACAGCCCCGCAGGGGAACACTGCGGGAGAACACTGCGCTGGGAGCCTCTGCCTGTGGGGCCCCTGAACCTGGCCCCGTTCCGGGCAACTGCCTGGCCTGGCCTGATGTAGCAGCCCCTGCCTGAGCTTACATTCCGTGTCCTTGGTCTCCAAGGTCCCCACATAGATATCCCTTCCCAGTCCAAGCTGTGCTGATGGGCAGCATTCCAGCTCTCCTGGGCATTCCCAGGAAACCAGGCAGAGAGCTGGAAAGGGGGCCTTGGTCTTGCCACAGGGGACACCTGCTTCTGACAGTGTTTCTCCCATCAGAACCATCCCATAGGCCAAGCAGCAAAGCCCATAGCCCAGATGTGTTGCCAGAGGCTCAGCCATATGCCGTGGTATCCAGGCCTGGCTTTCTCACTCAGAATCATAGAATGCTTTTAGTTGGAAGGGACCTTTACTGGTCACCCAGTCCAACCCCTTGCTCTCCAGCCTCACGGCGCTCAGCACTTCACAGGTAAGAGTGAGCTCCCAGTCCAGCCACAGCAGCACAGGCAGCCCTGGCATGGCCACCCAGACATGCCTCGGTGCCTGCTTTGCCCAGGAAGTCCCCCTCCCACCTCTGGGTCCCACCACTCATGGGATCACCTCTCCTTCCCCATCTGCCAGTCCCTGTCCAGTGCCTGCCTTGGCCCAGAGCCTGGGATCTTCACGGAAAGCCCATCCCATGCTCTCGGGAGCTCGTAGGTCCAGAGCCCGATCTTGGAACTCCCTCTGCCCCACAACCAAGGTCACTGTGCAGAGAGGAGAGACACACAGGCCCAGAACCGCCTCCCAGATTGGATCTTGTCAGCTCCAGTGCTGGAGTAGAGCCTTTCTGTGCAGGGAACCCAGCTCTGGAGCTGCTGGGAGAGACCAGGAGCCAGTGCTGACCCTGAGAGCCCCCTGCACACCCTCCTGTCCACTGCAGGGCGATGTCAGTGGGTGCCACTCTGCAAAGATGGGGGCAGTGACTTCTTTTGGCTTTTGGCCATCTTGGGGAAAGGTTCTGCCAGGGTCTGTGAGCTGGAGATCTACACCTCCACCCAGCGCTTCAACGAGTGGACCTTAGCGCAGATGGTGCTATGCTCTGCAGGAACTGCTGCTCCAGCACTGTAGGCATGGAGTGATTCTCCCACTGCCTGGATCCCTGTCTAGAGCCCAACACCAACAGCAATGCGTGCGGGCAGGGTTAAACCCTGGCTATTTCCATGCCGGAAGCTGGCAGCATTCCTCAGTCTGCTGCAGGAGCTACTGTAGTTTCTGTGGGGCAGGAAGGGCTGAGCAGTAGGGTGAATAAGGTCCAGTGCAGCAACCCTTGCCAGTGTTGACTCCATTGAAGTACCTGATATGATTGTAGCAGTTAAATAACTGAATCCTTTTGTTAACAAATGGTGTTTTGGTGTCAATAGATATTACCTAATTTAATTATAATGAATTCTAAATTGCTGCTACATCAAAGTCTCAAAAAAAAAGTCCATCTGTGAAAAGACTCGTGTCAAGCTGGGACTTCGGAGTCCATCACCACAGGATATGCTGAGAGTCGAGTCCTTCACCCAGCAGCATGGTGGGAGTGGTGTGCTCTACCCTATGACATGAAGGGAGCTTTCATCCTTCACCCTAGGTATGCTGGGATCTGGAGTCTTCGTGCATGCTGGGAGCTGGAGTCTTTACCCCATGCTTGCTGGGAGCTGCAGTCCTTCACCCCAGACCTGCTATGAGGTGCAGGATTTCAGGCCTGTGCCATGGGGTGAAGAACTCCAGCTGCCATTAGTCTTTGGGACTGGAGAGGACTGAGGGACTGGAGGCCAAGCACACCAGCTTGCAGCGTGTCATGCAGTTAAAAACTCCAGCTCCTGGCATGATGTGGGGTAGAGCCATCCCTCTCCCAGCTTGGTGTGTGGTGAGTGATAGAATGGTTTGGGTTGGAAAGGATGTCGGTTCAGCCTCCCTGTCATAGGCAGGGACACCTCCCACTGGATCAGGGGCTCCACGCCCCATCCAACCTGGCCTTGAACCCCTCCAGGGATGGGGCAGCCACCACTGCTCTGGGCAACCTGGGCCAGGGCCTCCCCACCCTCACAGGAAAACATTTTTTCCTAAGATCTTATCTCAATCTCCCCTCTTTCAGCTGAAAACCATTCCTCTCATCCTATCCCTGCATTCCCTGATCAAGAGCCCCTCCCCATCTTTACTGAAGCCTATTTCCATACTGCAAGCTGCTCGAAGGTCCCCAGGGACCCTTATAATGCCAGTCCCCTCCCCAGGCCCTATAGGGACCCCCTAACTGCCTCCTCCATTCACCAGGAGCATCCTAGTGCCCCCTCCACCAGTGTCAGAGACACTTCGATTACTGTCCCCCACCCCTCCAGGGACTCCCCAGCTTCCCCCCCCCCACAGTTGCCTCCCATAAATCCCAGTTTTCCCTTGCTTCCCACTCAACTGCACCTCCGAGTCCCCACCACTTATACCAGCCACTCTTCCATTTAGCTTCCCCAGAGGCAAGGACTCCGGAGTTTCTCACCTAGCTGCCCCTGTTACCCCCTCAGTGTCCTGTGTCCCTACCCCCCACACCCCGTTACCCCAGTTACCCTCTCAGTTTCAGCTTGTGGATGAGAGTTGGGGTTGGGGGCAAACTGGCAGGGACACTTCCCCTCTTAGATTGGGAGTTCACCACCCCCTATCCACTGAAACTGGGAGTTCCAGCTGGGAAGGGACCCCTAAACTGGTTGCATTGGCCCCAGACTGGGACTGGGACCCCTCTCAGACTGGGAAAAGGCCTCAAACTGGGTTTGCCCACCCTCCCCCATAACAGGGCTCCCTCTCTCCATCCCGACCCCATCCTCCACTGCACACATACACACACACCCCCCCCCGGGGCATTAAAGGGCCGGCGCAGCCCCCAACCCCCTGCCCGGGTCTGGACTCCCGGGATGGGAGATCATCTGAGCCTGGTTTGGCAGCCGGTGCGGGGAGCACTGCGGGGAATGCTGTGGGGAGCACTGCGGGGAACACTGTGGGGAACACTGAGGGGAACACTGCAGGGAACACTGTGGGGAACACTGTGGGGAGCACTGTGGGGAACACTGTGGGGAACATTGCAGGGAAGACGGCAGGGAGTGCTGCGGGGAACACTGTGGGGAGCACTGCAGGGGAACATTGCAGGGAACACGGCGAGGAGTGCTGCGGGGAGCTGGATGCGCCGGGTGTGGGAGACATTGTCCAAAACTCTCTGGGTCCCCCCGGGCTCCTGCCCCCCGCCCAAACCTTGGGTCTCTTCCCCAGCCGTCCTCAATCTCCTGCTTTCCCTCCCGGATGCCTGGATCTCCCCCGATTCCTGATTCTCCCCTGAACGCCTGCCCCCACCTCTGCTCCCCCCTAAACCCCGCGGTCCCCAAACCTCTGGGAACACCCCAGTGCTCGCCTCCCCTCCCCCAAACCCTGCATCCCCCAAACCCCTGGTTGCACCCCCCGGTGCCTGCCCCCCACCCCGGACGCCTGGCTCCCCCCGATACCCAAATCTCCCCCGTCACCGGCATCCACCCCGAAGCCCTGCGATCTCCCCATTTCCTGTCCCCCGGGTGCCCCCAAACCCTGCCGCTCATTCACACCCCCCTCCCGGGTCCCTGGGTGGAGCCCCCGCCGCGGAGCCGCCCTTGGCCGGGGTGCGGGGAGGGTGGGGAGGCGCGGGGTCCCCGCACACCGGCCCTGAGCGCAGCAGCAGCAGCAGCAGCAGCAGGAAGATGCTGGCACTGGTGGCCCTGGTGACAGCGGGGGTGACAGCGGGGGTGACCCCGGTACCCCCCTGTCCCTTGGGCTTCGGGCCGGTGCCTGGGGTGGCTGGTGGCTGCGGTGACAGGGACGAGTGTCGCACGGCCGCTGTCTGCCAGCACATGTGCCTGAACCACCAGGGTGGCTTCGCCTGCCACTGCCACCCTGGGTACGTCCTGCAGCCCGATGGGGCCCGCTGCCGCCCACGCCCCGGCACCCTGCGCCCCGGCACCCCGCGCCTGCACCAGGGCTGGCGGCCGAGGGAGAGGTTGCGGGGCTGGCGACCCTGGAGGATGCGGCCAGCCGGGCAGCAGCAGGCGAGCGCAGGGGCGCGCAGGGCTTCGCACGAGGATTCGCACCAGGATCTGCAAGCAGGGAGGCACCAGGCTTTGCACAAGGATTTGTACAAGGATTCGCACCAAGGAAGGCAGCAGGAGTTGCAGTCAGCGTGGCAGCAGGGTTTGCATGAGGGTGTGCACAATGATTCCTACAAGGATTTTCACCAGGATCTGCGCGAGGGCTCGCAGGAGGATTCGCATGAGGATCTACAACCAGGGAGGCACCAGGCTTTGCAAGAGCATTTGGAGGAGGATTTGAAACGAGGAAGGCAGCTGGAGTTGCAGCCGGCATGGCAGCAGGGTTTGCACGAGCGTTTGCACAAGGGTTCGCACAGGGATTTGCACCAGGATCTGCACAAGGTCTCACAGGAGGATTCACATGAGGATCTACAACCAAGGAGGGACCAGGCTTTGCCGGAGGATTTGCAGGAGGATTTGAACCGAGGAGGGCAGTGGGAGCTGCAACCGGCACAGCAGCAGGGTTTGCACAAGGATTTGCACGAGGACTTGCGCCAAGGCAGCACTCAGGATTCGCATCTGCCTTGGCGCCAGGGTTTGTACAGGGACGCACACAAGGATCTGCATGAGGACTCACTCGGGGACTTGTATGAGGACTCCCCTGGGTCACAGCTGCCCCTCCCCATGTATGGTGACTCCCTTCCTGACCTCTCCCCCCATTACAGGGATGAGGACCCTGACCCCTACGGGGGGGATGAGGACCCCGACCCCTATGGGGCCCCCTATCTCGATCTGGGGGACCATAATACCTACAGGAGCCCCTATAGGGGCCTGCCCCCCCGCTACAGCAGTGAGGACCCCAGCACAGGGCCGTGGGATCCTGACATCTATGGGGACACTTATATGGACCCCTATGGGGATGAGGACCCCTACACGCCACCCTCGGACCTCTATGTGGACGAGGACCCAGAGCCTGGGAGCCTCCAGAGGGGCAGGGACTCCCAAACCAGGCCATGGGACCCCTATGAGGACTTCGATATGGACCCCTATGGGGCTGAGGACCCACAGACTGAACCCTGGGACCCTCATGGGACATGGGACCTCCAGACTGAACCCTGGGACCCTCAGGTGGAGCCCCGGGATCCCTATACACTTGAAGACACCGGGGCTGACCCCAGGGACCCCTATAGAGCTCAGGACTCCCAGATTGGCCCCAGGGACCCCTATAGACTTGGGCACCCACAGTCTGAGCCCAGGGACCCCTATAGACTCGGGGAGCCCCAATCAGACTCCAGAGACCCCTATAGACTTGGGCACTCCCAGCCTGATTCCAAGGACCCCTATAAATTTGGGGACCCCCAGACTGACCCCAGGGACCCCTATAGCACCCAAGACCCCCACACTGACCCCAGGGACCTCTATAGCACCCAGGATGCCCAAACTGACCCCAGGGACCCCTATAGAGCTCAGGACTCCCAGATTGGCCCCAGGGACCCCTATAGACTTGGGCACCCACAGTCTGAGCCCAGGGACCCCTATAGACTTGGGGAGCCTCAATCAGACTCCAGAGACCCCTATAGACTTGGGTACTCCCAGCCTGATTCCAAGGACCCCTATAAATTTGGGGACCCCCAGACTGACCCCAGGGACCCCTATAGCACCCAAGACCCCCACATTGACCCCAGGGACCTCTATAGCACCCAGGATGCCCAAACTGACCCCGGGAACCCCTATAGAGCCCAAGACTCCCAGACTGACCCCAGGGATCCCTATAGCACCCAGGACACCCAAACTAGCCCCAGGATCCCCTATAGAGCCCAGGACCCCCAAACTGACCCTTGGGACCCTTATAGCACCCAGCACCCCCTAAGTGAACCCAAGGACCCCTACAGAGCCCAGGACCTCCAGACTGACCGCAAGGGCACCTATAGCACCCAGGACCCCCAAACTCACTCCAGGGTCCCCTACAGCACCCAGGACCCCCAAACTGACCCTTGGGACCCCTATGGCACCCAGGACCCCCAAACTGACCCTTGGGACCCCTATAGGGCCCAGGACTCCCAGACTGAGCCCAAGGATCCCTACAGAGCTCAGGACCCCCAAACTGACACCAGGGGCCCCTATAACACCCACGACCCCCAAACTGACCCCAGGGACCCCTATAGAGCACAAGACCCCCAGGCTGATCCCAGGGACCTGTATAATGCCAGCACCCTCCCCAGGCCCTATAGGGACCACCTAACTGCCCCCTCCATACACCAGGAGCACCCAAGTGCCCTCCCCAGTGCCAGAGACCCCCTAACTGTGCCCCCCACCTCCTGGGACTCCCCAGCTGCTCCCCCAGCTGCAACCAATAAATCCCAGTTGCACCCGATTGCCCCCTCAACTCCCCCCCATACCTCCAGAATCCCCTCCCTTATCCCAGTTACTCTCCCAGTTAGCTCTCCCAGAGGCAAGGACTCCACAGTTTCTCCCTTAGTCACACTAATTACCCCCTCAGGTGTCCCCCCCCAAGGCAAAACCCCCTCAGCTTCCACAGCTCCCCCAGTTACTCTCCTGGTTGCCCCAGTTACGGTCCCAGTTCCAACCCCCAAAGCGAAAGACACCTCAGATGCCCCTCCAGCCCCTGGAACCCCACCAGTTCCCCCCCAGGTAGCCCTTCCCAGAGCCGAGGACTCCCCAGTTACCCCCCCGGTTGCTTCAGTTACCCCCAGGGCTCCTCCTGGCACCCGGATGCCTGTTTCCCTTCGTGGGGGGCTGCTGGTGGCACTGCCAGTGGCACTGGGAGCTGTACTGGTGGTATTGGGAGCACTGGGGGGACTAAGACTTCCCTGGTCACCCCTCCCGAACCCCCGTGGGTGAGAGTTGGAGGTTGAGGGTAAACAGGGAGGGACATCTTCCCCCCTAAACTGGGAGTGGGACCTCTCCCACACTGGGTTGGGAAGCTTAAACTGGGACTCCCCCAGCAACGACCTGCAGGGTAACGCTATTCTGACACCACACCCACCCCCCCAAAAAACTGGGAGGGACCCCTCAGATATTGGGAGTTCCGACTGGGAAGGGACGCCCTAACTTGGACCATTGGCCCCAGACTGGGACTGGGACCCCTCCCAAATTGGGAAATTACCCCAAACTGGGTTTGCCCCCCAAAACCAGGGCTGACCTCCCAACCCCAGCCCCTCCCCCCGCTTCTCCCCATCGAGGGCATTAAAGGGTCGGTGCAGCCCCCACCCCCCCGACTCCCGGGTCCTCTGAGGTGGGGGGGCAGGGCTGGAGGGGACAGGGGACACCGAGGGGGTGGGGGGCACCCTAATGCCTGGGTGTCCGAGGGCAGGGGTGAGCGAGGGGCAGACCTAGACCCCCCGGATCCTATTTTGGGGGGATTGGTGGATGTTATTCCCGGAGGCCTAGTTCCCCTCCCGGCTCCCCAGCCCATTCCAGCTGTTGAGCGATTCCAGATGTGGAGGGGGGGAGGGTGCGGTCGGGGTGAGTCACGTCGTGGTCGGGTGCCCGGGGTGGGGGAGCGGGAACGCCCGGAGCACTGGGTCTCCACGGTGGGGACGTCATGGGCCAGGGGGGCTGGAGCCGATGTCCATCCCGTGTCCATGGCATGTGTTCCACCACGATCCCTGCTGACCCCTGCCTTCCTTCATGAATGGATCAGGCTGGATGCTGGGAGGTGGGAGCTGGTCCCAGAAGAGCCCCCAGTGCAGCCACTGGGACCAGTGCGGGGTTTGCTAGAGGCCTGAGCTGGACCATCTGGTGGCTCCAGGACACCTGGGGCTCCTTGGCTTCCTCTGCGTTGGGCAACATCCTCCTGGAGAAGAAACCCATCTCAGTTGGCAACTCTGACCAACTTCTTCCAGTGCGGGCAGGGCTGAGTCTGCCCTCCCTGCTCCAGTGTCCCATGGCTGGTGGCAGTTCAGAACCCTCTGAGATGTCCCTGTGTGGATGGCTTTGTCCTTGCTCTCTCACCTCTGGTTCAGAGCAATAGGCTTGTGGTCTCAGTATCATTTCTTGTGACAGCATACCTTGACCACACCTTGCTTGCTCCTGAATTCTTGGTTTCCCTGTCCTCCTCCTTGGCTATTTCCCATAGACCATGGTCTCCTAAGCCAACTCCCTTCCAGATCCCATCGGCACAAGGCAGGCAGAAAGCATTCACCATTCATGCTTCTCCTTGAGCTTCGGCATCTTCAGCTTTGTCTAGGTCCTCTCCAGTGCTGTCCCACCTCTTTCAAACCCAAAGACCTTTCATGGGTCATGGAGATCACACCAGTGCTCCTAGAGCTGAGTTTTAATTGAAACATGTAAACTGGGAAGAGAGGAGCTGCTCCTTGGAAGGCTCAACAGCCTCTTCTAGGAAGATTCAAATGGATTTACTCTTGGTGGCCAGGTGACCAACCCTGAGGAGAAAGACTTAGCAGTGCTAGTGGATGAGAAGCTCCACATGAGCCAGAAATGTGAGTTTGCAGTTCAGAAAGACAAATGTATCCTGGGCTGTAAGCTAAGCAGTGGGACCAGCAGGGCAAGGGAGGGGATTCTGCCCCTCTGCTATGCTCTGGTGAGACCTCACCCGGATCCCTGTGTCCAGTTCTGAAGCCCTCATCAGAGGAAGGACATGGATCTGCTGGAGCAAATCCAGAGGAGGTCACAAAGATGATTGAAGAGCTCGAGCACCTCCCGTATGAGGACAGGCTGAGAGAGTTGGGGTTATTCAGCCAGGAGAAGGCTCTGAGGAGACCTTAGAGCAGCTTCCAATACTGAAAGGGGCTCCAGGAGAGCAGGGGAGGGGCTCTTGATCAGGGAGTGCAGGGATAGGATGAGGGGAATGGTTTTCAGCTGAAAGAGAGGAGATTGAGATGAGATTTTAGGAAGAAATGTTTTGCTGTAAGGGTGGGGAGGCTCTGGCCCAGGTTGCCCAGAGAAGTTGTGGCTGCACCATCCCTGAAGGTGTTCAAGGCCAGGCTGGATGGGACTTGGAGCAACCTGATCTGGTCAGAGGAGTCCCTGCTTATGACAGGGGGTTGGAACTAGATGGGCTTTAAGGTCCCTTCCAACCTAAACCATTCTATTATTCTATGATTCTATGATGAGAAGAAATGGCTTCAAGTTGCACCAGGGAAGGTTTAGACCGGGTATAGGGGAAAATTTATCAATTACAAGGGTTTTCAGGCACTGGCTAAGGCTGCCTAGGAGATGCTGGAGTCCCCCATGTCTGGAGGGATTTAAAAGCCATGTGGATGTAGGGCTTAAGAAGAGGGTTGAGTGGTGGAGTTGACAGTGCTGGGTTTGTGGTTGGACTTGATAATCTTCAAGGTCTTTTCCAACCTAAACAATTCTATGGCTCTATGATTCTGTTTATTGTTGGGTTTAGTGGTAATGTGTTTGGGTTAGCGTAGAGTTTATGGTTGGGGGTTGGGTTAGCGATCTTTCAGCAGATGATCCTTAGGGCTAGGGTTGGGATCAGGGTTAGGATTCTGTTGAGTGCCCAGGTTTAGTGCTCAGGTTAGTGTTCAGAGTTAGGGTAATGTGTTTGGTTTAGTATTAGGTTCGGGTTTACGGCTGGGAGTAGGGTTTGGTGGCTGGGTTTAGTAGCTAGGCTTAGTGGTTGAGTTAGAGTTCAGGGGTACTGTAATGTGCTTGGGTTAGTATTTGGTTTATGATTGGTCTTAGGGTTATGTTTAAGGTTGGGTTTAGTGGGTAGATTAAGGGTTTGAGTTGGAGATTAGGGTAAGTAAGGGTAGCATGTTCGGGCTGGTATTAGGGCTAGAGGTTGGTGGTATTCGTGTTCAGTGGAAGTTAGAGGTTAATTTTTGAGTTAGGCTTGTGTTTAGTGGTAAGGTTTAGGGCTGGAGTTAGGAGTCCAGCATAGTCTTATGGTTTAGGCTATGTATTTATGTTTCTGCTTTGGGTCCAGCGCAACAGGGTTAGGGCCAGGGTTTGGGTTAAAGGTAAGGTTAGTATTAGGATTAGGTTAATGTTAAGATTAGGGTTAGGGATTAGGTTTAGGGGCTTGGACTAGGGTTGGGGGTTAAGTTAGGGTTAGAGTTAAGGGTCAGTTAGTTAGAGGCTTAGTTTAGGATTAGGGTTCTGGGTTAGGTTTAGGGTCAAGGTTAGGGGCTAGGTTTAAGGGTTTAGATGAGGGTTAAGGGTTAGGTTAGGGTTCAGGGTTAGGCTTAGGGGTAGGTTAGTCTTAGGTTTAGATTTAGAGGTTAGGTTAGGGTTAGGATTATAGGTAGGGGTTAGGCTTAGTTTAGGGTTAGGGTGGTTAAGTACTTGCTTTTTCTACCCCTTGGGATGCTGGGAGGCTGAGTTATGGGTGCTTGGAGTGGAGCCCTTCACCCAGTGGCATCCTAGAACCTGTAGTCTCTCACCCTGCAGCATGCTGGGAACTGGAGTCCTTTACCCCTTGGCCTGCTGGGCCATTCCTTCCTCCTCGGAATTCTGGGAGGTGGAGTCCTTCACCCGTGGCATGATCGGAGCTCGGGTACCTCCCCCAACAGCATCCTGGGAGTTGTAGTGCTGCCCCATCCCTGGAGGCGTTCACGGCCGGATTGGCTCGGGCTTTGAGGAACCTGATCCAGTGGGAGGTGTCACTGCCCATGGCAGGGGGTTGGAGCTGAATGGGCTTTAAGTTCTCTTCTAACCCAAACCATACCACGATTGGGTGGTTCTATGATTAAATCTCAGCTTATCCTCATGAATTGCTTTGTACACCACTGAGCTCAGTTTCTTTAGTGGAAGGTGAGCTATAGAGTCAGGGTTGGAGTTAGGTTTTCCTGGAAAAACTGGCTGCTCATGGCTTGGGCAGGTGCACTCTTTGCTGGGTAAAAAAAATGTTTGGATGGCCAAATCAAGGGAGTTTCTGGGGAGGGGAAGCGATCCATGCTGCTGCCTGGGAGGAGTCCCAAACAGCCACCTGGGGATCTCCAAACCCTAAAAATGAAACTGTGGACCCTAAAACTGGGGGTTTGAAAATGCTGCTTTGGATACAACAAATCATGGAATGCCAGGCTGGAAGGGACCTCAAGGATCATCTTGTCCAAAGTTTTTAGGTGACATGTAGTTTAAATTAGGTGCCCCAGCACCCTGTTGAGCTGAGCCTTAAAGGTATCTAGTGTAGGGGAACATAACACTTCTCTGGGGAGATGATTCTAATGTTAAACCATTCTCATGGGGGAAAATTTTCTTCTGGAATCCAGTTGAAATCTCCCCAGGAGCAACTTATACCCATTACCCCTTGTCTTTTCCACATGACTCCTCATAAAAAAGGAGTCTCCATCCTCTTGGCAGACACCCTTTATGTACTGGTACACAGTAATAAGGTCTCCTTTAACCCTTGTCTCAAGGCTGAACAAACCCAGTTATCTCAGCCCTACTTCATACAGCAGATATCCTAGGCCTCTGATCATCTTAGTGGCTCTTCTCTGGACTTCTCTGGACCAGCCTGTCCGCATCTTTTTTGTATAGCGGGGACTAAAACTGCGATTTGGACTTTAAAGATGAGATTTTGGAAACAAAAAAACTAAGCACTGGTGCTGCTAATGAGGCTTTAGATCCTTAAAATGATCATTTTGGTTTGGAGACTATGAATTAGTCTTTGAGCCCCAAAAAGGATTCTTTGAACCCTAAAATCAGGTGTTAGTAGGCAAACAGAGGCTTTGATCCATCTAAATAAGGCTTTCGACCTGGAAATGAGACTTCAGACCCTAGAAATGTGTCTTTTGGCCCTAAAAAGGAAGCACTAGTGCTTCAAAATGGGGCTTTAGAACCTACAATTGTGGATTTCTACCTGAAAATGAGGTTTTAAGCTTTGAAAATGAGGCTTTGGGTGCCAAAAATGAGGCTTTGGGCCCTAAAGCAGAGGGAAAAGAGGGGTTTGTATCTTAAAAATTAGAGGTTTGACCCTCAAAATGAGGCTTTGAACCCCAAAAGAGAGGTTTGAAACCCAAAATGAGGGGCTTTGCCTTAAAAATTTGTATTTGAATGCTCAAAATTAGGATTGGGACCTTAAAATAATGGATTTGTACCCTAAGAGTGAGGTTTTACACCCTAAGAATGAAGCTTGGCTCCCTAAAAGGAAGCAGAAGACCCTACAGATAAGGCTTTGGGCCCTCAAAAAGAGGGGCTGGTTTTTAAAACTGAGGATCTGGACAATAACATGATATTGAATGTTCTAACAATGAGGATTTGGAATCATTATTGAGTCTTTAGACCCTTACAATGAGCCTTTCTGCACTTAAAAGGGATTTGGACCCTAAAAATCAGCATCTGGGCCTTCAAAATGTGCTGTGTGCCAAAAAATTGAGGGACTGGATATGAATCTCAAGGTCTTGATGCTAGGATCTAAGCTTTGGACACTGCAAATCATGTTTGGGACATAAAAATGAGGCCTTGAGCCCTAAAGTTGAAGGTCTGGAAAGTCATCAAAAGATGACTGTCAGAATCCTAAAAATGACACTTTGGACCCTGAAAATGAGTCTTGGGAAACCAAAAAATATGACTTTTAGCCCTAAACTTGAGAGCTTAGACCATAAAAATGAGGCTTTGGAAGCCAAAACAAAGACTTTTGGAAAGGACAATAGAGGATTTAGGCCCTTAAAAATGGCTTTGAGCCCTAAAAATGTGGCTTTCAAAACCTCGAAGCAGAGGATTTGTACCCTAAAAGTATGGCTGTAAGAATGAGGCTTTGGAACCTAAAATGAGACTTAAGAACACAAAATCAAGTCTTTAGAAAGTAAAAAGGTCTATTTGGACCCTAAAATCGAGGCTTTGCACTCTAAAAGATGGGTTCAGAGCCTATAATGTAGCTTGGAACCCAAATTGAAAGGGTTTTGGCCCTCGAAGTGAGGGCTTAGACCCCAAAGATGGAACTATGGGCCCTAAAGAAGGGCTTGGGTTGTAAAAGACAGCCTTGGACCCTATACGGAAGGGTTTGGACCCTAAAACCGACAATTTTCACTCGCAAAATGAGGTCTTTGGGCCCTAAAAATCCAGTTGTGGATCTTAAGACAAATGAGGCTTTGGGCCCCAAGAATGAGACCTTCAGCATCTGATTGTAAGGCTTCCTGCTCTAAAAAGACAGGTTCACTTTTGGATCCTAAAATGAGTATGTGGATGCTCCATATGAGGCTTGAGACTCCCCAAATGATGGTTTGGGTCCTAAAAATGACACTTGGACTCTAAAAACGATACTTTGTTTCTGAAAATGGGGCTTTGGAAACTAAAAATGTGGCTTTGGGTCCTAAAACTGAGGGACAAGGCCCCAGCTAAGGCCAGGGCCAAGCACAGCTTTCCAAGGCAGCTTCCATGACAGGGGCAGAGCTTGGGACAGGGGTGCTGCAGGCACCCGAGTATGTTTTGTGATTTTGCCTGTGTCCAAAATAAATACTGCATTTCAATTTACCTGGAGAGATTTGTTGGTATCTGATTTGCCACGCAGATACAGAAAGAACCCTTTCTACCCTCTCTTTTCGACTGTGCAGGTCAGAGTGGGCCCTAACAATGTGTTATCAGTCTGTACAACTTCTAAAGTTTATGACAGTCCCCATTATACTTCTCTAAGCATAACAGTTAACATATCATACAATGGTTTGAATTGGAAGGGACCTTTAAAGGCCACCTAGGCCCCACCCCTACAATGATGAGTGACATCTTCAACTAGATAATGTTGCTCAGAGCGCCATCAATCCTGACCTTGAGTGTTTCCAGGAATGGGGCTTCTACCACTTCTATGGGCAACCTGTTCCAGCATTTCACCATGCTCATCGTAAAAAATTTCTTATGTTTCACCTAAATCTCTGTTAGTTTAAAAACATTACCTGGCATCCTATCACAACAGACCCTACTAAACTATTTGTCCTCATCATTCTTGTAGGCTGCCTTTAAGTATTGAAAGGCTGCAACAAGGTGGGGTCTCATCGGAGCTGAGTGGCAGAATCATGTCCCTCAACCTGCTGGCCATGCTCTTTTTGATGCAGCCCAGGGTATAGCCAGGTTAGCCTTCTGGTCTGTGAGCACCTATTGCTGGCTCATGTCTACTCTTTCATTCACCAGTACCCCGAAGTCCTTCTCAGCAGGGCTGCCCTTAACCCTATCATCTCCCAGCCTATATTGAAATTGGGGGTTGTCCCAGCATAGGTGCAGGTCCCTACACTTGGCTTTGTTGGACCTCATGAGATTCATACAGGACCGCTTCTTGAGTTTGTCCAGGTCCCTCTGGATGGCATCTCATCCCTCATGCATGTCAACCACACCTCTCATATTCCTTCCTTTTGACACAAAAATAAGGATATTAAATGACAACTATGAAAATTCAAAGATTCTGCCTAACACCCACTAGGCACAATTTTATAAGGATCTGTTTTATTTGCTCATGTAGCTAATAGCTGGAGAATACAGCTCTTACCTGTTATTTCCATCAACTGTATTTTATTCATACATATTTCTGAAAGAGGAAACATCTATATATTACTCTATTCATCTACATAAACATTACCAAGTAACACAGCATAATATGAGCGGGCTAAAACAGTGTTTTTCAAGATCTGGTATGCAGAGTATCTGCTGTTAATGGGTTACTTTGAATTCCTTGAAGAGGAACACACTTTTGAGTTCAATTTAATCTAAAAAGTATCTTGTCCCTGACCACTTTGTGGGGCTAACTAAAGCACAACCAACGCCAGTCATGACGAGTACTGGCCAGAGCACTGGAAAACAGTAAAAAAAGTGAGCTGGCTTTTAAGGAAAATGTGGTGTTAGCGCTGATGATATTCCCCCTCCTTATTTCCACAGCTAAACCAAATAAGCTGGGCATCTTCTATCGCCCTTGGCCTCTACCCAAGTAAGCCTTTGTCTGAATACCACAATTAATTAATGATGAACAGCTTGGGACCTCTATTTCAGTGAAGCAATTTGTCAAAACTTTATTGGGTGAGAGTTGACATGCTTTTCTCTTTGCTGTTTAAATATACAGTTTATTAAGATCCTAGTCAGGGGACTAAGCTGCCTGTTACTGTCCAAAAGTACACCTGGAATATTCCTGAACTCCTTTTTCAGATATAGACCTGATTGCACTTTTATTTAACCCTAAAATCCTTTATATCAGAGCTAGGCGTGTGTGGAAATATTTTGCTGAATTAAGGCTTAGAAGAAGAAATTTTATTAGTTTTAATATTTTTACTTTACAATGGCGGTAACAAGGAGGACAAAATACTTATAACGAATCCTGTAAACTGGCTTATACTGCCGTAACTATCTGCATCAAACTCAGAAAGCTCTAAGGTTACTGAAGAGCAACATAAAAGTGTCACCACAGTGACTCACAGTTTTATCAGTCCAAGTTAGATTACAATGCCAGTTTATCTGTTGTTCTCACCCAAAGATTTTGATGCAACACACTTGTAGTGAAATCAGACTTGCATAAGATTAAATCTCTAGTTGCTGTTTCTCACCTCCATGCTTTTATGTGCATTGCTAAAACTATAACTCGGAGATTTCTATTTCACTTTGAAGTGTTTCTAAAGTCAATGACACATAAGGCCAGACGATGAAGTGTCCTTTACACTGACATATGTACTAATATCATCTACATCCATGGGAATGACATACTTTGAAATTAAGTCCTGGCAAACAAAAGAGACAAGTTAAAAAAACCTCAACATATTTAGCTGTCATTGTGTTTAAATTCTTATCACATATCATATGATCGTATGTATGCAAATATATGCAATGTATATACACTTACTTCTATTGATTTATTTAAAATATTTTCTTGTAATACCTTTCAGAGATCTATGAAAAATCTTTTGTTATATTGTGCTACTTTAGTAGTGTATATATGCAGATATATAAAAATGTAGAAGATAATATGACACGTCTTTTGTGAAAAATGAAGTTACAAACAGGTGTAGTTTGAAAAGATCCACATCACTCATCTCAGATAGAGTAGATGCCTGTTATTTATATGCCTGAAGAATGAAAAAAGCATTTTGTATCTTTTCTTTGATTTCAAGCTGCTAATGCTAATACTGTTTCAGTCTTGCTGTGATATTGCTTTTCTGAAGTAAATAAACCTATGTAGTTGTGTGGTTTTTTTGCCATAATAGTACTCTTATTTTAGTTTCTGATGATCTGAAATGAAAGGGAAAATAATAATTGAATATGCCTAAAATAAATTTTAAGAAACTGTGCTTTAGAATGCCTGACCATCAAGTCGTCTACGAGCTTTTCTCTGAGTAATGGCTTTTCCAATTTTGCTCAAAGTTTGTTGTTCATCACTCCTAAAAGTAAGAGGTGCTGTTAAAGCCATGTCCTCCCTTAAGAAGATCAAATAATGGACTTAGTTCTGCATTAGTTATACCCAAATAAGGTTTAACTGAACTGATTGTTCCTTGGAGCTTTTGTAAATTGTTTTAACTACTATTTGCAATTTGGCTTGCTGGGGTTCAATTATGGCATTCAAAATTTTCCACTCAAAATATTTCCAGGTTTGAATTTTTTCCAGGTGCGACTTGAAGGCCTATTTTCTCTAATACAATCTTTGAAATGGTATTAGTTGAGCAACACAACTGCCCTGGGTGACACACACAGGTGGGAAAGGAATACAAACCACAGCCCGTACCCGTCCAGCAAAAGCAGAATTAATAACACCAGGTTACACAAAAAGACTTTGCAAAGTGACACTTGAATGACCTACTAACCAAGCACTTAAACCGTTACCAATAAGACCAAAAGCTTAAAGCAAAACCTTCAATCCCTTATTATTGAAGAGGCTGTGGAGAAGATCCAAGCAGGAGCATTTACTGTTGTCACACGTCTCCCCTGCATGCTGGGTTGCTGGTTTCCTTGGTTCTTTAATATTAACGGTTTACCCCCTGGCCTCTTTTATCTGTTTTTACCTGTATGGGAATTCTCAAGGGTGCAAATGTACCAACCCTTCTATGCAGTTTTCTACTCTCAGAGCACACTCCTCCCGGACTCTTAAATCATGTCCCCATCAGTGTCCGGCCAAAACTCCCCCCACAGCTGTCTGCACTAGGACCCAGCAGCCGCCGATCCGACAAGGGACACTAGAATGCAGAGTGCTCCTCACAAACCGTCACTCCCCTAGAGAGAGATAAGGACTCCCAAGCTGAAACTAAACAAAAAAACCTTGACTTTCAAACAAAATAAGGAGTAGGGGGGAGGGGGAGACTCACACACAACTATGTATTTTAAAATCTTGTCCTCTGCAGCCTTTCACTTCAAAGGTCCCAGGTAAATCTCCCCTTTGCCGGCTTAGCGGACGTTTGAGATTGAAAGGTTTCAGAGTTGCATTTTTAAGATTAATCAAAACAGAGTGTCAATATAACCAAAACCCAATTTGCAAGTCTTACAAACGTTTAAAGCGCTTTAAACACACACACGCATACACACGCACAGAACCCCTCTCTTGAGAGCTGGCTTAATATACCCATACAATATTTTTTACGACCGGTCAATAAGAATAGCATGATGGTATGAATACTCAAACTACACACGGCACCGAACACACACAACACTTAAAACATGCAGATATATCACAAAATAAGGTTTGTATCAATTGTTTAACAGGTAGTAGTCTTTGGTTGGTAGAGCATTTTCGTGGCAGAGGACTATCCTATGACGGCTGTGAATTATTCATGTATACGATGGAGCCGGTGGCTGTTTCGAGCGCTGGGGCGGTGGGCAGCTTGGTGACGAAACAGTCAATACTTTCTTTTTACAGCCTTTCAAATTTCTTTTATCGCTTCATAACTAACTGATTTCCAGCGAAGATCTGGTGTTTCCTCTGCCACGCCATCTTCCACCTCCTCTGATTCCTCGCTATTATTTTGTGCAGCCCTGTTCCGTCTTTATCTCTCCAAAGGCTTATGATGTCGGGCGGCAGACTCCCCCTGGACGATCCAGGCGTTCGGAAAGGTCCTGGATCAAAGGGATCCTCCTCAGGAGGACAGCCAGCGGCGCACAGTTCTGGTACCGCGGAGGGTCCATCCTTTACTGGTGATAACGGAGGGATAATTGGAAAGTCCTCCTCCCCTTTCACCTTGTCTCGGGGGCTCTTTTCTTGTACTTTTAAAGTCTCAAAAATACTCCTCGACCACGGGAGCATACGCTGTGCTTCATCATTCCCTGTGGTTGCTGCATCCCACAGTTTTAACCCTACTTCATCCCAGAGTTCCCGCGTAAATATAGTAGATGCGGTTACGGTGGGTATCTTTTCCTGTACCCATTTAAGTATTACTTTAAGATCATGCCCAGAAACATTTTTACCTTGTTTCTTAAGAAGGGCTTTCATGAGTTCATATACGTCTCTTTCGGGGGAAGACATCTGATTCCCCATCTTTCCCACGGCTCACCTCAATTCTCCAGAGGGATTGTTCCTGGCCAGGATCCTGCTTCCTTTCAGCAGCTCATTCAAAGTTCCGAGGGACTCGCGGCATGCCACACAGATAGGTGGTTATCAGCCTTTTCCTCACACGGGGCACCAATTTGCCGCGATTAAGAGACGGGACGCAGCTTGATGCAAGCAAATGTCGTCTTTATTGTGCAGCTAACTTATATTTATACCAGTTACAGCTAATTTAGGCTCATACATATTGCAAAAAGCGAGCTCAGTATTGGCTAATACAAAAGGGTCTTCTGCCTCACTTAACGACAATTTCCTGCCATTCAACAATAAGTACCCGCGATCAAGCCCGCAATCTTTGTTAAAGTTCTTATCTCCCTCCCTCCCAGGGCCTGTGGCCTACAGGCTCCAGCACGTCTGCCTTTATCAACTGACCTGTGCTGGGGGTTCTCCTGAAGCAACCCCCAGCTGTTGCAACATATAACAATAAAAAAAGACTCATGATGTTAAACTGCAATTCTGAATCCAGTGTGCAATGATGAAACCAAGATAATGCATATACAGTATAGATCTCAGAAAGAGTTCTTAAAGTTAGGTTCCCTTATTATGGATAATATAAGCATAAAAATAATTATACTAATAATAAAACACTCTAGAGATAGTGTAGATATTGACTAATTCTTTTTTTTTTTTTGTCCTGTGACAAAGTATTAACTTTAAAACATGTCAACCCAAAATCACCAAGCTACAGCTGTGTTTTAGTATATGTATTCCATAGCAGGTAAGGTGAACTGGAAACACTGACAACAATCTTTATCACATAAGTAAAAATGTATTTTCTAAATTATGCATTATTTTGCTCACAAAAGAGACATATAACCTCTGAACACTGTTTCAAGTATATTATCCATTGCTAATATTTTATATTCTGGGATATGAGTGAATTTGAAAGTTTGGAAAACATGATGTAGTCACACTGCTTCCTTTTCATTACACTGGCAAAGGTTCAGGAACATAAATTCTTTCTCATAAGATTTTTGTACTGGACCAAACAGATATCTAGTGCTTTTTATGCTATGCATCTTTTATATATATAGATGTTATGGTTAGCCTATCAGGCAGCTAAATAGCACAAAAGTGTTTGCTTACTTGTCACACTGGGCAGGGGACAGAATTGGAAAAAAAAAAGGTAAAACTTGTCGGCTGATATAATGACAGCTTAACAGGAGAGAAAAGGAAGGAGGAATGATGATGATGATGATGATGGTGATGATATATGCAAAACAAGTTATGTACAGTGTAATTGCCTGTCACCTGCTGACCGATGCCCCCTGTTTTTTGAGGAGATTAATGACACGGACTCTGATATCTGATATCTTGGATCTTTATTGCTCTTAGCGAGCTCCTTATATACACAATGTTATGTTACATCTAAAACTTGGCATCATTTGATTGGTTACAAACAACTGTTCATGCGTATAAGTTTATGCTACTATTGGTTAGTTGCTACTGTCCACACGCCTAGATCAAATGCTTACTTGGTTAATTAGCTTTGTATATTTTACATACTTTTCCCCTAAGTTATCATGATTTCTACTTTTCTAGCTCACACCTCCCTCTCAGCTTCTGGGCATACAGCCATAGCTTACTGTTGCTATCCATTGTTTCCTCTTACTACACTGTTCATGTCCTTCAAGGGCAACATGGCCTTTAGTATAAAATGTTTCTACAATTCCCCCTTTCTTCGTAGCATTAGTTTGCTTACCCAACCAACATCCCAAATTTGACAGCTTTGTCAAGGCTGCTGCAGTTGCTACCCCAGGAGCCAATGCTGAGGCAGTTACAGTTTCTCCAGGTTCCCAGAAAGGTGACTGTACTCTCACAGTCAGCCCCAAATTGATGGATAGATTGTTTATTTTGTTTACTTCGTTTCTTGTTATAAATCATAGTAAGATTGGGAGTTAGTAGAGTAAGCCATCCAAGGCTACATGGCCCACCATTAAATTTTGACAAAATTCCTCCTCACACTCTATCTGCAAAAATAGGAAAAAATTCCTACAGGCAAAGTAACTGGAAAAGAAAAAGAACGTGATACTTTAGGAGAGGTACAACTGTACAAGGCTGTAGCGTTTCTATACACAGGTGAAGTAGAATTTACATTCTGACCTTTTCGAGTGATGTTATGGGTATAACTATACATTACACAAGCATCCATTATTACTGACCCATTTCGCTGGAACCTATCTTGGACCGCTGTCTGTAATGACACAAGCATATCCTCGTCCTCAAGTTAACAATGAAAATAGACCTTCCTAATTTCCTTCCCAAGTTCTTACCATGATTTTCACTTGATTTTTATGTTCAATCATTCCTGTTGACACATGGTTTGCATATGTTTCATTATTAGAGGGATTATCTCCCGGCAATCATAATAAATTCATAACATATTGTACCTTAGCTAACCTATTTGCTGGTGTTTATCCCTGTTCCCCCTGTTTTTGTTTTTACAAAAGAGTTTTGACGGTGCAATGTGTTTGTTCTATAATTGCCTGTCCAGTTGGGGAATCTGGAATGCCAATAAGGTGTTGCACTCCCCTCTGTAAATACTGTCAGCCTATTTACCAGTGTGGTACTACACTTAGATTTTTCCTCTAGATATCCTTGTTGCCAACAGGTTATCAACCAATGGTCTGGATGATGAATTTTAATTTGTCCACTAAAGTTCGCCAAGGCCACTTGTAATTCTAAACTGTTCTGCATACTCCATTGTAAATATCGTTCTGTCATTGGAATGACTATTGTTTCAGGCTCTTTTCCATTCAATTCCTCTATCTCATCTCAACCTTTCATGATTGACTGTGCAAACATTTCTACTCTTGTTACAATCGTCTTTGATGGCTGATTAGATAAGAACGGCCATTCTATAATTTTTTGATTTGTCCGAATCAGTTTCAACCCACTGCATTATTAACCCAACAGGCTGATAAGTGTTATTGATGATCAAAATATCGACAGGCCACCTATATGCTATGCAACATGCTTGTCTGTTGCTTACTGCATTTTCTATTTTTTTTCAACAGTTGTTCTGCTTTCTTTGTTGGTTTCCTTGGTGCTAATATATCTGTATCTCCTTTTAACAACTCAAACAAAGTTAATAACTTTTGATTACCTACCCCTATCAAATTCCTGATCCAATTGATATTACCCAGCAAGATCTGCACATCATTAAGCATTTGGATCTTAATTCCAAGTGATACTCTTTGTGGTTTGATGGTTTTATCCAAAATTTTTCACCCCAAATACATCCATGGTGCAACACTCTGCACTCCCTCTGGTGTGATTTGCAACTGATGTTTTTGCAACATGTCACATAATTCCTGTTTATACCTTTCCAAATTATCTTTCCCCACCACTAGTATATTATCCATATAATGATACACTAATAGCTGTGGATATTTTTTCCAAAAACCTTGTAGGGCTTGGTCAACATAAAGTTGACACATTGTTGGTGCATTTTTCATCCCCTGCAGTAACATCACCCATTGATATCTCTACACTGGTCCCTGTCTGTTTGTTGTCGGAATCGAAAAGGCAAATTTTTTTCCACTATCACTGGGGTCAATAGGTATGGTAAAATAAACAACAAAACCAACAATCCTTTAAGTCAATAACTGAAATGTTGCAGTCTATAAATCCTTGAGGACTGACCAACGGACATCCTTCAGGCCAGTCTTTTCCTGCCATGACGGTGACATCCACATCACCAACATAGTTATTTGAATTGTTTGATTTTCTAATATCAATGTCACCTTTAATTGTGGTTTTGATTTTTGAATTTCTAACGCCCATGTTATCTGTTTATCTTGTCCTGTAGACCGAAGCCTCCACTTGCCCTTTCTTTGTTTTCAGTTTGGGGAGCTTTACTTTTAAAAGGTACTAATTCTGCTATTAGATTATTTGGGGAGCTTTACTTTTAAAAGGTACTAATTCTGCTATTTTAGTTACTCTGCCACAGAGTAACTAAAACAAATAAACATATTGGATGACCATCAAGTCGTCTACGGGCTTTTCTCCGAGTAATGGCTTTTTCAGTTTTGCCCAAAGTTTGTTGTGCCTCACTCCTAAGAGTAGGAGGTGCTGTTAAAGCCATGTCCCCCTTAAGAAGATCAAATAATGGACTTAGTTCTGCATTAGTAATACCCAAATAAGGTTTAACTCCATTGATTGTTCCTAGGAGCTTTTGTAAATCACTTTAACTACTATTTGCCATTTGACTTGCTGAAGTTCAATTATGATATTCAAAATTTTCCACTCAAGATATTTCCAGGTCTGAATTTTTTCAGGTGTGACTTGAAGGCCTATTTTCTCTAATACTATCTTTGAAATGGTATTAATCGAGCAGCACAACTGTTTTGCGTGATATACACAGGTGGGAAAGGCATATAAACCATAGCTTGTATTTGTCCAATAAAATCAGAATTAATAACACTGGGTTACACAAAAAGACTTTGCAAAATAACACTCGAATTACCCACTAACCAAGCACTTAAACCATTATCGATAGGACCAAAAGCTTGGAGTGATACCTTGTAAGCGTATTGATCCCTTATTTTGATTGAGGAGGCTGTGGAGAAGATCCAAGCAGGAGCATTTACTGTTGTCATGCGTCTCCGCTGCGCGCTGGGTTGCTGATTTCCTTGGTTCTTTAATATTAACGGTTTACCCCCAATATCGTATCTGAAATGGCGTTGATTTGTAAAGTGACAACCTTTTTGACATTTATAGTAATGTTAGCGTGGAGACAAACACATAACCATGCGAGGAAGGTTATATGTGGTGCTTTATTTCGAGGCCCCGGGAACCAGGGGTACGCACCCAAATCTGGTTCCAAAGACCGTCGCATCGCGTTCGCCATTTATCCTTAAAGTGTTGCTCAATCTGTTACATATTCAAAAGGATGCAATCTATTCTAATACATATTTATCAGGAATTGCTTCACCCTGTCTTGCGACATATCATCTACTACTACGCCTGCGCACCCCCCTTTTGGTGGTCGTGGGGATGAAGAAAACACTCTTCCTCACTTTGCCCTTTTTACCTCTATGTTCTTGGCGAACTTTCAACCTCCTAAGGATTGGGCAAATCCCAACATTCTTTACACGTTGTACTCTGTTAGCTTTTCGTGATCTTAATTGCCTAAGTTATATAGATAAGAGTTATTCTCTGTGTTCCGTTAGCTTTAGTAGTCTCCATTACCTAGGTTACATAGATAAGAATATTTCAAGCTAAGCACAAAACATTCCAAGCTAGACATTCCATGCTAGCTAGAGGTTGTTACCAGTGTTACCATCCTTAGTATAAGATTTTCTCACATAGGTATTTATATAGGAAAGGTTATATATATAGATGTATATATAAAACGAACTAATAAACGAATAAGTAAATTATTCTAATATTAATGGACATTCTAAATAGGTATAACTTTATAATTCAATTGTCTCTCAACAGTAACGGTCCAGGCGTTGTTGAGTTCTTGGCTCCTTCTGTCTGTTTTCACCTGTACGGGAATTCTCTAGGCTGCAAACGCATTAACTTTTCTATTCCTTTGCAGTTTTTTTAATCTCAGAGAATCCTCCTTTTGGACTCTTAAATCACGCTCTCATTAGTGTCTGGCTAAAATCCCCTTTACTGTTGTCTACTCTGGACCCAGCAGTTGCTGATCTAAGAAGGGACACTGGAATGCAGAGTGTTCTTCATAAATTGTTACTCCTCTAGAGAGAGATAAGGACTCCCAAGCTGAAAGAAAGAAAAAAACCCTTTCACATTAAAAAAAAAAATCAGGAGGGGGGGGGGGGGAAGGGAGGGGAACTCACACACAGCCACAGGGCTAGTTTTTTTCCATTTTCTTTTTCTATTTTCTATGTTCTTTTTTTCTATTTTCTATGGGTTTTTTCCTATTTTTCTATTTTGTTTTTTTTTCTTTTTCCATTTTCTTTTCTGTTTTGTTTCTGCATTTTCTATTTTCTTTCTTTCTTTCTTTCTTTCTTTCTTTCTTTCTTTCTTTCTTTCTTTCTTTCTTTCTTTCTTTTTTTCCATTTTCTTTTCTCTCTCTCTGCTTTCTTTTTTTTTCTTTCTAGGTATTTTAAAATTTTGTCCTCTGCAGCCTTTCATTTCAAAGGTCCCAGGTAAATCTCCCTGTTTGCCGGCTTAGTAGACGTTTGAGATTGAAAGGATTCAGAGTTGCATTTTGAAGATTAATCAAAACAAACAGAGGCTCAAACTCCTATAACCAAAACCCAATTTGCAAATCTCACAAATGTTTAAAGCGCACACACACACACACAGAACCACTCTTTTGAGAGCTGGCTTAATATACCCATACAGTGTTGTTTACGACCAGTCAATAAGAACAACACGATAGTATGAATATTTAAACTATACACGGTACAGAACACATACAACACTTAAAATACGCACATATATTATAAAACAAGGTTTGTATCGATTGTTTAACAGATAATAGTCTTTGGTTGTTACAGCATTTTCATGGCAAAAGACTATCCTGTGGCGGCTGTGAATTATTCATGCATGTGATGGAGCTGGCGGCTGTTTGAAGCACTGGGGCCGTGGGCAGCTTGGCGGCGAAACAGTCAGTACTTTCTCTTTTTACAGCTTTTCGAATTTCTTTTATCGCTTCATAACTAACTGATCCCCAGCGAAGATCTGCATCTTGTAATAAATCATGGGGAAAATTTGCAACAGTTCAACCTGTTCCTGCAGCTGCGCCTCCGTCCTCGAGGAGGAGGACTTGTGCCTATCTGAATTACTTTCATCCTCAGAAGTTTCACTTAGTAGTGGAGGACAGAGGAGCGGATTAGTGGTATTCAGTGTAGATCTTATATTGGAAAGAGGTGGGGCAAAGGATTGTACTACAGTTAATCATTTGCCTTTACCTTGTGGGTCGGATTCGCTTGCAAGTTCAGCCAGCGTCTTATAAGTCCTGTCTTTAGTTGGATATGATTGTTTCTTAACAGCTTCCTCATCCTCAAAATCACTCCACAACGGTGATTGCTTTTTTATTTTCCCTGAAGTCCTTTTAGAAGTCGCCTTTAGGTCCTTCCATATCGGACTGGGAGGGTCAGGATTATTTAAGGCATTAGCCTCTGCTAGATCTTGTGCTTTAAAATCTTTCAGTGTTTCATATAGCAATCGCCATGTCGTTAACACACGGGAAGCATTTAAGTTTCCCTTTGTGGCATGTTCGAATAGTAATTCACCAGACGCCTTCCAAGTCCCAATGTCAAAAACACGCAGTGATTCCGTGGGCATATTCTTACTCCTTAACCCTGCTAATAAAAATTCCAGTTTATGTTCTTCGTAATGAGCTCCTTTCCTTTCAAAATAGTCTTAAACATCTTTACTATTGCCTTTTCTTCTGTCAACATATTCGTCCCCATCTTACACTACTTAGTTTCTCAGCTGCTCACCTGAACCTCGTGGAACAGGTGATTAAGGGCCCTGGGACTTTCTCCTTTTGTCTGCTCGATCCAGCTGGCAAAACGATCGTTCAGTTGAGATATCTCCCCCGTGTGCTATCCTTTCCAGCGTCTCTCAGATCCCCAGATCAGCAGCTCTCTTGCTGCGTCATGTGACTGGTGGGGTCACCATTTGAGGAGATTAATGTCATGGACTTCAATATCTTGGATCATAGACTTTTATTGCTCTTAGTGAGCTCCTTATATACACAATGTTATGTTACATCTAAAACTTGGCATCATTTGATTGGTTACAAACAACTGTTAACATATATAAGTTTATGCTACTGTCCACACGCCTAGATCAAATGCTTACTTGGTTAATTAGCTTTGCATATTTTACATGCTTTTCCCCTAAGTTATCATGATTTCTACTTTTCTAGCTTACATCACCCTCTCAGCTTCTGAGCATACAGCCATAGCTTACTGTTGCTATCCGTTGTTTCCTCTTACTACACCGTTCATGTCCTTCAAGGGCATCGTGGCCTTCGTTAATATTAAAATATTTCTACAGGTTTTATTGTTCAGCGTGACATCATATGGTATGGAATATCCCTTTGGCTGATTTGGGTCATGGTATAACAAAAGAAGTTAGAAATGCATTCTGGAAAACAATGTTGATAAAGAAAGAGGAAAGAATTGAATGAAAACATACACAAATTATGGATTCTGACATAATTTTGTTTCTTAACAAATTAGAAGAGTGGTCTTTAATTGAAATTTTCAATGAGTAGGCTCAAAGAAAAAAAAATTCTATTTTTTTCACACTAAATTGTAGAATTAATTGCCTAGAGTATCAGTGGGCTTCTGTAGTGTCAGAACAATCCCGCAGGAGGATGGTGCAAATAATATTTTACTAAACAAGATGCATGCCCAGAAAACACTGGATTCAAATGCTCAAACAGCCCATACAAGATAGAATGCTGATAAGAAACAAAAACAGCTGATATTACCACAACATTCCATAGCCTAGAAACACTGGTAATTCTGTAACAATCTGCTTCACAGAATCGAAAAAAACATAGAGCCTGATGTTGCAGGAGTCACAACCAAAACCAAAAACTCCCTGATACAGCCCGCTCCAGCTGCACTTGTTATAAGGACAATAAAATGGAAGAGAGAATAAGACAAAGAGAGAAAACAGAGAAAAGAGACATAGTATACGGGAGAGAAAGAAAAGATGAAAGACAGTCACCATCTTCAAGGCTCTGCAAGATACAGCATGTAAGTGGGAAATCTATTCTGCAACAGCCTTTGTCTTGTTGCACATGATGGATGGAGATCATTCCCACATGTTCCCACACCTGATAATGGATGCTTGCTTTCTAAAACTCCAAAACGAGTCTTAGATGAGAGTTTTATTTGCCAACATTTTCTGGATCATTTTGATGACCCAGGGGGACTTGCTTTTAGGATTTCAGATCTGGGTGGGTCAAGGATGCTCCAGATGGGAACTGGGAACGTCTAGGGGGAACATCCAGCCCCCAAGTCTTGGGAGGGCAGATTCCACTGGTAAGAATTAAAGAATCCTTTTTGGATTTTGATTTGGTTGCCTGCTCGTGAGTCAGTGGTGAAAGCTCTGCAGGGTCGGGTTTGAAAGGTACCTAGTTTGGGTTTGGCGTTCAAGTTCCCAAATTGATATTTTGGTACATTTGATAATCTGGATTTTTGTATTTGGTATTTTTGTTTGGGCCCCAATTTGGTACATAATTGCGATTATGTTCCTTTCTCATTTGTCCTCGTCTGTGCAGTTGTGTGACTGTCTGTGTGAGGGACTCTTTGTAACCGTCTGTGTGAACGGTGACTGTGATTGTCTGTGTGACTGAAAGATCCACCCATACACTGCAAATCATTTGCAATGCTTCTGCAGGACTCCACCTGCATGTCCGAGGCTGTCAAGGCTGAGTGATCATCACCTTGACAGGAGACAGACAGGCTGGCCTCTCCATGCACCTTGGCTCTAAAGACACTTCCATGTCTGCAACCATTGACGCCTCTCCCGGAGGCCGTGGAAGTCACTGGAGGAAGCGTCTGGCGAGGCTCCAGCCCTGGGATACTATTACTACTGCTCATCCACTAACCCATAGATGATGAGACCTTAAGGAACAGAGGATGATGAGCAGCGCATGGCTCTAAGGCCGTAGAGGTGCTTCCTGGTGAGAGGGCTGGCGCTGGTGTGTGAGGATAGGCTGCGTTTTTCCTAGGCATTTCAATACATCCACAACTCTTCTGGAAGGATGGGCACAACTTGCCCCAGCACCCCAAAGAAAGCCTGGGCAAAACCCACTTGTTAAATATCTGACAACCTGGCTCCCACCAGTTTCCATAAGCATTCCTCCCCCAGCTGGGGCATCACAACTGGCAAGAGCTGTTGCAAATAGATCTGCTGCCCTGGGTGGCCAGTGATTCCGGCAGGTGCAGGCAGGGCTGAACCCATCACTCAGCTGACCTGGAGAGCGTGGAGGGTGGGGACAAGGGTGTGGAGACCCTCAACAACCCTCCTCAGGACCATGGCCATCTCCATGGACAGAGACTCTCTTCCTCAGCCCAGTGGGACGTGAAATCCCCACAAGCAGCCTGGTCTCCTTGCCTGCTCCAGCCCCCATTGCAGCTGCTCACTCACTTCTACACCAGCATCTCCAGACGCAGTGGAGGTGCTCAGAAAAACTCCTCTTCTCCTATGTGGCTGCCACCACAGCGGGATAAGTTCAGTTCATGGCCACAGCAGCACCTCAATGGCATCCCCAGTGGTCATGCAACTCATCTGGTCCCATCCGTCCTGGCACAGCTTGAGGCCGTTTCCCCTTTTCTAATCACCTGTCACTCAGAGTATAGCAATGGAAGGATTTGATTCTGGTCCTGTGAAATGGGGATTTCATGCCCCAAAGTCTGCCTTTAGAAACTCTGTAGGTTTCCCTTGTTGGTGCAATACAGGGAGAGCCGGAATGGGAGCAGGGCTGGGTTCAAGAGCCCCACGGGCAGGGGCTCCCGGTTCAGCTCTGCTACCCCCAGGGAGCAAACAGGCTCTTCCCTTGTGATGTTACAATCACCACTACCATGTCCCAGCTGGCTGCCTACCCGGCCTTTGGATGCGCGGGGCAGCCGCCCTCACACCACCGTGGCACTGTTGCCCACTGCAGACATGCAGCTTGCACTTGATCTCGATGGCTTTTCCATCTGACTCTGCCCTCCCAGACCCACCCCTGTGTGTTCAGGGAGCCCAACCTTGCCACAATGGGAAGGAGAAAGGCTCCTCAGAGCAGGTCCCAGGAGCAATGCCCCTGTTCCCTGCAGAGCCAGAACTGCAATGGGTAGGAGGCAGGGAGCTCCTGCCCAGGGTGTGGGGTTGGTTTGGGAGCAGAGCTACGGCCAAACCCGATCTGTGGAGTGTAGAGCAGCGGGGAAGCAGCCAGCAGGGTTGTGGAGCAAAGCCCTGGTGCGGCCAAGTCCCCTTTGGGAGGGGCTGGAGCTGTGCTGCCAGCCGGGCTCACTTTGCTGGCTCAAAGCCGGGGGCAGTGGGGGCTCCTGGGAAGCCAGGGATGAGGGAAGGAGAACAGCGAGCCTTGGAAGCTCACAGGCTGCTGCTCTCAGGCTGCTGCCAGGATGGCCCAGGCTCTGGCAAGAGCATCCACTCTGGCTGCTCTGGCCTCCTCGGCTCCCACAGGCCGGGGCTGGGGGACAAACAGAATGTGCCTTTTTCCCCCAGAAACACTCACTTTAAAATGGAGCTCACGCTCTGAAAAACTTACACAACATCAGAGCAGGAAAACACCACTGACGGCAATGAAGGTAAGCTCAGCCCCGCTGCTGGCTGTGAAGTCCTCAGGGGTGACCCTGGGGAGCTGTGCTGAGCCTGAGCTCTGGCCGGGTGGCCCAAGGGGCAGCAGAAGGGCAGGCTGCCCCGCTCTCGGTCCCGAGGAGGGAGAGTGGTGCTCACTTCCCCGCTTCCAGGGAGCTTCCTGGAGAAGAGACCTCGGGAGATGGGAATCACTTTGCTCTGGTTTCTTTGCCCAGGGCCAGCCTGCAGCACCGGGGACCAAGTGGCCCGTGCCCTCACCTCCCCAATGACCTGGTGGAGGAACATCTTCTTTGCCATGTATGTACGACCCTTTCCCACTGTGCGCAGGTGAGAACGGGGATGTCTGAGGGCTAATGGAAACCCAGGGGAGAGCAGGGGGTGTTCTCCCGCCAGCAGCCCAGAGCTCCTGCTCAGACGCCGAAGCTCGGGCACAGCTCGTGCCGGGGCCGTTCCCTAGGAGAGCCAAGAGCAAAGCCCCTCGGCAGATGCACTCCCACGCATGAGATCTGTGTGAAATCAAGGCATAAAAGGTGTGCCAAGCAGCCAGTGCCCTCACCTCCCTACTGAGCTGGCTGAGGAATATCTTCTTTGCCGAATATCTTTTTTGCCATATATCTATGACCCATTCCCGCTGTGGGTGGGCGAGAAAGGGGATGTTTGAGGGCTGAAGTAGGAGAATGTCATATCGTGAGAAAAGGCTCTGGGACTTGGAATACAAGTTACGAGGGGACTGGAGATGTATTTTGAACTGGTGCCTCACATAGGGAAAGAAAGGGAAATTTCATTACCCCAAGTCGTCCTGGAACTGCACACAGAAAATCATATGTAAATTCCCAGAGGCAGATGTGATAACGACAGCCTTCCCTTTATTATAAAAAGGCCATGACAATTGCGAGAAGCCTGGATTAACACCTGCTCACAGGTGGTTCACAGGTGGTTCACAGGCCGAAGTGCCAGCCCCTGGGTACCGAGTATGGGCATTGGGAAGTGGACCTTGCGACCACCAGATTATCTCTGACTGAAGAAACTGCATCTGTAACACAAGGCCTCCTGGCTCTGTGCCTGATCTGGAAGAGAAGTGAAGCCCCTATAAACTACTGGTATTGGAGAGAAATCCAAAGTACCAGTGAGGAGGATAATTGGCAAGAGCCAATTGTATTGAGCATGCCTGGAGATCCCAGCATGATCCCCTCCAACCCTAGCACGGCCACCTGCCGGGATCGCTGGCCACCCCGCTCTGATAAATGCCTCTTGGTGCTATTGCAGCTATTGTTTTTGGCTGGACCTGGTGCACATCAGGATCACAGAGACAGACAGAGGTGGGTGACTTTGGTGGGGCCGGCACGTCCTGTGAGGAAGCATTGCTGCCGGGGGCTGGGTCCAGCTAAGGCTCTTGAGCTGCCATGCAGGGTGGCCCAAAGCAGCAGCTTTTGCTGGCTCTTCCTAGGGGAGCCTCTCCTGGGAAGCCCCGGTGGCTCTGGCAGGGGATACTCAAACACACCATTTTTCCCTTTTCAGGGACAGACGAGTATTGTGGACAACAGTCTGGAGAAGCTGAGGTGAGAGCTGTTTCCTGACTGGAATTGGGTCTGTGCAGGAGCGTCAGTCGACCTCATCTTCCCTGCACTCGTTTCCCTCTCAGCCGGGGCTCCCGTCCTTCCCTCCTGCCTTTGCCTTTTGCTCAGCCTGGCGCAGAAGGGGAGCACGGGCACAGCAGGGACAGAGCAGGGGTCTCCCCTCTGGCTGAGCTTCCCTGCTCCCAGAGGAGATGGGCCGCTCTCCGACAAGATCTGCTCTCCTGTTCCTGCAGGAGCTCCGATCGTAAGGATCGTGAAGATTTGGAGCTTCTGGAAGACGATGTGGCTCAGCTGAGGATGGAGTCAAGAGCCTCCAGGAAGGTGATCCTGCACCTTGGGAAGGAGGATGGGCTGGGCAGCAGCCCCAGGAAAGCGTTCTGTGGGGATGGTTGTGGATCTGCCGGAGGGGAGGAAGGCTCTGCAGAGCGGCGACAGGCTGGATCCACGGGCTCATTTCAGTTGTGTGAGCTTCAATGCAGCCAAGAGCTGGGTCACAACCACCCCAGCCTTTTGCCTCTAAACCCCAGGCTTTGGGCATCCAAACTCAGACTTTACGCCCTAAGAATGATGCTCTGGGCCCTCCCAGTGTGTCTTTGAAGCGCACGTACGCATTTTGGAACCTTATAAAAAAGAGTTTGTACCCTAACCACGACCTTTTGGGACCCAAAATGGCGACTCCCAGACCCCTCCCCTGCTCTGAGCTCTCCAACGGCCGTCCCTCCCCTCCCCTACGGGCGGGGCCTAGTCCGGGGGCAGCGCCGCGATTGGCCGGGAGCGCGGGGAGGCGGCTCTGCCGGGCCCGGGGGCAGCGGTGGGCACGGCTTTAGTAGAGAGAGTCCCACCCCCCCGCCTTCCCCGCTCTGCAGCCCTGCGGGGATCGAGAGGGTCAGTGCTTGCTGGGGGCCTGCGGCGGGTGCGGGGGCTGAGGGAGTGCTGGGGCGCGGCCCCACAGAGCTCCGGGCACCCCGCGGGTTGGGGGTTCGCCCTAAGGGGTGCGGGTGGTGCCGGGGCCTGAGATGGGGCCTTGGGGGTATCAGACCCAGCTGGGGACGGAGCAACCGGGCTGGTGGCACAGGGTGGGGATTTGGTTCTCCCTCAGCGGGGAGAGCAGCTCCAGGAGCAGGAGCTGGGAACAGCTCCCGGGATGACAGCTGAGAACCCACGTTAATTCTCCTCAGACAAAACTGCTCTCAATATTAAGCACTCTTCTTGAAAATCCCATTTTACCAATAATCCCCTTTAATTTCTCAGAGTTTCAGCACAATGCAAAGATCTTCTCGGCTGAAAAGGGAGCTCTCCCTCTTGGCCACAGAGCCACCTCCCGGCATCATTTGCTGGCAGCATGAAAACCAGCTGGATGAGCTGAGAGCGCGTATGTACTTCTCTGACAGGGAGGGCTCTTGATCAAGGAGTGCAGGGATAGGATGAGGTGGGATGGTTTTAACTGAAAGAGGACAGATGGGGATGAGATCTTAGGGAGAAATGTTCTCCTGCAAGGGTGGGGAGGCCCTGGCCCAGGTTGCCCAGAGCAGTGGTGGCTGCCCCATCCCTGGAGGGGTTCCAGGCCAGGTTGGATGGGGCTTGGAGCCCCTGATCCAGTGGGAGGTGTCCCTGCCCATGGCAGGGAGTGGAACTGGATGGGCTTTGAGGTCCCTTCCAACCCAAACCATACCATGAGTTTGACTTCTTTACCAAATAAAAGCCAGCTTTCTGAGTTTGCTGCTCAGTCTGGATTTGCTGTGGGTGTGGACTTTATAAACTGCATGGAAGTGTGGAATTTTAGGAAGATGCTTAGGGTTTTTCCCTTGTTTCTCTTTAACCATAGCTGGCCTAGTCTTCTTGCAGTCTTGATTGCCACGAGCTGGAACTGGTCTTGGGTAGAATGTGTTTGTGTTATTCCTGGATCCGAGTAGTGTTAGAGTCCTGTAGCTGTGGGAGGTGCGTGGAGGCTGTTGAACAAATTCCAGTGATTGTGAATGTAATGTTTATATTGTAATCTTGCTTTTAAAGAAATTACAGGAGGTGCAGGCACACCGTATGAGAAAGGAATATTCAACCTGGAAATAGTTATTCCTGAAAGGTAACTGGGCAACAACATCCAATGAAATAGGTGGAGTAGTTCACTCATTTACAATGCTTGCTGTTAGCCCTACTATTTGGTCTTTTACCTCCCAACAAAGAATGTGATTGATTAGGCAAGACATTATGGAATGTAGTTATTATTTCCATTAGCTGATTCCCTTATTGAACCTTGGCCACTCTTAAGTTGTAATTAACAACCTAAAAGCATCGTGACAAGACCTCTACCTTTATCATTCTGTCTTGGAATCATTTGGTTGGAAAAGAGCTTTGAGATAGAGTCCAACCATACCTGTCTGCTATTAAACCACATCCCTGAGCACCTCATCCACCCATCTTTTAAACCCCTCCAAGGATGGGGTCTCCACCACCTCCCTGGGCAGCCTCTGCCAGTGCCCAGTAACCCTTTCAGTGAAGAAATTTTTCCTGATGTCCGATCTGAACCTGCTCTGGTGCAACTTGAGGCCATTTCCTCTTGCCCTGTCACTTGGGAGAAGGGACCAGTACCCAACTCTCTACAACCTCCTTTTGGGCAGTTGTAGACAGTGATGAGGTCTCGCCCCTCAGCCTCCTTTTTTCTAGGCTAAACAACTCCAGGTCCCTCAGCCACCTCTCATAGGCTTGTCCGCCAGCTTCGTTCGCCTTCTCTGGGTGCACTTCAGCCCCTCAAGGTCCTTCTTGGAGTTGAGGGACCCAAACTGAACCCAGGATTCAAGGTGCGGCCTCACCAGTGCCAAGTATAGGGGCATAATCGCTTCTGTGCTCCTGCTGGCCTCGCTGTTTCTGATATAGGCCAAGATGCCATTGGTCTTCTTGGCCACCTAGAGAATGGCCAGGAGGAGGGAATAGTGGCATGGCTTGGGTGAGGGGGCAACTTGAGTGCAAATAGAAAGCTGGCTTTTATTTCTTGATGCTTGTTCCTTAAAGGTACCCATTTGAGCCCCCAAAGATTCGCTTTCTGACCCCCATCTATCATCCTAACATCGACGCTGCTGGAAGGATTTGCCTGGATGTTCTTAAATCACCTCCAAAGGTAAGGCAGCACTGCTCAGGCATGGCTAAGTGAGCCTGAGGAGAATGAACTCCTTATCTTTTTCTTGTAAAAGCCTTATTGAATGTCTCTTTGCTGCTGACTTATTTATATGGGAGCATGGGAGTAAAGTTTTTGAGCGGTATCTCCTTTGTTTAGAGACTAGAACACGACCTGCTTTGTTCCATATGAGTTTCCAAGGTTTTAAGGGTTGGAGTCCAAAGGCATTAGGGGGCCCTGTGAAAGGGGGCTACCCCAACCTGCCCCAGAGGGGGTGCATAGGATACAGCCTGCAGTTTTCAGCCAGTGTCACCGTTTAGCTCTGGCCCAGCCAATTTCAGCAGCTAAAACCGAGCAGTTGGGCTTCCAATTCCCTTCCCTCTGACCCTCAGGGAAAGGAGAAATGGAAATGAGAGGAAAAGACTTGCAGGCTGGAATCTAAAACTAGTTTTAATGAAATAATAATAATAATAATAATAATAATAATAATAATGGAGATGGTGGTGGTGAGAATAATTAGAAAGTAATCAAATACATAGAAATATATAAGATTGCACCACCACCCCTTGATGACTGCGTCCCCACAGATGCTGCAGAGCAGATATGAGGGAGGCTGGAGGCTGGGAGGGAGCTGAGCTCAGGAACTGCATTCAGGAATGCACGAATCTGGGATCGGGGGCAAACAGAGACAAGGTCCTCACTGGACATCAGCCATCAAAGAAGAGACTGAGACCCTTGTGATCTCTCAGTTTTACACTGAGTGTGAGTGTATGGGATGGAATCCTCTGCTGGTCAGTTTGGGGTCGCCTCTCCTGTCTGCCCCTCCCTGCACGTGTGACCTTTTTCACCTCTTTGACTTATGGCTGAAAGAGTTACTGTAGGAATAAGTGTAAGCATTAGCCTTTCTGCATCCCAGTGCTCCGTGTGATAGCTGCGAGAGAGAAAAACTGTCTGAAAAACCTGCAGTTAACTTTCTGAAAATGAAGTTATTTAGATGAGACTGAGCTAAAGTCAGAAAACTGGTCCTAATTATCTGAAATAGCATCATCTGGGCTTCCTCAGAAAGGCTGCAGCTGGTGTGTTGAGAAGGGATCTGGTGTTTTCTGCGGGGGGATTAAGTGCTGTGAATCCTGGGGCAGCTTGTGGGTTGGTTGCTCTAAGTCCTGAGGTTTCTCTAGGCAGGTTTTCTTCTGCTTCACTGCTGCTCTCCCCGATTTCCTTGAAGGGCGCGTGGACTCCTTGCCTGAACATCGTCACGCTGCTGACCTCCATACAGCTGCTGATGGCAGAGCCCAACCCCGATGACCCTCTCATGGCAGAAATTGTATGTGAGCTTCTCTTCCTCCTGTGGCTGTAGGTGCAGACTGGCAAGAGACAGGGCGTTAGATGTAGGCGCTGCTTCCACTCCACTCGCTCTATATTGATACGCCAGCATGTTACATGGCAGTGTAGCTTGACCTGGATCTGGTCTGGGGACGTGGCTGCTTTTCCCAGAGGAGTTGAGGCAGGTGGGACAGGGTTAATGCCAACAGTGGAAAAGGGGTGGTAAAAGTCTTCTCTTTGCACCTGCCGGTACAAATGGCAGTGTGTGTTCTTCAAGCAAACTAAAGAGAGCACAATGAATTTTATGCTTCATGCCATGTGCTTGTAGTGGTTTCAGTGTGGTTCTGGGAGCCCTAAAGGCAGCCCTGAGTCCCAGTTTCTTGTGTGACGTTTGTCATAAGTCAAATCTCTGTCTTTGTTTTGCTTGTGACGTTTAGTCCTCGGAGTACAAGTACAACAAGGAACTGTTCTTGCTGCATGCCAGAGAGTGGAGCGAGAAATACGCAAGCCAGCAGAAGAGGGTAGGAACCACGCTCTACTTTCCCAGCAGAGAGCAGCCCCCTCTTTGTGAACAGCCTGTCTTGTCTCAGTTTGCCTTTCATCATCACTTTGGGCAACATCTCTGGCAGCTGCTTCCTTTCCTCCCCTTCTATGTGTTATGGATGGGTGTTTAATTTCATTATACTTTTATTTTTAAGATTCCTACATTAACTCTTCCCAAATAAAAGTGTTCCTTCACAGCTAAGTGCAGTGCTCCTCGAGAAGGAGGAGGGACTGGAGCCTGATAAAACCCTCCCCCAGGGACCCTGCAGCCCTGTTTCTTTCTCAGCACTATTCCCACCAGACTCTGCATTCTGCTGTGGTTGTGCCTAATGTTCAGCTACGCCTGTTCCCCACCTGCTTATCCATTCACTGATTGGTGTCCTAATCCCTGGTGGAGTCCAGCCTTCCTGATATCACCCTTCCTCTTTTCCTGACTCTGTTCTGCACCCTGACTTTATCTCACAGAGTCATTGCATAAAACCAAATTGCATTTAAGCAGATCAAATCCTGTTCCCAAAGATCAGTTCCACTGGGGCCTTCTCCCTTCCCTGGGTGCTTTCCCTCCCTGCACCCAACCCAGACAGCTTGGTTCCCAAGAAGTGGATGTGCGGAAGGCCAATGAGTGGTCCTCGCTGCTCCAGCTCTGAGCCCATGCGCACATTCATCGTGGGGGCTCTCAGAACGGCTAGGGGTGAAGAGACCTTCACAGCAACACCTTTAGCCCCAAGCGACCTGGCTCATCTAGCTGAGTGTCACCGCTGGGCTCAGCCATTATCCTGCTCTCCTGTCATTCCTCCTCCCTAAAACTGCCAGCAGTGGGAGCAGCAGAATTAAGAGTCACTGCAGAAAAGCTGGGAGCGTTCCACAGCACAGGCATACAGAGCTGCGAATGCACAGCGGCACTGAGGGCTGTAAAACCAAACTGTTCACAGCTGCTGCTTTCATTTCTGGTGTCGCAGGCCTCCAAGCCTTCAGAAGAGATAACAACCCAAAGCAAAACCAGTGCCACCAGTGAGGCTCCCGAGCGGAAGAGAAAAGGGAGAGATATCAGCAAGAAGGAGAAGAAATCTCGCCTGGATTCCTAAGTGGTTTTGTTCTTGTGGCGGCTGTTGCTTTTGTTTTCCCTTCGTTGCTCTGCACAGCAGTTACAGATGCCCAGATGTGGCTGCAGCAGGCTTTGGTTTTTATTTCCTAGGGCTTTTTTTTGTGACAAGTTCCATTCCATCAATTAAATAGCTTTCATTTGTATTTATTTTTTCAGTTTTGTGTGGGGGATTTGGGGAGTATTCCAAAGAGATGGAAGACGGGGGAAAGACTGGTTCAGCTGCTGATTTCCAGCTTTCTCTTAGAAGAATTGGAACAGGATGAACTTTCTGTTTTACTGTTCCTGCCTTGGAACAAACTGAGCCACAGACATATTAGGGCCACCCTTCTCCAGTAAAGGCTTTCTTTTCTGTGTAACGTTAATACTGAAAGATAAGTCTATTGTTAAAACATAAGACTCCTAAAAGTTCTGCTCCCTCGAGCAGCCTGTGAGATCCCAATTGCCTCTTGGAGCCTTTAATGGGACCAAGTTGTGTCTCCAGGAGGTGGCCAGCTGGGAGTGATGGAGAAAAGCCTGGAGGGTGCCTGGAGGTCAGGGAGCAGGGTGGGTGGGGAAGAGAGTGGGGTGTGAGGGGGGCAGTGTGCAGGGCAAGGAGCTGAAGAGGGCTGGGGTGAAGGAGGACATGTTTTGGTGGTACAGCAGATATGAATGTGAGCAGGCTGTTTCACTTTTTGAAGACTGATGGGATCGCAGTGGGAGCAAGTTTGCTCTGCCTCTTGCTCTGCATGGTTGCCTGTGAAGAATTCAACCTGTGTCCTGTCACTGCTCCAAGAAGAGTAAGCCAGGCCCATCTTTATGTGCCAGATGGAGCAGAGACAGGACTCGGGGGAAGTAATCTTGAGTGCTGAACCACAGAGCTGTGCTCCGATACGTGAGGAAGTGGAGAGTTCTTGCCTGCTATGTTTCCAAAGCCTTGGCTCACCTCTGCCACGCTCCCTCCTGCTCAGTCAAAGTTGTAATAAAGGCAAAAGGCAAAGAACATGGCGAAGATCTGCAATGCCAGAGGGAGAGCAAGTTAACTCCCTGCCATGGGGCCATGCTCGCGCCTTGCTGAAATCAGAAAGCTGGAAGACTAAAGACTAAGGCTGCTGTCCTCTGCTCTGCATCAAACTGGGCATTGGGCCCAGTGCTGTACTGGGGACACTGCGGTGTATGAGGTCCCTCCAACCTGCCCAGGGTCTGCAGGGAGCCCAACCCACCTCCTCTTCAGGGCCCCAGGAGCAAACCAAACCCACCCTTCACCCCTGGCCCACCAGCAGCCAGAGCTGGACCCTACATGCCGAGACAGACCTGCTCCGCAGGCACCTGCTTTCTGGGTGCAGTTGTGACAGCCAGCAGCTTGGAAGGGTCCAGCCTAAGGCCATTGTGGTCCCTTCACCCACAGAGCACCCTCCCAGCAAAAAAAGAGCCTGTGTGAGGTGTCCTGCTGCCTTCCCTGTCCCTTCTCCCCTGCCCTGTCCCCTTCAGCCCCACTCAGAACCTCAATGCCCAGCACGGCCAAGCTGCAAGTCCCAGGGACAGAGATGTACTTCTGCAAGGTTCTGCCGAAGGTGGAGAAGCAGCCCTGGGGGGAGGAAGACACTGGAGGAGCTCCCTCATGCTCCCTGTGGCTGCAGGAAGCTCAGAGGGTGACTGGAATTGGGGAGCACTGTGCTGGGGCTGGATGAGCCAGGGAGTCCCTGGGCTGCAGCACCACGGCCGAGCAGTGTTCCAGGCTCCTGTCCCCAATGCTCAGGGACAGAGTGTGCTGGTGCCCCACTGCCATGTGCCTGGGAAGCACTGGGGACAGGAGAAGGGCATGGTAGGGTTGTGTCCTACCTGCTCATGGATGTAGCCAGGAGTCCTCTCCCGGCACTGCTCCCAGCCTAGCAGCTCGCCCACCTGCAGGAGCCCATCCCGGGCACAGCATGCCTGTGGCCAGGGCGTCCCTGGGTGCAGTTCCTGGAAGCGGGAGCCATTCCCGAAGTCTTCAGGTCCTAAAACGCCACAACATGAGAACTGAAACAGAAGGGAAACACCATCAGCATGCTGTCCAGAATGGGGAGATTGCCACTTGGGGAGGTGACGGAGGGGGAACAGCCGTGTATGGTGCTCGGTCCCTGTCTGGGGTCCATAAGTCCCTCGCCTGCATGCAGGTCACCCTCAGCAGCTCTCGTGAGTGCACCACATTCCCCCACAGCTCACCAGGAGCTTCCCAGATGCTCACCGTCACCATGAGTGTGTTCCAGGCAGTGGAGAAGACCTCAGCACCATCGTCCCCATGGTAGTTCCTCCGCAGCTCAGACAGGAAGAGCTCTGGCTGGATCTGTGCGACCAGTGCTGTCTGTGAGCACTGGTGCACCACTACCAGAGACGAGACCGTGGGGGCTGTGAACCCACCATAACCCAAACTGCTGAGTGCCACACTGACTCAGGCACTTTGAGGGGACAAGGGGGCTCATGAGACCCACCCACCCAGGTATGGGCTTGCATCAGGGTGCTACTGATGAAGATGAGTGTGAGAAAGGATGTCCCTGCACTGGTCCTGGTCCCTGGTGGACTTGGGGACACAACACATGGCATGACAGAGGGAGAAGAGGTGCCGGGCATGGCATCAGGGCATGGGTTCAGTACCTGTTTCCAGTGCACCAAGAAAAGAACAGCCCCAACGAGCTGCGTGACGAAGACGAGGCTCACCAGGATGAAGAACTACAAGGCAGCAGGATGGAAGAGTCAGAGAGCAACTCGATGTTGCAGGCAGCTCACTCCAGCTCTTCCTCCCCTCCTCTGCAGCCAGCCCTGCCTGTGTCCTGTGTCCCTGAGACCCAGGGGGCACAGGGGATGAGCAGTTCCAGGGACAAATGCCACATCTCTGAGCACCATGGGTGCAGTGAAAACAAACACCAGCTGTCAGGGTCTGGGGATGCCAAAGAAATTGGAGTGTCAGTGCTCAGAGAGGGGGGTTTAGCCCTCACAATCGAGAGGACATGCTTGGAAGTGCTAAGTGAACAAGCTGGAAGTTTCAGAGAGAAGTGATCCCACTCAGCGGCTTTGTGAAATCCTCTGAGCTCTAAACTGAGAGACTCACAAAGTAGGGACTGGACTAGGTGGGGGTGTTGAGAACTGCCGCAGTGAGGAAGGGGAGCACCAGGCTTCTGCTTTGTCTGGGGACACCCCACATTCCCCAACACCCTCCATGCCCTGATCCCTGTATCCCCCAACACCCTCTGTTCCCAGGCTCCTCAATCCCACACTGCCTTCCCACCTGTCTGCCCTCACTCACCGCCAGCAGCAGTGGCCGGCTCCGGCGCAGGGCCCCGCAGCACCCCAGGAAGCCCAGCAGCGCCAAGGCAATGCCCACAGCCAGCAGGAGGTAGGCACTGGCACTCAACACCGGCTTGGCAGCCACGATGTCCTGGAAACCAGATGGGTCCACAGCCACCCAGATCCCCACGCCCACTAGGCATGTCCCCCCAGCCTGTGGGACACGTCATGGTTATGGGGTGCAGGGACCGGCCCCAAGCATCTCATGGGGATGGGGGGTGCTCCAACCTCTTTGGGGTCCCCTCCCTTGGGCTGGTATCACTCCCCCTCCCTGAGATCCTGTGCCCCAGGGATGGGTTCCCCACACCTCGCGGACTCACAAACACCAGCATGTTGAAGATGAACATCAGGTACTTCATACAGCTCAAGACACCCATGGGGACGCCAGGGCAGGGGACAGCAGCGTTCGTCCCTGTGGAGGGGACAGCAGAGCCCTGGCCACAGCCAGCCCAGACCTGTCCCGGATGCCCCAGCTCCAGCATGGACACGAGGTTGGTCCCAGCCAAGACACAGCCTCCCAGAGTCCCCAGAGCATCTCCCATCCCTCACCATCACTCACTGCCCCCCCAAACCTTGTGTTCCCTCCCAACCCCGCCACCACTCACCCTTGGGGACAGTGGGTGACCCAGGTGCCTCTATGTGCCCCAGCAGCACTGACAGTGCCTACTGAAATACTGGAAGACTGGAAAATCCAGGCAGCCCCCGAGAAATCCCTTCCAGCAGCAGGGCCATGAATGATTGATGGGGAACAGGATCCACCATTGTGCAGCAGACAAGGCAGAGGGGAGTCTCCAGGCCCAGCTCTTGTTAGCTGGGTAATTAAACCTCCAGGCAGGGAAAGATGAGCCGGCCCCAACAGGCCCGGGGTGACCTCTGCCATCAATTATTGCTGTGGACAATTGCTCTGCAGGTTGGCGGCAGCCGGGGAAGCCCTCGACGGCTTGAGTGGGACCTGAAGCAATAGGGAGGCCAGCAGAGTATGGGACAGAGTGACAGGGACGGGCTGAGGGACGGGGACAGAGGGACGGGGACAGAGGCACAGGGACGGGTTGAGGGACGGGGACAGAGGGACGGGGACAGGCTGAGGGACAGACAAACAGGAACGGACAGAGGGTCAGGAATGGCGCAAGAACCGACACCCCCGGGCCCTCTGTACCCCCCCACAGCGCTTGCGCGGTTCGACCAATGGCAGCGCAGGGAGAGGGGGCGGGGGCGGGGCGCACCGCTACCGCGGCCAGTCACAGCAAGGCGCCGCGGGCGCGTCACTTCCGGTACCGCTTCCGGTGCCGCCGCCCTGCGCGGGATGTAGCGGCCGGTGAGCGCGGCGGGGCTGGGGCGGCCGGGGGGGGTTAAGGGGAGCCGGAGGGGCCTGGCAGGGCCTGGCGCGGGGCGCCGCCGTCGGTTCGTGGCGCCCGGTTCACAGTGGTAGGTTCACGGTGCCCGGTTTGCGGCCGCCGGTTATCGGTGCCTGTTCGCAGCGATGGGTTCTCAGTGCCCGGTTCGCGGTAACTCTCTTCTAACTTTCTCCGCAGCACAGCAGCAGAAGGACGCGAAGCAACCGGCACCGGCTGCCCTCGGCCACCAGGATCGACCCCGCCGCCATGGCGTCCCGCAAGGCCTCCGCCGCCGGGCAGAGCAGCGGGCTGACCGCCACCGGCCGGGACCGAGCCCACCTGGAGCTGGCTGAGCTGGGGCCGCTGCTGGAGGAGAAGGGCGAGCCAGGGGCCACCGGGCTGGCCAGCGTAAGCCTCCACCGCACCGGGGCGCTGGGTCTGCTCTCCCAGCTCTCCGTTCTGTCCTTGTGGATTAACCTGGGAATCTGCCCGTTATCCCATTAGCAGCTTGGAGGCTGCAAGCCGGACGGGTGTGCTTGGCAGAGCCCTGTGGCTGGTTACCGCTTCGTGTTGGCACGGAGGCGCTGTGTGCCGTTTCACTGCCTGCATGCCATCAGCCTGGCTGGTCCGTGCCCTGCGCTGGCCTGGGAGCTGCTCTGGGCGGGCATGGGGCCGTGGAAGCTCTTACATCAGGGGGGAGGTCTCAGTCATGCATCTGCAGGGCAGGAATCACTTTCCTAGACCCACTAAGGAAAAAGAAGAAGAGGGGGAGCTGAACCAGGGTGGGGAGCATGTTTCCAGCCCAGGCAGGTGTCAGGGAGCTGCTGCCTCCCCTCACACCTGGGGCTGAGGGCCGGGTTACCTCGCTGAGCCAAGGGCCTGCTCCAGCCTTGGTTATGGGATGAAAATCCCCCTAGTAAAACCACCTTTCAACAGGGATAAATCTGGGATTAGCCTGCCTGAGATTGTTCGGGCAGTGTTTGTTGCATAAGCAATGATGACTGGCATGTCCTGCCCATCTCTGCAGGAAGGGATGAAGCCCTAGGTGCCCTCAGAATGGACTCGCTGTGCTCCGCACGCCATTTCTCCTCTCATTGGCAGGAGTGATTTCCTCCCGGCCTTTCCTCCTCTAGGCTGAAGATCCGCCATGCCCAGTGGCCCGTGAGGAAGAGGAGGAGGTGGTCCGTGTGCTGACTCTACCCCTGCAAGCTCATCACGCCATGGAGAAGATGGAGGAGTTTGTGTATAAGGTAGAAGAGCGGCGATCCCTTACTCCTGCTTTTAGGATATTAATGAGGCCCACGTGCCCCAAGCCTGGGGCTCAGGGTGGCAGCTGGGATATATCGCTCTATCTAGGGTAAAGCACCCGGGGCTCTGTGCAGCTCTGCTCCCACTGGAGTGGGGCAGGAAGGGGATGGGATGCGCTGGTGGGGGTGGAGGTTGCACCCAGCTGAGCCACATGAGCCATGACCTGAGCATCTTGGTGTCTTCATGTTCCTCCAACAGGGAGTAGAAGCCCGAAGGGTTTTTCCCTGGTGCCTGTCCTCCCGCTCACTGTGGTTTGGGAAGCAGTGGCACTGGCTGAGGGCCAGCACAGCTCTCTTGCCAGCTGGGGCTCCCTGTTCCCTGACCGAAGTGCAAGGGAATTTGTCACTGCAGGAACAGACACTTTGGGTGCAGAAGGGTTAAACCTAAGTGAGCAAAATGGTGGAGGGAGGTATGAGGAGTCTCTGCAGGATGTGGGTGACCAGAGGAATCCCTCAGGGTGCTATGTTGCAGAGCTGAACTTCCTCTGCCCAAGGAGCCGTATGGAGCCTGTTCAGGTCTAGCCAGGCTTGTTCCACACGTGACGTACGGCTCCTGAGGGGAATAAATGTGAGCCTTCGGGCTGGCCCCATGCTCTGTGGGCCGCTGGTGCAGCTTGGTGTCTTGCAGGTGTGGGAGGGGCGCTGGCGTGTGATCCCCTACGACGTGCTGCCTGACTGGCTGAAGGACAACGATTACCTCCTGCACGGACACCGGCCTCCCATGCCATCCTTCAGAGCCTGCTTCAAGAGCATCTTCCGAATACACACCGAGACTGGCAACATCTGGACACACTTGCTAGGTGACGGGGGTTCAGTAGCTCTGGAGCTGATGGTGGCCTTGCTCCCCCCCCCGCCCCGAGCAGCTGTTCACAGGCAGGACTTGCTTGGTGCTGGGTATCTTTCCATGCCTAGGGCCTCCTTTTGGGAATTACCTACCCCTTCCTGGTCAGCAGGTGCCTGAGAGCTCCCAGAGCTGCCCGGGTGGCGGGAGACCAGGACACTTCCTCACAGTGAGGCCCCAGGGCTGGGATAAGTTTGAGGCTTTGCTGACACTCCACAAGAGTGAGACAGAGAAATGTGTCCTGGAGAAACCAGCAGAGCCTCAGCTTGTTCCTTGGAAGCCCAGAGATGGGCTGTGGTTCCTCACCCTGTGCCTGGCCATGGCCTTGCCCTGGCTTTGCTCATCTGCTGTAGCAATGGCCTTGGCCAGCGGCCTGCTGCCAGGCCAGCCCTGGGTGGGACTGAACACCACTGTGAGCAGGATACCTCCAGGGCTGTGTTTCTCCTGGCTCTTGGCTGACTTCCTTGGCTCTCCTCTTCCTGACTGCCCATTCGGTGTGTTCCCTGCAGGTTTTGTTTTGTTCCTCTGCCTGGGGATCCTGACCATGCTGCGGCCCAACATGTACTTCATGGCTCCTCTCCAGGAGAAGGTGGTGTTCGGCATGTTCTTCCTGGGAGCGGTGCTGTGCCTCAGCTTCTCCTGGCTTTTCCACACTGTCTACTGTCACTCAGAGAAGGTCTCACGGACTTTTTCGAAGTGAGTCGGCATGAGTGTGGTTACACGGTCTCACAGGAGGTTTCGAGTTCTCACAGCACTTCCTCTTGGAAAGTGCTGCATACCCAAATATCTATCCTAGGGGTGAGGGAGTGTTCACTGAATCCAGCATGGAGGCGAGAGGCAACCACAGCCAAGTCCTAGAGGCCTCTGCCACGTGCCTGAGCACCTGGAATCCACCAGCTCAAGTGGTGGAAGATAAAGACAGGGACTTGGGGAACCTGAGGAATGGCCTTTGTGCCCCTTGTAGCAGTGATGTGAGAAGGGGTCTTGGTCTCATGAGACACAGCCGTTTGGCAGCTCCCAGTTTACTGGATGCTTTTAAAAAACTCTGGTTTGGATCCAGTTTGGAGTGAAACCAAGCTGAAAGAAACAAACCAAACAGGATTCCCAGCACTGTGGAAAGGCTGGGCAGTGGAGGGGCCTCCCTCAAGGCCAGAGCACAAGCTGTGCTCAGAGTTAAGCTTGATGGCACAGGCAGGGCAGCAGCAGGGCTCTGAAAGCAGAGCTGGCTTATGCAGGGCCTGTCAGAGGTGTTCACGTGGATGCTGCTTGCTGGGAAACCCATTGCCCCAGAGATCCTGCAGGATTGTGCCTGAAGCAGTGTCCTTGTGTGCTGGGGAAGGCACTTACTGCAGCGGCTGTGGTGGTGGTGATGTTGCGAGTGGCTGCAGTTTGTTGGTGAAATGGGTCCTGGATCGATAAATCAACTGCTCTTTGCAGTGGAGAATCATGGTTCAGTCTGTCTGTGCAAGGGCATGCACCTGTGTCCTGTCATGGTGGTTTGAGTGCACAGCCCTATGTCCAGCAACTCCCATTTCTTCTCTGTGCTCCTGCCAAACACCAGAAGGTGCATGCGTGCCCAGGCCCTTTCTCCTGGCCCACATTGCACTGATGAGACCTGAGTACAGCCTTTCTCCCCTTTCTGGACTGTGGGGCCATGGCTGCCTGCCTGATCACAGTGACTCCAAGGGTGACAGGTGTGAAGAGGGGACGTGGATTTGAGGCTCCCCTGTGACTCTGTTGTTGCACCCTGGCTGCAGGTTGGATTATTCAGGAATTGCACTGCTGATCATGGGGAGCTTCGTCCCGTGGCTCTACTACTCGTTCTACTGCTCCCCGCAGCCAAGACTCATCTACCTCTCCATCGTCTGTGTCCTGGGTATCTCTGCCATCATTGTTGCCCAGTGGGACCGGTTTGCCACCCCCAAGCACAGGCAGACAAGAGCAGGTAGGAGTCCTCTCTCCAAGTCCTGGGCCTCAGAAGGAGCTTGGGGGGGCGCTTCAGGGAGGCGCTTTGGAAAGATCCCATTGCAGGGTGACTCTTCCTACCTTGAAAGATCCTCATCATCTGCAGAATTAATTCCCCCACAGCACCATGCTGCCCTGCAGCAGCTCCTCGCAGGGAGAGATCTCTTTCCTCCTCTCGCCCTCTCACTGCACAGGGGGATTTAGGTCCTCCAGTGAGCAGGGCCCGAGCTCCACCTGGCGCTTGGCAAGCCCAGGGTTTGGAGCAGGCAGATAGCCTTTCAAAATAGCCCTGTAAGCAGTGGCTGGGGACTGCGTTAAGTGAAGCCTCCTCCTCAGGGAAGCTGTTTGGCAGCGTGAGCCTGCAGTTCAGGCAGGGGAAGGACGAGATCCCCTTACCTCTCCCCTGTCAAGGATGTGCTGGCACGCTTCTGCCTCCTGTGAACCTGCCTCCAGCCTGCTCCCCATGTCCGACCCTGTCCTGCCCTGCAGACCCCACCTGCCCCAGTGGTTTTGGTACCTCCTGGGCTAAATGAAAGCAAAATGATGCCAAACGATTGGTCCAAAAAGGAAATTATTTGTACAGGCATTCTTAGGGATAAGATTGGCGTTGGCTGCTGAACCTGTGGTAAGGGGAAAGAAAGATAGAAAGGGGTGGGGAGAGAGAGAGAAAGAACAGTGCGAGGACATTACCTGTGCTCTGGTCCACCTCCCAGGATGGCGGGCATGCAAATCACCCCTCTTGTAGAGCATTAGTTTTAGTTTTTAGTGGGTCTTCGCAGTGCCTCTTCTAGGAAAGTTCTGGAACCGAGTTGGGGGGATGCTCCTTCCAGGGAGCTCTTTGGGCAGCCAGCGCAGCTGGGCTGCTTGTGAGAGTAAGAGAAGGCTGGAATTGCCTCTGCTGCAGTTGAAAACAAGTAGTTTGAGGCAGCAAAAAGAATCAGTCTCTTACCCGTCCTTGCTGCCTACAGAGCTACAGGCCAGGTAGCGCTCCTGGCACAGGACCCCTGTGACCCCTGAGAGGTGAGCAGGGCCCAGACGGGACACTGGCAGCCCTGTGGCAGCACCCATGCTGAGATCCCAGCTGCGGCTCCTCCTCAGGCCTGCCAGCCAGCCACCCCAGTGCACCGTGTGATCCTGCTGGGGGTACAAGCCGCAGCCCCCCAGGTGTCTCACTGCGGTGCTGTTTGTTCTCTGCTGAACTCATTAGATGCCAGAGCTGAAAATTCCAGCACTGCTAGCGAGCAGCTTCACCCAAATGTCTCTGGCAAAGCTTCTCCTCGAAGGACTGCTGCGTTCCTAGCCTGTGAGGCTTTGGTGTGATCCAAAGGGATAGCACCTTCCGAAAGGGCCATTCCCGTAGCCAGGAGCAGGAGCTGCTGCAGCTCGGAGAACATAACTGCTTGGCAAGCTCCACCCAGCAAGCACTGGGGGCCAGCACTGGTTTTGGCCAGTTTTGTGAAGGATGAATGCCATGGGGGTTGGGTAATCCAGGACTGAGAGAGGAAAATCTGCTGGTGCCTCCAAGAGCTTCCCTTTGTGCAAGATGAGTGTGAGGAGCAGCATGCTGACCTCTCCTCTCTGCCACAGGTGTCTTCCTGGGGCTGGGGCTGAGCGGCGTGGTGCCCACCATGCACTTTACCATCGCCGAGGGGTTTGTGAAAGCCACCACCGTTGGCCAGATGGGCTGGTTCTTCCTTATGGCTGTGATGTACATCACAGGAGCGGGGTTATATGCCGCCCGCATTCCTGAGCGCTTCTTCCCGGGCAAGTTCGATATCTGGGTGAGTGTGCGACCCAGGCGGCAGATGGGGCGTTCTGGGGCAGCTGCGAGGTTGGGGAAGAGGTGAGCTCTGAGATGAGAAGGTGTCTGGGGGTATCCTGGTGTGCCCAGTGCCAGTGCTGGCAGCCAGACCTTGAACACTGCTGGGAGCACAGGGTGGAAAACGCTGGCTGGGAGCAGTGAGGAGGAAAAAGTGGAGCCTAGAGTCGTGGGGGCAGCGTAGAAGCAGGGAGGAGGAAAAACGGGTGTTCCTGGTGTTGCTTTGTCCCCTTTGGTCTGGTCTAAAGGGCTTTTTCGCTTCCCTGCAGTTCCAGTCGCATCAAATCTTCCATGTGCTTGTGGTGGCTGCAGCCTTTGTCCACTTCTACGGGGTGTCCAACCTGCAGGAGTTCCGCTACGGCCTGGAAGGGGGGTGCACAGATGACTCTCTCCTCTGAGAGCGCCAGATTTTAGTACAAGCTTCCCAAGTGCTTTTTAAACTCTTGTCTTTGCTAAAATCAGAGGAAGGCTCAAAACTGTTTGGAGTTGTTTGTTTTGTGGGTTTTTTTTTAAGAAAAAAACAAAAACAAAAATGAAACAGAAAAATCTGTTAGCGAAGTCATTGACCAAATCCTCGCCCCCTCCCCATGCACTTTGTGGGGCCGAGGGGAGGCCGCACAGGCCCTGGCAGCCTCGCCTCCTTCAGACAGCACCTGCGCTGCACCAGGGTGCCTGGGCCTTCCCAGGCAGGGCCAAGTCCTGAAAGCGATGGGTGCGGGTGCCCTGCTCCTGGCACAGCCGAGCACCCCTTTTCCAAGCTTGCTGCTGGAGCGAGCGGAACTGCGCGCTCCTAGGGCCAGAGATTCCTGCAGAGCTGGGGGCAGCTCTGCAGCACCCAGTGCTGCCGCCCAGGGCACAGGCGTAGATTCATGTAACTTAAGTTTTAATTGTCTCTGTTTGTTTGTTTCCTTGACAAAGTAATGTAAACAGAAATGAGAGAATATTTAATATTTAATACTAAGCTTTAAAGAGACCCGCTGCCTGCGCAGCGCCCTCGGCGCCTTGGCTGTCTGTGACAGAGGGGCAGAGCGGTCGGGGAATGTAGAGCTGCTGTAGCCGATTGAAATAAAAGGTCGATAGTTCAGTGTCATGGGGTGGTGTCCGTCTCGTTTTTGGGTTGTGGGTGGCTTCAGGGGAGCAGGCTCCCTGTGTGTCCCCTCAAGGGCCATCAGCGCTGAGCAGCAGCAGGAATCCCCCTGCCACAGCAGTGAGGCTGGACAGCCCCAACAGTGAAATGACCTGTGGGAAACACCGGTATTGCGGTGGGGCAGGAAACCCTTCCTTGGGTGCACAGAGGGATCTGCTGCCTTCCCTCTTGGCTCGGCAAAGGGCTCGCAGCCAGTCTGGGACGATGAGTGAAGGGCTGAGGAGGGCAGGAGGCTTCTGTTGGAGTGTGCGAGTGACCATCCAGAGCAGATCAAGGGCAATTAGAGGGAAGAGTGGAGCAGAACAAAGCAGCCTGGGCAGCCGGAGAATGGTACCTTGCAGGAGGGCGAGGGAGGAGTGTCTGGCAGCACCACTGCATCCCTGGCCACAGCTGGTCACCAGTGGCATGTGTCCCTGTGGCTGTGTGGCCTTCTTGAGGTGTCTGGATGTGGCCTGGCTTTGGGGACCACAGAGGCAGCAGCCCCCGGGGTGAGGAGCAGAGGGTTCCTGGTCTGCAGATCCACCTGCTCCCAGTCAGCCCGTCCCACCCTGGCCAGAGAGGTATGAGTGCTACAGGCTGCAGCTTAAACATAGCCAGGAAAGGATTCAGCTGAGTTCTTGCCCCTTCCAGCTCACCCCCAAGGGCAGCTCGCTGGTTTGAGGTTTGGGCTGGAGAACAAATTCTGTGCTCTGCTCATAGTGCAGCCTGGAACAATGACCAAGGGCTCGAATCCTGTGAAGAGCACAGGAAAATGTGGTGACAAGCATGCAGTTTTGGATTGGGAGGGGAGGCTCTGCAGTGTAATTCCCTTTCCAGAGCTCGCTCACTCCCCTGCACTGGGACCTCAGCTGACAATAGGAGTGCGCGCTGGCTGGGTGACACACAAGAACTTGTCCCAACAGTTCCCCCAGGGATGCAGCAAAGCCAGACAGGCTTTCACACAGGTCTTGGCATAGAGTCATTAAACCGCTTGGTTGGACAAGACCCTGGAAATCTCATCCAGGTCATAGCAGCGCTGGGGCACAGCCCCACAGAGCTCCGGGCACCCTGGGGGCCCGTGTTTTGCCCTAAGGGGTGTGGGTAGTGCCAGGGCCTGAGGGTATCAGAGCCAGCTGGGGACGGAGCAACCGGGCTGGTGGCACAGGGTGGGGATTTGGTTCTCCCCCAGCGGCGAGAGCAGCTCCCGGGATGCTGGGTATGGCCTCGGGAGAACAGCTGAGAACCACGTTAATTCTCCTTAGACAAAACTGCTCTCAATATTAAGTACTCTTCTTGAAAATCCCATTTTACCAACAAGACCCTTCCATCTCTCAGTGTTTCAGCACAATGCAAAGATCTTCATAGCTGAAAAGGAAGCTCTCCCTCTTGGCCACAGAGCCACCTCCTGGCATCATTTGCTGGCAGCATGAAAACCAGCTGGATGAGCTGAGAGCGCGTATGTACTTCTCTGACAGGGAGGGCTCTTGATCAAGGAGTGCAGGGATAGGATGAGGTGGGATGGTTTTAACTGAAAGAGGACAGATGGGGATGAGATCTTAGGGAGAAATGTTCTCCTGCAAGGGTGGGGAGGCCCTGGCCCAGGTTGCCCAGAGCCTTCTGACCCGAACCATTCCACGAGTTTGATTTCTCCACCAGTGAGGGCTGAGCTGCAGTTTGTTGCTCGGTCTGGATTCACTGGAGGGTGGGGACTTTATAAATTGAATGGAATTTTAAGAAAATACTTAGGGCTTTTCTCTTGTTTCTCTTTTTCACCATAGCTGGGTTATGGCTGGGCCAGTCTATATTTTACCAATCTGCTTAACCCTTTCCCTGACAAGAATGGAAATAAACAGTTCAGCTTGTCAAGTCACAGCAAACACCAAGCAATCGCACAAGGAGAATTAATCTTAGCCAACTTGCTGAGTTTACATCGGAAACTCCCGTTAAATCCCCATTTAACAGTAGGATTCCTGAGACTTGTCTATATGCGAACAAGTCATTTTTATTATAACAATTCTATAAAATTGTGATTGAATAAGGGTTCGGTGGTGGCTGGGGACAAGATGATGTTTGCGAAAATACATGGAAAGTCAAGCACCTGAGCACAGATAGGAGCAATAGGGAGGTAAGGAATATGTAGTTAAGGTCAGTGTATAGAGATACTAATAATTAGCTTGATGTTAAGATATATATTTAGTGCACATAACACAAAGGTCTTACCCCAAATAGTGTCCCGATGTAGGGGGAGATGGGGATCCAACCTATCAGTTGATCCTAAATTTCAATGATGTTTCCCCCCCAGTAAACTTTCCCCTTTTGTTTTCAATTTTATGATCACTTGCATCTTTGGGGCAGAGGTTTAGGTAAGGCTCAAGTGCCTGAAGTCATGACATCAAACCCTACTGATTGTGGTGAAAAAGTTCTTGCTTCACACGCCAAACCTAAACTGTGCGTGCCCAGTAGCAGTGGCTATGGGAGTGGTTTGCCTCAGAGGCAGGGAGACAGTGGGATGCCTTTGGTGTGGAGGTGTGTTTCAGTATTATAATGATATTACAATGATATAATGAGTACAGGTCATCTGGGGGGCAGGACTGCCAGACCAGCAGCTGCAGTTTATCATCTTGGAAAATAATTGGGCAGTTGCCCTTGGGTACCAGGGCAGGGGCAGGCTACATCTGTCTCCAAACATCCCATCCCCCCTTCACAGGCCAAGGTATCCTTGCTGCATTCCTCTCTGATGAAAAGTGTGCTGCCCCTCTGCGTGCTGCATGTCCACTGACTTTGCTTTTAAAGAAAAACTGCCTTATTCTCAGCCTACGGGGAGGGAGGTATTCAGAAAGCTTTAGGGTTCCCATTTCTCCCCAGATTTAGCTTTATTCCCACACGGTCTGCCTGTGGTCGTGATTGCTGTGGGCTGGAACTGGTCTCAGGTCTTCCTCTCTGCTGTATTATACCTCCAGCAGACATCTGGTAAGCTGAAGTCTCCCACAAAGACAACGGATAATGATCGTGAGACTTCTCCCAGTTGCTTGTAGAATATCTCATCTCCCTGGCTGGGTGGTCTATAGCAGACTCCCATGATGATATCTGCCTTATTGGGCGTTCCACTGATTTTTACCTATAGTCACTCAACCTTGTCATTACTGTCATTGAGCTCAAGGCACTCAAAAAACACCAACTACCCCAACGCCTCTCCTTCCTTGCCTGAAGAGTTTATAGCCAGCCATACCGCACTCCAGTGATGCGAGTCATCCCACCACGTTTCTGTCATGGCAATTACAGCATAGTTTTCTTGCCATACAATGACTTCTAGTTTGTTGCCTATGCTGCATGCACTGGCGAAGATGCACTTCAGCTGAGCTGTTGATCCTGCCACGCTGCTGGGGGGAATAGTCTTAATTCCTAAGTGACTACAACTAACCAGTCACTAACTAGTCACTTTTAACCCATCAATAACCTTTGCATCTTTGCTGCCACTTGGAGTGCTCTCCCCAACTTCCCCCGAGGTGGCAGAGCAAAGGGCCTCACTGGCACAGCATCCCTCAGACACTGGAGTGCCATTCCCAGGCTTTTTTCAATCAAACCCGTTTTTGTTCCCCTCCTCCCTCACATCTAGTTTAAAGCTCTATTGATGAGCCCTGCTAGCGTCTTGGGAAACATCCTTTTGCCCCTTGAGGACACTCTGTCAGCAAGTGTGGTGCTGCGCAAGCCAATCCACGGTCAAAACCAAAGTTTGCCCCCATTTGTCAACCATTACTGTAACCGCTTCCATGTTATTTTCACTCTCCCCTCCTTTGTGGGTCTGACTTAGTTTCCTGACAAAGGGCAGAGACCAAGCTCCTCCCCAGCAGCGGAAAAAGCCAGGAAGTGGCTCAGAGAACAATACCCAAGCCTTTTTAAATATGGTATTCTACCAGGAACTGCCAGCAAGCAATAGCATTAATAACAAAACACCACACCCAGTGAGGTTTTCAACTGCTGGCAAAAGGAAACCAGCCTCCACAACTGAAGTTTAAGAACAAAAACCAGAGCAGAGGTGGCAATTGTGATTAGGATTGGATCCCAAGTGAAAAGGAAGAGCTGGGCTGGCAGCAGGCATGCAGTGCACTGCCCCTCCTGCCCTAGGAGCCTGTGTGGTTTTCTTCAGGGCCCCTACACATCCTGCTGTATGTCTGGGAGGGAAGGGTGAGGTGGCCTCTTCCTAGCCTGGTCCAAGAGCCACCGCAAGCAGCAGCAGGAGTGGAGAACCTGCTTGCTGTCACCTTGCTAAAAGGAGATCAAACCTTGTGGGTCTGGGGGAAGGTGGAGGGACACTGCAGCCGGTGGATCCACAAAAGGTAGCTTCTGCTTTAACCAAACAAGCTGGGCTGTGTGGCGGCAGCTTAGGAAACAATACACAGCAGTGGAATACACATTGCTGGAAGCGATTTTCACTGGTTTGCACATTCTCCCAATAACATTCACTTTAGGAATGCAAAGCTGTGTGTAGATGGATTCTTTTCCTTAAGCTGAAATATGTGCAGCAACCTCAATCCAATACGGAAGAGGCTAAATTCTAGCCGTGTGCACTGTGGATGGTCAATGTCACATCCCAGAGCAGACTCCAAAGACTTTCACATCAGTCCACATCCAAAGGATGACAAAACTCCATGCGGTCCTTGTCTTAAATCTCCATGTATTCTGTCAGACACGTGTTAACACTACAGCAATGGAATCTATCAGGAATAAATAGATTTGTCATCTTCTAGAGGTTCTCCTGTGCGGTTTTACCTTGGAAAGTGCTGGAGGTCTTCTTGGCATAGGAGATACCACTGGTGTAAAGACACAACGCACTCCAGTCCTCCAGCACTTGGAGTCACAGTTCAGGAGCAGTGCGAATGAGGAGAGGAAGGGAGATCACTGGTACTGTCGGTACTCGCCAAACGGAGAGGGCTGCAGCTGGGATGGGTCCTCGGAAAACTGAGGGCCTGCAAATAAAGGCAAGAGGAAAAATGCAGTAAATACCAAAAGAATGGAGATTCTTCCTATGAAGTGTTAAATAGCCACAGCGTTTTTCATATAACCCCTCTGTAAAATTAATGAACAAGACCTGACCTTAATTTTTTTTCATTCAAAGAAGTTCAAGGGCTTCTGCACTGATGAGACCCTCACTCCAACAAGGAACCTATTTTCATCTCCTTTACTAACGGAAAAGAACCAGAGCAATGAGAGCAAAACCTCTGCCTTATCGCCCTCCAGCTGAACTCAGGCACTCTGTAAAGGTTCATCCACCATCACTTCCCTGACAATACAACCAGCAAAATAGAACAGTCATCATCTAGTTTGCTTCCTGGCTCCTCTTAACAATGTTCTGCTGGAGGGAAGCAGCATGTCTATTGCATGCCAGGTTTAGAGAATAAATTGCGATGGGCAGATGATATTCTGCTCCAAAAGCGTATTAACTTTCAAATGTCTTTGTGTTAAGAACAGAAACTGTTACAATTTAGATAAGACAAAGAATATCAGTGAAAAAATGAGAGAGAAAGCCTCTTGGAAATTAGTGGCTTGCTCCCAATCCTTCCAGCACTAGTGGTTTTGTCTCTGTTCCCCCCAAAATAAGCGGGGGCAATAGAGACACAGGCAAGCATTTACACAAATGGTTACTGACTCGGCTAACTGATACCTCAGCTTCCATATCACTTAGGAAAAAAAAAGGGGACGTAGCTTTTGAAGCAGTTTAGAACACCCCGACACGCACACTACCCCCCTTCAAAAGCTTTTCTCTGTACCTGCCTGCTCATTGTTACCCCCACATTTAAACCAGTACTGCCCACAGAGTTGTGCAGAGACCCTCACCAGCACACCAGACTCAGCCCTTGCCAGCCGCAACCAGCCCTCCTGCTGGTTCTTCCCTCTATCCTGCTGCGTCACCCACTGCCAACTGAAACATTGCAGCCACCACCAGACAGGCCATGTCGGGACACCAGGGGATGGGGGGGGAAGACATGGACAGCAAGGAGCTCTCTGCAGTATCCCATCACCCCAGGGAAGGAGGCAATAATACTCTGGTCTCAGCAGCAGCATGCAGCTCCTCCTTTACTTCCTGCAGCCTTAGAAGCTGACTTAGAAGTGGTCAGAGTGATGACTGCCAAAGGTACATCAGTACAGACTGTGCTATAAAAGCCCTGTGATGCCACAGTCTGACGGCTTCTTACCGTTTGGGAACTGTGTGGAGGCAAATCTTGTTAAGAGAATACCAGCTCCTTCAATTAAAGCCAGGAGAATTCCTCCCATTGCAGCGGATCCAACCATGGCAACAGGTCCATCTAAAAATAAAAAACATAAACCAACTCTTTTTTCTTTTCTGGTGCATTAAGTTTGCATACAAGAGTGCTCTCTTTAGTTATCAGCTCTCCTATAAGCAGACTCAGCAGCAGTAATTTTGCATCCATTAAGGCTCCCTCGCATCAGCAATAAAAGGATAATTACTGTGCAATTCTCCCCTCTTCCTCAAGGAAACAAAGGAACACCGGTAATGTCTGAGAATACAGTTATTACTTTTGTAACCACAGGACATCAGTTTCAGATTGTCTTTCAACTTCTCTTAGGAAGCAAATCCGAATTTGGGTATCACAAATAGTGTAACGATGGGAACTGGACATTTAGAATACAGGAGTTTTTTTAACTGACACCCTAAGTTTCTTACTTCTGGCAGCTAAAATGGCACCAGTCAGGGCTCCGCTTGTGATTGAATTCCATGGATCTTCTTTCCCTCTCATTCTGACCATACTGCAGTCAATCATGGAGAAGAGACCTCCCCAGACAGCAAAACTACCTATGGAAAAAGAACCAAAAACCCAATTTAGAGACAGCAGAGCTGCCCACCACACTGCAGCCAGAGAATCCAGAGATGGTGTAGGATTGTGTTTGCTTTCACACATGGAAGGATATTCTGAGCCACAAAGAACCAAACACAGGTCAAAATCAAAGCTGAGAAGAACTCTCAGCTTGCCAGGTGACAAACACATCTCACACATACACAACTTTATATATAAACTTACTAATTTATATTTAACAACAGAAAGCTTGTCAAACAAGAGTTATAATGAGCTCTCATACTAATAAAACCAGTATAGCTTGGCAAATTTTCTTATTTTTCACTGTTTAAATGTCATATAGAATGACGTAGAGGAATTTCATGCCCTATTCTAATCCTGCTTCTGGCATCTCAGAGGTCAGGACTGTAGGGCAGATGCAAAAAGACCATGACAGTTTTCAAAATGCACATTTGGAAGACTGTAACAATAATGTGTATTATAAATGAAAAGAAATATTGATTTCTAGATTCACTTTGGGAAAACTAATATTAGAGCAAGTTCAGCCCCCTCCTTAATTTGAGGTGTTTTAACCCTTATACCAGCTATAAACTGGGAGGTGGGATTCCTCTCCAGGCAGCCACCACAGGCTACAGCCATAAAGCCTTTTCAGCCTCCAGGCCTGAGGTATTTAAGCAGTTCTGCTGCAGCTGACATTTCCCAGCTCCACATAATTCTCCCATTTTCTCCTGTGACCACAGCCTGGCCCCAAAGAGATCTTGACATGATTTCGACTGAAGCAGCAGTTTTGTGATTTTTAGACTTTTACGCACAAAATCCATGTGACAAAACAAATGAATTTACCCAGCTGAGCCCAGAGGAGCAGCCTGGAATCCTACCCAGACCCACTTAGCCACTTCATTGTTTCTCCCAGTTTGATAATTTCTTTTAATGAGTCAGTTTTGTTTATTTAAAGCCCTGTACACAATGCACAGGCTCCCTGGCAGCTCTGCATAGCACTGGTTAAAACAGGACAATTATTAACCCTATTAACACAAGCATGTTTCCTCCACCCCCAAAATAATTTTGGATGCATCAGAACCATATTTACTCATTGCTAGGACTGACAAACCCCACTGAGACCCAGCAGCACTGCGCTTATACCACGCTCTGATCCCAAGCCAGGTTTATCCACCAACAGCCAGCTGACTGCAACAACAATACACAATTAATTACCTCCCAGCTGAGGAGCTCTAGTTTTAATTGCTGTCAGGCTTCCCCGCAGGCGGTGGTTGACACCCTGCAATGAAAGAGAAATGACAGTTAGAATAAGAGTGAAGTGTCCCAGCCGATGGCAGTGGAGGTTAGAACCATATGATCTTTAAGATCCCTTCCAACTTAAACCTTTCTATGATTCTATGACTGAATGAGACATTCAAAGCAACACTTTTAGCAAGAAAAGCAGATATAATTTTCACATCTATCATTTCTTTGTTCCTATTAGATGCCCGGACACTTCAGGCAGTTTGCCCACAGGGCACCACCACAGCAAACAGCAGCATCAGATGCAGACAACTGCAGGGAAGAGGCTCTGTCTGTGGGGAACAGGGAAATCCACCCAGAGGAAGGGTGCCACATAAGAGGCAAACTGCCTGCTGTCATTTTACACTGCCACTGGCATTTGATATGGTTTAGCAAAACCACCTCAGCCCTGCTGCAGATGCCCACATTCCAGGAGCAGTGTGCACAGCTGGCAGCAACAGCTTCCTTGGTTGTCCCGCATTCCTGCTGGCCAGGCAGAGTAATTAGCCCTTGTCTTACCAGTACAGCTACAAGAAGCAAATAATCCAGCTTCTAAGTGTAGTGCTGAGCCTTCCAGAGCGTAACACAGAACACAACATCCAGGACCCCACAGAACTATGACAAGCTCTTTCCCTACACTTTAAGAAGATTTAAAGAACTTATATCCAAGTTTTAGTTTTGATACAAGCAGTCACATGCACAGACAGCTTTATTTAATAAGCCCTAAGCAAAATCAAGACTGTAGTTAAGCGGATAATCCTTTCCAAGTTAAGTGTCTGCAGGATCTGACCAATATGGAAGCATTTACTCATTTACAAACCTCACATCAAACTGAAGGCTCATTAAGAAACCTGAGGCAAACAAACTGTCATGTAGTAACACCAAAAAACACTTCAAAAACCCCTTTAATATGAAGCCACAGAAGCGTTTTAAAAACAATGTTCAAATAGGAGCTCGATCTTGTTCCATCAAATGTCTCTGCAACAGGCTTACAGTCAAAATTTCACAGCAGAAATCCTGAAAGTGAAACCTGACTCGCATCAGCTAAACTGCAGCTTCCGTGTTTACACACACTTCTCCATTTAAATACAACTCAACTGCCAAAAAAATCCAGTTAATACTTTATGTTAATAATTAAGAGATTAATTAAAGAAAATAATATACCCTAATATAAATCTGAAGGAGAAAAAGATCCTTCCTTCACATCTTGCAGTTTCTTAAAAACAAGGGAGAGGGGTGGGCTGGAAGGGGAAGAACAGCCCAGGCTGCACACCCGCAGCTGCAGACAGAGCAAAGGTAGAGTATCAGCCGCAGCAGACATGTTCTGCTGTGCCCTGCCTTTCCCACCCCACCAAGAGAGACAGCTCGCGGCTGCCGGCGCTGTGCTGCTGCCACTGGACCAAATTGGGAAAGCAGAACGTTCACTCAGACAGACAGAGGATCCCAGAGGACAGACAGCGCATCCTGAGCCAGTTACCAGATGTGCCCTCCTGGTCTGGATTAGCAACACGCAGGCCATTAACCAGCCCCATTCGTGGCACAGCAATCTCTTCTCCTTTACCCTCAGCTGGCTGGATTCACTGTTGATGGACAGAGAAAGCAGGAATGTGATCTGAATGCAGGCCCAAAGGATTTTACTTACCGCTGGGGAATTTCTGAACCCCTTGATAGCTTGGAAGATGCCACCACCTATTGCTCCCATGGTGAAAGCCCCTCCACAATCATCTACTATCCTCCAGGGGCTGTGAAGAAAAACAAAGATAAAAATACTAAATTCCATCACATTTAACCATGGAGGTACCTGTAATGAATCTACCACTCAGGCACTGAATGCAACTGGCAGAAAGATATATTTCTATCACAGAAAACTTCTGCAGAATTCCAGCTCTGCCTCTTGTGGAGTGTAAGTGGCTTTACATTTATTCTTCTTATCTTTGTCTCAACCTACAGAACATGCAGGTGGTCACTCTGATGGGACTCAATTCCCACCTGGCACAAAATACTGCTTTCCTGAACTACCCAAGCTTTTCACTGGTTCTGGTTACTTAAATGAAAAATTTCAAAGCCATCTTTTGTTAAATTGAACATTTTTTCCTCATGGATCTTGTAATTTCATCCAATCACAACACAGACCTCCTCAGAGGTTCAGCAGTCACAATTCCTGCCTCCAACAACACAGAGCATCAAACGTTTCCAACTGGTGAGCAAAAGCTTTGCAACAGAACAAGCACCTTCCTTGCAGCAAACATGTCCAACACTGGTGAAAGGAGCTTTAATCTGTGGTTCAAAACCCCCTTCAAAGCTGCTGCATAGCTCTGGAGCCACATGACTGTCTGCCACTGAACTAACCTCTATGCCAGGGTAGCACTAACCCACTATCAACCTCGGGCTGCCACCTCTGGCAATTTCAAAGCATAAAACAAAGACGTTACTCTGTTTCCTCCATCTGATATCAGAATCCTACAGCAGCAGCCCAGCATCAGGGTGATGGTAACTCCTGCACTGGCGATGATCAGCAAACCTTGCAAAATCCCCAAAAAATTGTTTGGGGTCACAAACCAAGCTCTGCGGAGGGCTCAGTGCTCACATTAGCAAACCACAGACAGGAGTATTGATGTGCATTTCCCATTTCAGTCTGCATTTTGTGTCTCTCCAGACTTTGACCTACTCTGTTCCAAATAAAACATCTCATCCCAGATCTCTTCCTCCGGTAATCTCATTAAAAGGCTTTTTGGAAATGTAAACAGACTGTGTAAATAGGTCTTCCTTTACCCACATGGTCGAAGAATTCAAATTTACTAAATCGCGACTGATCTTTCCAGAAGCTTCATTAATTAGACCCCAGCCATGGAATGCTTTCCTAGGTTTCTTTTCCCCTTTAACCCTACATCAGATGTCCAGCTCAGTGGCTGTTACCTTCGGGGCTCTCAATTTCCCTTTTAAACTATGCCACAAGCAGCTTTTAAAAGAGAAACTGTCTTGGAATCCAGCACAGACATTTCATGTATCAGCTCCCTTCAGCTCCGGGAGGGACACTGCGTGGGTCTGAAAGCCGACTGCACAGTTCCTGGTTTGACCTCAGCAGAGAAAAGAACCAGATAAGAATAAAAGGGATTATTCCATTACTAATTTGATGGTTATCTACAAGCTTAATGTTGCTGTTGTTTTCCTGACTGCAAGCAGAGCCCTCACAGCAGAGGAACTATGCAGGCAAGATAAGGTAGATAAGGTCTTAACATCGCTCACTGCTGCAGTTAAGATAAGATTCCTACTCCTGATGTCCGGTGAATGACTGAGAGATAAGGAGAGCAGAGGCCAGGACTTCACTAACACCAGTGCCTCGGGGCAGCTGTGCATCCAGGCCAACCGAAGAAGCTGAGGATACCGTTCACCTCAGGCACCCGGAGGGACATGCGGTGGCTCCCGGCACAGCACTACACGAGGTCTTTGGCTCAATAAAACAAGGAGTGAGTGGCTGGACCAGCAGAGCCAGGAAAGCTAGGGCACGATGCCAGCTCCGACTGCTGGTTAGCCAGGACCCTTGCTCCGAGGGGTGAATTGTCCCCTCTGAGCACCGGGGCTGCGGGCAGTTCTCCCAACGGCCAGCAAACCACCAGCACTTAAAATAAACACCAGCGTCAGGAGTTCAGCTGGGTGCCACCCTGAGAGCAGCACTGCTGCCGCAGGGGCCGCACTGCAGCCTTGTTGGCAAACAGTGGTGACAGGAACCGCTGTTACATGATGCACTTGCCTTCCGCCGCAGCCATCTGGGCCATTCTCAGCACTGACACAGCCACACAACGATCTGTGCTCCTAACCACGGTGACTGTGATGTGGATTACAGCCAGGTCCAACAGTGTCACCTTCCAGCAAGGTCATGCTGCTTCCAGAAGCAGCAACTCCCATGGGGCCAGAACCCCCACACTGCTGCAGTGGGGGCAGAGAAAACAGCATAGCCAGCAGCAAAAGGGACAAAAGAGAGCAGGACCTCCAACAGCTCCCCGTTGCCTGACCCTACTGAAGGGAGAACGAGACCTTCCAGAGCCAACAGCAATCAGTAACAAAACAGAATTGATCTTGCTGATATCTCAAACCTTGTGCTGGGGAAAGGCAGAGCTGACATTTCTGGAGAAACTTAACATGCAGCAGCAGAGCAACTCCCAAAACTGTGTGAAAAGCCTCACAAAGCGCCACAGGTCTTTTTGCAGTCAAGCAGAACACTGCATACTTAGTCCTGAACCTAAGCTTTCATTTCAATGGTTTAGTACTACAGATAAATACTTTTAAGTTGCAGCCAAGGTGGGGTGTGCAGCCAGGGGGGCTGAGGGACAGGAGCTGGCGGGGCTGGGGGAGCCGCGCTAGGTGGGGAGAGATTAAGGAGGCCGAGTGGGGCAGGAGAGCTGAGGGGGGTTAGGTGAGGTGAGAGTGGGGTGAGCCGAGGGAGACTGTCGGGAAGCAGGGGAGAGTGAGGTGAGCTGAGAACGCACAGGGAGGCTGAGGGGAGGCATGGGAGAGCTGAGGGCAGCCCAAAAGAAGTGAGAGGGAATGAAAGGGAGGGGGTAGAGCTGAGGAGCGCTAGAGGTGGCTGAGGACGGTAGGGGGAGCTGAGGGGTTACTGGAGGAGCTGCAAGGGGGCCTGGGAGAGCAGAGAGGGGGGCTGAGTGGGGGCTGGGTGGGAAATGAGAGGAGGCCAGTGGGGAGCTGGGGGAGGAGGCACTGAAAAATCTGAAAGAGGGGCAGAGGAGCCAAGAGCAGGGGCTGAAGGGAGGTGGGGAGAGCTGAGAAGGAGCAAAAGAGTTGAAAGAGGGCAGGGAGGACGGATGGAGAAGGAAGGGAGGAGCTGAGAGAGCTGAAAGGGACCGAGAGAGTTGATAGTGAAAGGAAGCTAGAAGAGCTGCAAAAGGGGCGGGAAGGGGGCTGGGAGACTGAGGAGGCTGCAGGGGAGCCAACGGGCGCAGGGCCCGCTCAGGGAGGCCCGGCCGCGCTCGGGACCGGCGGCGCTGGCGCCGCACAGGCCGCGGCCTCCCCCGCCAAGGTCAGCGTCAGCCCCGCCTCCCGCCGGAGAGCGGTCCCGGGAAGCGCCTGGCCGCGGCCTCCTCCCCGCTCTAGTCTCCCTCTGGCTCCCCCCGGTTCCACTGCCCCCACGCCCCGGGCCGGGCCCGGCTCACCAGGGCTCACGCGCGTACTCCTCCATCTTGGCTCCGCCGCCCACCCGCCGCGCGATTGGCTGAACCAGCACCCAAATCCGTGTTCCGATTGGCTGCCGGTTCCGCCGCTGCCGCGCGATTGGCTAAATCTGCCGCCGCGCGATTGGCTGACCCGGCTACCCCGCCGCGCGATTGGCTGATCCCGCCGCCACCGCCGCGCGACTGGCTGATGGCGCCGCAGGGTGCAATGGGTTAATCCCGCCCCTTACTCTGGATTGGCTCGCGTCCCCAGCCCCGACCAGTGGGCGCGGAGGGCGGGATTAGGCGAGGGCGCGCAGGCGCGCGCGCGCGGAGCCGTTGGCGCATGCCCAGTGGTTTCCCTGCGGCGGGACCTTGCGGGGGGCGGTACTTCCGGGTCTGCTCGGCGCTGGGGCGTCTGTAGGGGAGTGGGGGTTTTGCTGCTCCCTGGCCCGGGCCCGCTCTACTGCCTGACGGACGCCGGCGCGGTCTGCTCCTCCCCGCTGTCTGCCGGCCCCACTTGGCCCAGCGTGTGTCCTTCGGGAAGCGAAGAGGGCAGCTCCGCGCTCGCAGGGCCAGTGCCGGTCCCTCCCGGTGCGCCTTGGGGCGCTGAGGAGAGGCTCCCATGCAGAAATAATAGCTCTGTGTGTTAATAATAGCTCGTGTGATAGCTCTGCTGGGGCTCTGACAGAGGCCTGGCACGGAAAGCAGCTTATGGTTTTGTCCATGAGGGTGATGAGCCACTGTCACCAGTACCGAAAATGGTGACAATTAAGTTCTTTAAGCATAGAATCACCAGGTCATCAAAGTGCAACTGTACCTGTCCACTACTGAACTACATCCCTAGGGGTGGTGACTCCACCACCTACCAGCACAGCTTCTGCAAGTGCCTAAGAACTGTTTCAGTGAAGAAATTTTTCCTGGTGTCCAATCTGAACCTGCTCTAGTGCAACTTGAAGCCATTTGCTCTCATCCTATCTCCTGTCACTTGGGAGAAGAGCACAGCCCCATCTCACTACAACCTCCTCAGGCAGTTGTAGATAGTGATGAGGTCTCCCCTCAGCCTCCTTTTCTCCAGGCCAAATAACCCCAGGTCCCTCAGTTGACTCTCATAACACTTATTCTCCAGCCTCTTCACCAGCTCTGTTCCCTTCTCTGGATGTGTTCCAACCCCTCCATGTCCTTTTTGTAGTGAGGGGCTCAAAACTGACCCCAGGATTCAAGCTGCAGCCTCACCAATGCTGAGTGCAGGGGCACAATCGCTTCCCTGCTCCTGCTGGCCACTTGTTTAGGAGGTTTAGAAAGCAAGCATCCTTTAATTCGGTGCCAGACGCATCTCATCACTCGTGTAACATGACAAGAGCTGGGGGCAGAAGATATTTCTCACTTACATGCATAGGTATAAATTTTCACGGAAATCTTACACGTATTCTATTACTTTCCAAGGACTAATTTTAGTGTTATTTTATGAACTTTGTAACAACCAAATCTCTTGCTTACAGGAGCTTTGGCACAACTTCTGCCTGACCTTGCATTTGAGATAGAGAAAGACTGCAAACAAAGGTGGTTAGGGAAGAAAACACATCTGTTCAGCGTAGATCACACTGAACACAAGCTGTTATAATTTCTCAAAGAATGGTGTAGGAACAGTGTCTGAAAAAACATTTGAAAAAAAACATGCTATAAAAACCCATGCTATCGGAGGAACATGAGGTCTAACACTCAAAAAAAATCAGTTACTTAAATGAACCTTACTTTAGCTTAAATAAAAATATTCTGCTTTTCATAATAGTAACTACTTTCTGTATCAGCACAGGTTGCCCAGAGAAGCTGTGGTTGCCCCATCCCTGGAGGTGTCCAAGGCTGGATTGGATGGGGCTTGGAGCCTCTGATCCAGTGGGAGGTGTCCCAGCCCATGGCAGGGCACTGGAACTCGACGGGCTTTGGCATCCCCAAACCATTCCATGATTCTGTGATTTGCACTCTAGTAAGTAATGCCGATAGTAGAAGTGTGAGCAAATCTGAGAGGCAGGGGTCAGCTCTGCCAATCTTTGAGGCTTCAGACAACTGATCCATCTGTAAATGCATCCCCAATGAGTTAGGGTTGTTCAACTTGGAGAAGAAAAGACTCCAAGGAGACCTTATTGCAGCCTTTCAGTACTGAAAGAGGGCTGATAAGAAAGATGGGGAAAACTTTTTTAGCAGAGCCTGTAGGAATAGGACAAGGGAAAATGGTTTTAAACTAAAAGGGGGTTTACAGTAGATATTAGGAAGAAATTTTTTATTATGAGGCTGGGGAGGCCCTCGCCCAGGTTGCCCAGAGAAGTCGTGACTGCCCCATCCCTGGAGGTGTTCAAGGCCAGGTTGGATGGGGCTTAGGGCAACCTGATTGAGTTGAAGAAGTCCCTGCTTATAGCAGGCGAGAAGGACCAGATGACTTTCCTGGTCCCTTCCAACCCAAACCGTTCTATGATTCTATGATCCCAACAGACGTTGTGAGCCCTGAAAGTTGAAGTGGAGAAGAAGCCTGGCAGTATCCATCTGGAGAAGAATACGTGCCTGGTGATGGAGGGATCGGTGCAAGGTGAGGGTGTCCATCCTACCAGAGCTGCCAAGACACTCAGAAGCAGTGACCACTTTCCTCCTGGTGCTGCTGAATCAGCTTGGCTGACCTTGAGGTGTCCCTGGGGCAGTGTGGATAAGAGCTGGGCTTTGTGGTCCCCCTTGAGAGACAGTGCCTGTGGGAGAAAGGTTCTCCAGGGAGGCTAGGAAGTCAGAGCTGAAAACCAGAAAATTACTGTGCTGACAGCAAATGCCAGGGCAGCCTCAGAGCCCCCAAAGCCTTTCCCCATATGGTGACAAATGTTCTAAGTTGTAAACTGCTTGTTCTTTTCATGCTCCTGATTTAGCCTTACACACATGCTGTCTTGTAAGGGCAGTAAATCAGATGGTTGCAACAGGCGATGTGGATTGCATGACGAGGTAATTAATTGCTCTAATAAATCATGGGCTGACAGAACAGAAAGGAACCAAAACACTCCACCTACTCTAATGTGCCGAGTTTGAAGGCTTTAGAAGATTCCTTGTGAATGTCAGACTTCATGGCATATTTGTCCTTAACTGAAGGCAAGATGGGAGCAGAGGATGAATGTGGTAGTGGAGATGAGCACCACAGAGGCACTAATGAATATTTCTGCACAGCACTTTGAAACACAGCAATGTGATTAGAGATGGTGAGCTGAGACAGAGTCAGATCAAGCACCTTTTCCAGGCACACGTGCAGGGTCTCTGCCAGAGCTGGGAAAATTTTCCATGCCTCCATCCCTTGTGCTGCCACCTAGGACCATTGTCTTCCTTTATTTTTTACTATTAGCTGATAAAGAACAACTGAAAATTGGATAGATTTCTCCAATCTGCTTTATTTCACTTTCCTTCAGAGCCTGCAGGAGAAAAGGTTAAACATGCTCACCTGTTCTCATTTTTTAAGCAGTTCCTGCTTTGTTTGTCCCGCAACCAGTGAGAGAATCGTTGAGTCATGGAATGGTTTGGGTTGGAAGACACCTCACAGCCCATCCAATTCCAGACCCTGCAATGGGCAGGGACACCTCCCACTGGATCAGGGGCTTCAAGACCCATCCAAACTGGCCTTGGACGCCCCCAGGGATGGGGCAGCCACCACTTTTGCCTCCCCAGGAGGCAACCTGGGGAAGGCCTCCCCACCCTCACAGGAAAAGATTTATTCCTGATATCTCATCTCAATCTCCCGTCTTTCACCTTAAAACTCTTCCCCTCATCTTATCCCTGCACTCCCTGATCAAGGTTCCCTCCCAAGCTTTCCTGGAGCCCCTTTCAATCCTGGAAGCCACTCTAAGGTCACCCCAGAGCCTTCACTTCTCCAGCCTGAATGACTCCAACTCTCTCAGCCTGTCCTCGTATGGGAGGTGCTCCAGCCTTCAGATCATCTCCATGGCCTTCTCTGGACTTGCTCCAACAGCTCCATGTCCTTTCTGTGCTGAGGGCTCCAGAACTGAACGCAGGGCTCCAGGTGAGGTCTTAGGAGAGTGGAGCAGAGGGGCAGATTCTCCTCCCTGGTCCCTGCTGGTCCCACTGCTTTGGATGCAGCCCTGCATATGGTTCCCACTGACCTCTTGCCTTCAGTGCTCTTGCAGCCATGGCAGCTTTGGTGCATGGAAGGAGAAGAGCCTGACTGAGCTTAACCAGAAGAAGAGGAAGGGGCTGGCCATGTTCTTCCTAGTACTTGGTGCAAGTGAGCACCAAGGTGAGGGTCAGGATATCAGGGAGAAAGAAATGATGGGATGAAGTGGGTTGAAATTCAACAGAACAGTGTTTAAGTTTCTGCACTTGGAAACAAAACGCAACAGTTTCTTCTACAGTCTGGAAAAAATCTCAGTTGTGCTGGTGAATCATCGGAAGGCTATGAGCAGGAGCTGGGATGCTGGAGATAAGTGAAAGCCTGGAGTGCAACAAGAATGTGCATTTCCTGTTAGGGTGAGGAATGTCTAGTTTGTAACATAAGGCATTGGGACACTCACCTGGAGAACCCTGTGCCTGTGTTCAGGATGGTGTTTGAGCCAGGAAGATGGGCAGAGGAGGTAATTAGAATGATGAGGAGAATCTTGTGAGAACTTATTTTACAGAAGACGACCAAAGGGCTGCTTGTTTGGATTGGTGGAGAGAGAGGCCTGAGAGCAGGCAGTAAATATTAGGAGGAGGATGAAGATAGAAGGATGAAGCTGTCAGCATGATGAATGGGTACAAAGTGCTGCATATGAGGTGAAGCTGCCTTGAAATTCGGAGAGAAGCACCTGGCTGCCTCTGTGCCTCTGGGAGAATCTGCAGGTGCCAGGAAGCTCCTTGATGGATTAGGTGGATGGAAAAAAAATAAATGCCTCCAGCCAAGGCCCAGGCTAAGGGCACAGCCTGAACCAGAAGCAGGAGAGACTCAGGAATTTAGTCTGTGCAGAGGGGGTGATGGGACTTGCTGAGGAGATATGGGAGTGTTGCGATGAAGAGCAGCTGCAGAAACACCCCTGCAGAGGTCAGGGAATCAGCAGAAGGTCTGATAAAGTGACCCAGGGATGGTGCTGGGGTTAGGCTTTGCAGAGCGAGGTGCAGGCGCCAGGCTGGGCTGAGCTCGCTGCCTTCTTCCTCCCACTTTAAAGGTGCTGGGCTTTGCACAGCCTTTGTAAATCAGCCATCCTGCACCAGCAGCACAACCACCTCTTCCCCAAAGGGCTGTGTGCTTTTGTTTACAGTGCAGAGCCTCGGGAGCAGTGGGATAAAGATGAAAACTTTCTCTGGGGTGGACGCTTTATTGTTGATCACAGCCCAGAGCTGTCACTGTCACATCAGGAACCCTCCCCGCTTGTAATGGAGGAGATGCCCTTTACCTTTGGAGCCACACTGTCCTCTTTATTAACCCTCCTGCAGAGATGGGCACATGCTAGGGATCTGCTTCCCCCACCCCCAGATTCCCAGCCTGCCAGCTTGTGCATTTTTGTGTGTTTTCTCACTAGGTTGGCCCATTGCCTTTAAAAGGCTAAATGCTCCGGACTAAATTTGGTCATGCAGCTCTGCATGGTTCCCTGGAATGTCCTTGGGTTTCAGACTCCTCCGATAGCACCATTCCCCGCCTCCTGCTGGGCTCCATTGGCTTCCCCAGCACCCGAAATCCTGTCTGGGTCCTGTTATTGGCCAACTCTTGGACCGAGGGGTGTCCCCTCTTTATAACTACTATACCCCGGGCTGCAGCGATTGAGAGCTGCTGTGATTTAACACTTCAGCACCTGCTGCCACTGGGGGAAGCAGGCTTGGAGCTTCGGCTTCTTGTTTTTCTCCTTTCTTTGGTACCACACACAACCGCAACCGTGTCTCGCCAGCGAGCCAAGATGTCCAAAGTGGCCAAATATCGGCGCCAAGTTAGTGAAGATCCAGATATTGACAATTTGTTGTCTACTCTGTCCCCAGAGGAGATGGAAGAGCTGGAAAAGGAGCTGGATGTGGTGGATGCAGACGGCAGCATCCCTCTGGAGCTCGATCAGAAAAGCCAAACAGAAAATTCTTCACCTGGCCCACAAAACTGCGACACAGCGCACAATCACTGTGAAAAGGAGACCAGGAAACGCTTTCAGAGGGAACACTCAATAGATGTAAGTTGCGTTTCCCTATGCTCGAGGTGTTTCTGTGGGCAATGCAGGGTTGTACCTATGACTGCTGCTGGGCTGGTTTAGCGGGAAGAAATGGAACCAGGAACCCAGGGAAAAGTGCGCTGTGCTTGCTAGAGAGGAATAAATGCCATATAGAGACCAGAGGAGTGAGTCAGGGAGCTAGTCCAGGCCCTCTATGAGGGAACAGGGTATTTCACAAAATCCGGTGTTACTTGCAAAGCCAAAAACTTGGTGGTGCCAGGGATTCTCCCTCTGCTCTAACATCCTTTGGCAGGGCTGGGAGCAGGGAAGGTGCTGTGACAGCGATCCCGCTGGCTGCGGTTCTTTTTCCTCCTGTTTTTTTCCTTTGAAGATTACTAGACTCTCAGTCCCTTCAGTTCCTCTTGTGCAAAAGCCTAAACAGTCTCTGATTCTTGTGTAATAAATGTTTGCTCCTTTGTGGAAATCACCCTGAGAAGCAGTCTTTGTCCCAGGCTGTTTGTTATGTGCTTATTGTTCAGTTAAAATGAATTCTTTTATTTTGATTTGGGTACCTTCATCTCCTTCTCTGCACCTGGTAAGTCCTTTAATAGTTTGCTTTGAGCTAGAAAGCTTTGTGCCAGTACTCCTGCTCATCTTAGCAAGACCCAGTCCCACTCCCCTGTAATGTTTAATTAAACTCTGCACTAGGAATATTTGGTATGTGCTTCGTGCGTGGGAAGCTGGGAAGCATTTGGTTTCTCTAGTTTTTCATGGCAGGCTGAGCCACAAAGGGAAAGAAGGAGACTCTTCAGCTATTTATCTGTGTAGTCACAGGCAGATCTCATATCTCAGGCTGGATTTGCATCTGCTGGGTCAGGACAGCAGTGAGGACTGTCATCAGCGTAAGCAGAGTGGGGGCTTACTTGGATACCCCTCAGTTGACTGTTCTGGCTCCAATTCCTTGTCAATTCCAGGTCACCCAGCTCTCTCAGCTGCGCCATGCAGCAATAAGTAGCCTGTGTGCACTTGGAAACAGCTCTTTATCGATGTGTACAGAGTTTATTACAGGAGGGTCCTCTTCTGACTAGGGCCTGGGAGAAAACAGGGAGAAAAGGGTGAAAATTGCAGCTATAGGAGGCATAAATGCAGATTTATTTTGGAGACCTCAGAAAGGGCTTAAATAGCACACCCCCCCCCCCTCCAGGTTCAGGTTTGTGCCACCTGGGAGCTTTCCTCTGGCTATGAGGACACAGCCCTCACACTTTCACCTTTATTTGTCATGGGCTGGGGAAGAGAAAGCACTGTGACCCCAGCACGGGTTTTGTTTCCCTACTGGTGAGCTGGTCCAAAATTTCCCTGTGGTGGGGAACTGCAGGTGTTGCAGGACAAGCCTGCCCAGGAAAAGGAGTGCTGTTATGTGTGCAGTTATCCCAGTGATGCCTCAGGGGGTTGAGAGCTGACACTGGAAAAGCTGCTTTTCCAGGCAGGGGGGACTCATGTGTTTGGCATCACTAGTGATGCTATTTTGGTTTTAACTGTGGGAAGAAGAGTCAACTGAGAATTGGATTGGGGAAGTGTCCATGATCCAGAGGAAGGGAGGAAATGTGTGGCTTTTTGGAAAATAAAGAGAGCTGGGAAGTTCTAGTTAAACAATGCGTTATTTGGAAGATGCCTGAGTGCGCACGTGTGCTGTGGGAGAGGACATGGAGTGGTGGCAGGGGACAGCATTGGGAGGAGACGCACCCAAGGAGAAGGTGTCCAGCTCCAGCTGGCAGAGAGGGCAGTGATGGAAGTCCTGAGAAAAGCACTCCTCATGCTTCTCTTTGAACTTCAGCAGCTATGGGCCAGGGAAGACAAAGCAAGTTGGCTGTCAGTCAGAGATTTGTCTGTGAAACTGGCTCTGTTAGATTGCAGTGCTGTAACTGGATACAGCAGAACTTCTGTTTCAAACCCTAGAGGCTGAGAAAAAAATACCCGCCACCCCTTCCTCCTTGGCATCGTTAGGAGCTGGGATTAGTGCCTAGAAAATGCCAGCTTGCAGGGCTGGCAGGTCAGCCCATGCCAGTGGTGGAGCAGGGCATGGGGGTTTGATGTGGGGTGCGATAGGGTGGGATGAGGTGGGATAAGATTATCATCCCACAGAAGCAATAACAGGAACCAGCCCGGGAGGCTGATGATTCCCTCTGTTCAAGGAGGCCACAGCACCGTGTTTTGCTGCAGGATGGAGTGAGAACACAGAGCCATCTATAGCATCCCGAGAAGCTCCTGAGCTCACCCAGCTGCTCCAAACACTGAGGCATATGATAACAAATCCCTCTCTTATATCAGTGGCTTTCCCACTGCGAACTTGTGCCTGCTAACACAGGCGTTGTGGCTGCACACCCACGGGGGATGGTGTTCCCCAAATGGATGAAGGCATCACCCCTCAGTGTCTGTCCCCATCTCTCTCCCATCACGGCTCCCAGCGTTGTACATCACCAACCACTCAGCAGCCCTGATAAAATGCATGGAGCAAAGCCTTTGCAAGCAAGAAGCAGATATGTGAGCATGGGAGGGAAGTGTGGGCAGGGGGGCAGGGGAGGAATGGGAGGCCCTTCCAGTAGGACTGGAACATCTGGGAGATGTTATCCTGCGTCTGTGATGTCTCTGCGGTAGGGAGAGGCGGGAGGTTCAATTATTGTCACAGAATCACAGAATTACCTGAGTCAGAAGGGACCCACAAGGATAATTGAGTCACACTCCTGTCCCTGCACGGGACAGCCCCAACCTTCACATCGTGTGTCTGAGGACGTAGTCCAAACACTTCTTGACTATTGTCACACTTGATGCTGTGACTGCTTCCCCAGGGAGCTGTTCTAGTGCTCCACTACCCTCTGGGAGAAGAACCTTCTCCTTATGTCCAACCTAACACTCCCCTGGCACATCTTCCTGCCATTCCTTCAGGTCCTATCACTGTTTATGTCCTTAAACGACAGAGAGTTTATAGAACTGTAGTGCCTTGCATAAAGGCAGCAAGGATAGAAAATATTAGGGAGTTCCTGGCCCAGCTCTGCAGCAGTGCCTTGAGCTCTACCATTATTACTAAAACTTGTTTTGCAAAGCCAAAAGGTGCCCAGGTCGTAGCCCGCGTGGTGCAGCAGCCACTCCAGCTCCCTGCAGCTACCAGGACTGGGGCTTGGGCTGCATTGTTGCAAGGCTGGCAGCACGCTCACCCAAGCTGCTACACTCCTGTCTTCCCACCTATTTTTTCTCATCCGTCTTGTTCTTCCCTCCCTCCTCTGCCCCCTCTGGCCCAGGTTGCCCAGAGAAGTGGTGGTTGCCCCATCTCTGGAGGTTAGATGGCACTTGGAGCAACCTGATCCAGTGGGAGTTGTCTCTGCCCATGGCAGGGGTTGGAACTGGATGGACTTTGAGGTCCTTTCCAACTCAAGCCATTCTATGATTCTATGATCCCATGATCCTATGATTCTATGATTACATGTGCAGGAATTTCTCTAATGTGCAAAATAAGATATATTAAAGGGAAAGGCTCAGTTTCTGCCCATCTCATGGTTCTCACAGTCGTTACCCTGTTCTTGAACTGGTTCCAGTCCCCCCATTCCCTCTTAAATACTCAGAATATTTAGAAATACTGCAACTACATAAAAGCACGTCTTCTTAGTGATTGAAAGGGCAAACTTGGGTAACTAGGAAGCAGTTTATAAACAGCCCAAAATAATTGTGAGCTTTGCCCTCACTTCTCCAAAGTGGGGAGCCAAATTCACATCTTGGTGATGCATTAGTTCATTAATCTTCATTTTATGATGCCAGCGATTGAAAGTGTGGTTCAGGAGCGGGGCTGGGTCAGTGCCTCTCTGCAGATGTGTTCAACAAGGTCCGAGTATCAAGGGAGCCAAAGTTAAACTCATTTTCATGAGTTAATAAATGAAAAGATGATTTCTAATAGCTCATGGCTCATTATTGTAGCAGGAAAAGACATAATTAGAAACTCAGGCTAGAAACACGCTGTAAAATGGAAGCAGTGGCATAACTGGAGGATGATTTACTCGGGGGCACAGCTGACTTTTTGTCACTCGAAATCTTTGTATGGTGCCTGAGAATTCTCTTTGGAAGAGGAATAGCTGCTGCTCCAGGGCATCGAGGCTCAGTGCGGGTCTCTGTGCGGGTGTCTCTGTAGGGTGGGTTTGTCTGAGAGCTGAGCTGCATGAGGAGATGGGTGTGTGAGTGCTTCTCTAGCTGGGTTTGGCCTGTTCATAGAACACCTAGGTTGGAAAAGACCTTTGAGATCATCAAGCCCAACAGTACCTGTCCACTGCTAAACCATCCCCGAACACCTGATCCACCCGTCTTTCAAACCCCTCCAATGATGGGGACTCCACCACCTCCCTGGGCATCCTCTGCCAGTGCCTGAGAACCCTTTCAGTGAAGAAGATTTGCCCTGATGTCCAATCTGAACCTGCCCTGATGCAGCTTGAGGCCATTCCCTCTCATCCTATCTCTTGTCACTTGGGAGAGGAGACCAACATCTACCTCTCTACAACCTCCTTTCAGGCAGTTGTAGACTGTGATGAGGTCTCCCTTCAGCCTTCCCTTCTCCAAGCTAAACAACTCCAGGTTCCTCAGCTGCTCCTCTTGTTCTCCAGCCCCTTCACCAGCTCCATTGCTCTGCTCCGGACATGTTTTTCCTCTGCTGTTGGTGACATCTTTACAGAGCCTGTATCTGTGCATACAGCACTGCGACTCACTCCTCAGGGAAACCCCCATCTTTCTCACTGGAATTTGGTCACTCTTAAACCCCCTGAGAGGGACCTTTGCCAGGAGGAACCTGGCTGAGAAGAGCTACCACTACTCTGTGTGCACTGCACATGCCATGGCACCCGGTGGTTTGATGGACAAGTGTTTCTTAGCAGTCACCATACCCATATCAGGAGATGTTACTTTTCAAACATGCCACAAAACCCACCTGCTGCTGTTCTGAGCTCTATTGGATTCCCATCTGGCCTCACTGCAGTGCCCAAAATACTGGGTCCCTGGTGGCAGAGGCAGCCCTTCCTCGTGCTCTGCTTCTCCAGCACCACCACCTTCCCTGGGACCAGATGGAGCCCCTTTCCCTCATCTTCACCTGTAAGGAGAGGACACCTCCAGTGTCCCAGTCCCTTTAGAGTCCGCAGTCCTTCCTTCCAGCAAGGCTGCACTGATTTCATACTGCTTCAAGCACGTGTGCTGGGAAGATGCAGGGAGATCTAGTGGAACTTGTCCCAAATGCAGCCTATTTGAAGGCTGCTGGTGCCACAGGGCAGCAGATCCTGTTGCCGTGGATAAGGATTACAAACTCTTTGGGAAGGTCTTGTAAAAAGTCCTTCCTTCCTTTCCAACTCACTGGGGTGTGCATGCAGGCCAGGTGCTCACTGCTGGGTGGTGTTTAGTCTGGTTCCTTTTGGCCATGTGTGGAGGGAGAGAACATAAGCAGTGAATATCCTTACCCTTCTTCAACCCCACAGAAAACCAAGTTGTTACCTAAATTTCTTATAAATGCCCCAAGCTGGTCATCTTTTCATGAAAATATCTAGAGGAAAAATAAGCTCCATGTTTGAAAAGCTGGGACAGACCCAAGGGAAACTGCAAACAAAGGAAAAGAATTTGTTGTATCATTCCTTAAGCATCTTACCAGGCTCTGACTAACACATGTATTTAAACTCTGCTGTTCTGTTTATCAGCCTGTTTTGTCAATGCACCAAGAGTGTTCCTTCTCTCTTCCAAGAGTCTTCCACCAATTCCTGGTTCTTGGTTTTCTTTTATCCATGTCCTGGGCAGGTCTCTAGGTGCTTGCTTCTCCCTCATCAGAACATGTAGTTGTTCTGACCAGCTCCTGGCCTCTAAAAGAGCCGTAAGGGGTCAGTGCCACAGGGGCATCCTTTCTCCTGCTGCTTCTCCAGCAGCACCTGGCTCACACTGGGGTGGACAGGGGACAACGGTGTGGGTCCTTCCATCAACATATAGAGTGGGAATGGAGCTGGTGGCTCCCTAGTCCTTGTGTTCCTTGTGTGGAGGGTAGCCACAGGTATCCAAAAAAGTCACACATTTTGAAAGAAATCAAAGGTATTGAGTCATTCCTATTTGGTCTTTGGAACCCAGAGAGCCAACCATGCCCTGGGCTGCATCCAAAGCAGTGGGCAAAAAAGGAGATTCTGCCCCACTGCTCCACTCTGGTGAGAACTCACCTGGAGCTCTGTGTCCAGTTCTGGAGTCCTCAGCACAGGAAGGACATGGAACTGTTGGAGCAAGTCCAGAGGAGGCCACAGAGATGATCTGAGGGCTGGAGCACCTTTGTACAAGGACAGGCTGAGAGGGTTGGGGTTGTTCAGCCTTGATAAGAGAAGGCTCTGGGGAGACCTTAGAGCAGCTTCCAGTACTGAAAGGGGCTTCAGGAAAGCTAGGAAGGGGCTCTTCATCAGGCAGTGCAGGGAGAGGATGAGGGGGAACGGCTTTCAGCTGAAAGAGGTGAGATTGAGGTGAGATCTTAGGAAGAAACATTTTGCTCTGAGGGTGGAGAAGCTCTGGCCCAGAGTGCCCAGGGAAGTGGTGGCTGCCCCGTCCCTGGAGGTGTTCAAGGCCAGGTTTGATGGGGCTTGGAGCCCCTGATCCAGTGGAAGGTGTCCTTGCCCATGGCAGGGGGTTGGAACTGGACAGGCTTTGAGGTGCTTTCCATCCCAAACCGTTCCATGATTCTAGGATTAAAGAAGGCCACAGATAGTCTGCTCTGTGGTGTCCCCAGGCAGCTGCAGAACAGCCTGTCTAGGAGAGCCCTTTTGTCACCTTCCGTTGTTCAGAAATGAAAACTGCTCTTTGAGCTCAGATGTTTCTTTCTTCATTTCTGGAAAGGTACCAATCCGGTAAACAGAAGGATGAACATCAGAAGCGAGAGCTGCCAGTGAGCAGATAAAACAGATCTCTAAGGTGAGAGAGGTTTCTCTAAGAGAAACAGCAATGATCCCATGCCAGAGCACTGAGAACAACAGAAGCGAGTGCAGTGGCCACACACCCTGGTTTTAGTTGCATTTCTGAACAAACGGTGTGAAAGGGAGCCTTGTGGCAGCATCGGGGGTTTTGTAATGCCACTGGGAAACACTGCAGAAACTTTGTTTTGCTGTGATGGGGATGAGTGGCAGCACAAAGTTCCCGTGATTCGTAGGTTGCACACGCTCTGTGTGGGAGACACGAGGTCCATCTAAGGGCATGAGCAGGAAAAAAGCTCAATTTCCAGTTGGGCTGAAAAACCAAGAGTAAAAAAGCTGAGTTCTGTATTTACATAACCCACAGCTGGGATGCAGATTAAACCCATGGACATGCTTGGAGTGTTCAGCTTATATGGGCTGAGCTGCCCAGGAAGTTTTTTTATCTGTTTATGCTGAGCTGATAAACAGACATAGAGGGGAGGAAAAGAGCAGGGATCCTTCACATATCACTTTCTTTTGCAGCATTATGACAACATTTGCATGCTAAAATGGTCCCACTGACTCAGCTCCCAGCAGGATGCCTGGATTAACAGGTTGTGTCACTCAGGCCCACCCTGTGCCATGGTGGGAATCACAGCACGATGGAGCAAGAGGATCTCACCTTGCAAGGAGAGGAGTATTGGGGCACATGTTTTGAAGTCACAGTGGAGACAGTGGCAACAGTTATGGAGCAGCCACACCATGAAGTGATGTAAGCCCTGCTCAGTCCCTTCCTCTGCATGGAGCAACAAGGGAAAATAGGCAGGAACAAAAGCTGCAGGAATGCAACAGGGGAAGCAATGGCCCAGGGTCGCAGAGGTGGTGTGTGCACCTGTTGACGTTGGGTTGATTAGGCCAGGGCTGAGATATGATATTTGGGTCAAGATTCACACCAAGACCTACCGGATGCTGCAGAGGGCTCCAAGTGGTTCTGCCTCCTGTCAGGGGACCATGGCAGCAGCTAGTCATGCCCAGTATGGGAACAGGCAATTGCACAGCTCTGAGAGCTGCCTGCACCAGAGAGGGAGCTAGGGTTTGCTGCCTTTCAGGGAAGAACTTCAGTTTCTAAGAACTAGAGATCATGACTCCTGGCACGCCCTGCTTGATCTCATTAAGTGCTGTGTTCTGGCTACAGCTCTGGCATGGTGTAAGAGCACCGAGTGCCAGTGCTGCTCTTCCTCATGAGCTTTTCAAGAGGTTTGACCAGCAAACCAGCTCTCTGATGTTGGCAGGTAGGCATCTGGGGCTGGGGCTCATCTCACCTGCTTCTAAGATGTTGATTCATCCTCCCAAACTGCGTGCCCACAGCCACCGTTGATGCCATAGGGTCTCTGTGATAGTCCCCTGGGCTGACTGAGGGGATCCATGAGAGACCTGCACCAATGAGGGGCCTGGAGGTGCTTTCCATGTCATCCCGGGAGCCTGGGAGCCAGAGTCCTGTGACTTGAGCACCCAGCTGCCCCCTCCCTCCCCCCCCCCCCCCGCCCCCTGCGATGCGGAGGATGGGAGACAGGGTATAAGACTTGCTATGGCTGATTTACAGTTCTTCTGTTCCTAAAAGTCTGAGGAATGCTCTTTGTGGGCTGCCTACGGAAAGTGTGCAGGGCATAAATCCAGCCTTGAGGTGGCATGGTGTGAATGGCTGATGTTCACTGCCCTTTGCAACTTCTGCCGAAGAGGAGAAGATCAGAGACAAGGTCTCAGCTTGGGAATAGCCAATTCAGCCATGGCTGTGCCCAGAGAAGGGGCTGGGAGAACGACGGGGAAAAGAGAAAAAAACCTGACTTCTTAAACCAGTGAAACCCCGAAGTTTCCATTTGCAAAGTATCTAGCAGTTTAAGGGCTTTCTGGCAAATGGCCATGCGTACTGAGGAAGGGCTGGAGCTATTCCATTAAAGGAAGCCCAACTGAAACATTTGTTATCGGCCTCAATTCAGCAGGCAAGACAGAAGTCAGGGCCAGAAGTTGTCCAGGCTCTTGAGAACAGCACTACATCTCAGGAGGAGGATGTTTTTCAAAACCTTGGCCTGAGAAGTGGGAAAAGACTGATATTTGGGGTCAGAAAGGTCTGAGCAGAAGGGAAATAACTGAGCTCCTCATTAAAATAACAGCAATAGCTGGGGCAGGACAGGGCCAGAAATTGTTTACATCACTCTGGACTTTAGCAGAGCACAGCCATGGAGTCATGCTAGGTCTGTGTGTGTCCCAGTGCTGGAAGCCGAGGTTCATTCATCCTTGCTTCATGACAAAAGAATTCAAATATGCCAAGAAAGAAACCGTTTGCTACCTGAGAATGGTCCTGCTTGGCAGCCTCTACTTCTGCGAGGCGCTCGGGGGCTGTGAGTTGGGTATTGCACCACACTGGCCCAGGGTGGTTGCTCTTAGCTGGGGAGCAGGGGTTGCCCTGGCACTACTGCAAGTAGAGCAAGGCCAAATCCCCTTGTGCGTGGGTGGGTGTCACACAGACCTGGACTCTGCTGTCCTGGGCAAGCAGGTCCTCACGGTCCCAACTGCCTCTGGTGGTCTCTGGCTCTCAGGACTCGGCCAAGGATGCAGCAGTTTTTTCAGGAATGTCCTTGGCTCTGGGTTGTCCCTAAGTTGCTCAAAACTGGCTGAGGAATGGACGAAAGGAGCAGCCAGGCCAACTTGTTGTGGTTTAGCTTGGCTCCAGTACCCTTTTGCATGGCCAGAACACAATTCCCAAATACACAGGAACAGAAAGTGCAAAACAACCTGCCTTTGCTGACTGGCAAACCCAAGGGACTTCTCTGCACAGTGAGACAGTCTTGGGGACATCTCTGTCCTCTGGGAGCTCTCACGTGGCTTGTGTGTAGCTTCCACAGCCCCCTTCACTCACACTGCGGGGTGATGGGATGGTGGTGATTTGCACACAGCCTTTGGCTGGGATTTGGGGTATCTGGGCAGGACAGATGGGGACACAAGGGTCCTTTAATGCCCACACAACTATGTTGGTATCCCCAGAGGATCACAGAGATGCCCAGAGTTAGAGACATTGGTTCAACCTCACAGTCTCATGGTGTCTTTGAAGACATTTGTAGGAGTCTTTAGCATGCATAGGACAGACTGAAACCCCTCAGGCCATGATACCAGATTGGCTTGCTAGTTATGGATCCATAATTGTGCCTAAACTCTCTACTTCAGTTAAGCAACCCCAGCTGCCTTCCCTTGCCAGCCTGGTCTTGCAGCCCCCTGCTGACCAACGAGCTGTCTCTCAGAGGTCTCCCCTGGGGAGAGGAATCCTGGGGATTCCCTGCTTCCCGGTTCTCCCACCTCCAAAGCCCCTCCATCACTCAGAGTTTGCATGGGACCGATGGAGCTTTGCTGGTGGGTTCTTGTTGGCAAAGCCATGCCTCCAAGAGACAAACTGGGAAATGTCCTGTTGGCTGTAGGAGAAATTTGTTATTCCAGCAGAGGCTGGAAGAAAGGGACAGTGTCTTGGCCTGGACTGAATCCCCCATTCCTACTTCTTTGGAGGGATTCTGGTTGGATTGCAAGGAGCACAGCTCTGGATGGAGAGTCACTGTTGGTGGTAAAAGCCATGTGCCAGGCAGGCAGCACACCAAAACAGCTCTGCTGGTGGAGTTGCTAGATAGGAGGACAGTGAGTTGCAAGGAGAGGACTCACAGGCTCCAGAGAACCTGCAGAAATCACCTCATCTGGCTGAAATAATTGCTGGATTAATTAAGTTTAGCTGGTCCAGTTGTTCCTCAGTGGGCACCTGCATCATGGAGGTGGGGGGGGCATGCACTGGTGTAGAACAGTTCAGTTACAAGTAGTGGTAACTCCTCGGTGCTTGCAAAAGTGTAGGCACAAGACTTGTGCCTGCAAGTGGACATGCAGCCTAACTGGCTGAGCTAAATTGGTGCAGTTTGCACATGCAGTCAGTTTCTGAAGGTACCAACTCACTTTATTCCATGTTTTCCCCTTCTATCCCTCAAGAACAGAGTTCTCCACAGCTGCGTGAGGGCAAAAAACATGCTCCTGTGTGTGTGGGGTGTGCAGCCTCTGTCCCTGTTGCCATCCATAGCGAGGCATGGCTAGAGCCATTGGCCACACTGGAGCTAATCCCAGGTTTTCCAGCAGTGCTGGTTTGTGTGGGTCTCATCCCGGCTCAGGCTTCCCCTCCTGTGTGCTCTTGATATTCTCATATCAGAGGGTGATGTCTCACAGCTGGGGGGATGATGTCTCATAGTTGGCTTCCAGAGGCCGGCAGAGCTGGAGGTGACATTAGAGGCTGAAGCAGTTAAAGCCTGCAGGCTGAGTTCACTATTTCTGGAACCATTTCGCATGAACTGCAAGTGCAGGTTTGGCCTTGAGGACTTTGCTGACAGTGCCCTTTCCTATGGGTGCAGTGTGCCATGCCCCAACAGCACCGAGTCTCCTGGAGGAGCCATCCTGGACTCTTCTGGTTTCCCCCTTTCAGCCAAGACCTCCTCAAATCCAGATGGGGTGTAGTGCCCTTGAGCCAACACGAAGCTCTCAGCAACACGTGTGCCCCCAGGGCTTCCATCCTTACATCTTGTTCTTGAGCTGAGCCAAGCACGTGGCGGCATGGTGGGGCAGTATGTTCAGCCTGGTAATCCAGGCCTTCAGGGACTCTTCCCAAGATGTGTCTCTCAAAATAACTGCAAGCTGCCGAGAGCTTGCCCATTCCAGAGACAAAACATTCTTCTGCAAATGTATTTCCATATGTCCCCTCTGCCGGGGACCAATGTAACAGCAGCAGCCAGGCCACAAAATGTCCCTGCCCTCCAGTTTGGGTGTGGATCCGCGAGTCCCTGGGTAACCCATCCTCTCCCCTCCATTCCAGCACGTTCCCCTTTCACTTAGGAACCTGTTGTGGGCACAGCAGGGTTGCCAGCTCTCACTGACCATGCTGAGCAATACCTACTGCCTAAGTATTGATTTTCTACCCAAAAATGAGCTGTGGGTCTTTCAGGGCAGAAGGCAAAAATCTTGGTCCACTCTCACATCCCAGAATCAGAGAACTATGGAATTGTTCAGGTTGGAAAAGACCTTAAAGATCATTGAGTCCAACCATAAACCTCACACTGCCAACTCCACCACTGAACCATGTCCTAAGCACCACATCTTCATGGCTTCTAAACCCCTCCAGGGATAGGGACTCCATCACTGCCCTGGGCAGTCTGTTCCAGTTTTGACAGCACTTTTGGTCAAGTAATATTTCCTAATAACTAGTTTAAAACTTCTCTTGCGCACTCTATATGCTTTTAAGCTTCATTCACTTTTGGGTGGGTTGCTCATCTGCAGGATGTCCCTGCTTGAACATGGTTTCTTGATGCAATGCAGCACAAACATAAACTTCTCAAGGACCACTGAGAAAGCATGCTCCACACTAGGAACCAGATAGAGCTGTGGCTCTCAAAGTGCTGTGATTTGTACATGTTGCTGCCATGAATATCAGTATTTCCATAGTCATTATTTCATGGATGCAAAGCCTCAGTCAGGCTTAAGTTGAGTTAACACAGTGTTACAGTGGAGTCGGCAGGCGCACACCCTGCTCTAGAGAGCAAAGAGCCACATTTGCCCATCCCCACCACCCACAGCAGATCTCAGCAGCCCCTCTGTCTCTGCTCCCATCCATCCTCTGCTCAGCCAGCTGCTCCATCCCCAGCCCTTGCTCAGCATCGGGAGTGGTGCTGTGAACACTCAAATTCCAGACAAGAAGTTCCCAGTCTCCTTTGCCTTTTAAGGAAACATCTGAGTGGGTTTGAGGGTTACAAACGCTAACAAGCAATGGCAATGCTCATTTTAGTCTATTTAGAGAAAAGGGGAAGGCATTTCAGTTCATCAAAACACTGGTGATTAATCAGCCAAGTACCAGGCTGTTTTCATTAGGCTTATTTTTAAAGGTCTGACACGCAGTGTAAGAATATTCCCCTAATAACCATGCTTGTGGTAGAGGGAATGGCACAGAAGGGAGTGCAGCGGCCCTGGTTTCTAGGTATCCAAGGTAAATATGTTAGCACGATGGAAAGGAGTGAGCAGGCAGGACTCAAGATGGCAATGGAGAGAGTGCAGGGCCTGCACTGGCCATTGCAGCTGGAGATGGCCTGGCCAGTGGCCTGCACTGCAGGAGGAGGTGTGCTGGAGGCTGCAGGGACAGCCAGGATTTTAAGACTAGGGAGAAAGATGCCTTTCTCTCTCCTCTTGTGCATCATCCTGCCATGCAGCTCCTCTCCTGAGCTCCAAGAGCTGGAGCAGCGTGCTTCATTGCCAGCCTGGAGGTGAGGACTTCTGCAGCGTCACCAGTGAGCAGAGCTACGGCTGATGACACCACTCAGAGCTGGCTGTGATGGAGCCAGAGTGGTGGGGCACATTGGGATGGGTGCAGAGGCAGGAGAGGAGCCTGCCAAGAGTGGCTTCTAATTGGGCTTAAGGAATGTCCCCAGTTTCCTCTAATGGGTGGAGACTCTTATGCAGGCTGTGGCAGTTGGATAAAAGGTGACCCTTGGTTTTAGAAACATGGATCTCATTTCTTGCCTGGAAGGTTTTGCTCCTGATACGTCCCCTTCTGCTTCTACTGCTGGAGCTGGGTGCTTGCAGAGGGCTTGCAGAGGGGACAAGGATGTCACAGTTGAGACAGCTCTGCATCAACTGAACCAGCAGGAACACCTCTTACTGCCAGCTAGTATTGTCCATAATAATTTGCAGCACTTTTGACATGATCTTTCCAGCGCATCCCAAATTTTCTGGACACACAATGCTGCAAACGCTGTCTGCAATGGCAGTAACAGCCATAGCTGGGCACTGCACATCCGTTGCCTGCCTGGTTTCCCCTGCCTGGGAGCACAGCTGGCTTCTTCCCGCACTGGTTCCTTTTCAATGTCCTGCGCTCTGGCTCCAGTCCCCACCTTCCCCCAGACCTGATCCACTCCACAGCACCAGGACATGTGGCAACACATCCCTGGATGGTAGCTTTAATTAGAACAGCACTAAAAGTGTGGGAATATGAGACATTCTCAGCATCTTTGCTAGGCAGGGATTTGCTATGCATCTTATTTTCCTCTAGTTTGGAGAAATCCATTGCCTTCTCTGAGCGGGGAAATGTAGGTACTTCTTTCCAGAGTTTTCCTTCCTTTCTCCAAGATCTCTCATTCCTGGCTAAAGTCTTTGCTCTGCTTGGTCTTGGATGGACCAGGCAACTTAGGGGAGACTCAGGGCTCCCCATTGTCAAGTTGTGTGAGCTTGGGCTGGAAAGGAGAAGGCTTTTAGGAGAGCTTGTGAGGAGATGAGGCTGGTGGCTCTGCCTCGAGGAGTGCTCAGCTTGTGAACACAGAAGGACTGCAGAGCCTCTTCTTTCAGGGAGCTACAAGAAACCTCCAACCTGGGACATCCCCAAACACCTTTGAAAGGCATGTCATGGTGTCAGGGCACAGAGCAAGGCAGCAGAGTCCTCATCCTCCACACACCTCCTGCACAGCTTCCTGCCAGGGCAGGCGGGGCTCATCCTTCACTCAGGTGCCTCACGATTTCACTGAGCTTCCTGGGAACAGGGCACATCTTGGTGAGAAGGGCCACCAGCTCGGTGCCGTTGTCTGCTCTCTGCAGTCCCCAGGACAGGGGTGTGCTGGCACTGGGACACCTCTGGGAGCCCTATCCCTGGTCCTTTTGCAGCAGGAGTTGTGGATGCATGGATGGGCTCAGTAGCGGTCTGTCTTATGCATTTCTGCCACCTGTTTAGGTCCACACAGGGGAGCCAAGAAATCTCTTAACTAAATAAACAGCGCTCTTCCCTCAGATGACATCTGTTTATATGCCAGGTACAAACAGTCCCTATGGCTGCCCTGCTCACTGCCAGGCCAGTTCTTTCCACTAAAAGCAGTCCCTGAGGGCCAGCAGTGCCGTGTGCTGGGAAGGCAGAGCTGCGCTCTGCCCCTGCACAAACACCACGGGGCCTGGGCTGGGGAAGATAGTGCAGCCAGGGCGTCAGCTGGAGGGGGACAGCCCTGGCTGCAGACCAGGGTCTCTGGAATCAGATTTGGGGGTTCAAGTCTCTGGGTGAAGCTACAGGGCTGTCCTAGCCCTGGGAGGTCCTGGAGAGCTCATAAAGATGTCACAGCTGCATCTGCCGGGAATCTATCTCCTTTCCCTGAAGTCCTAAAGTCCTCCCAGCAACGATGACATTCACTTTGTTACTCCCTCACATTGGTGCTTCCTCCTCCTCCTGCAACCAGCATCACTGTCAGCTCACCAGCATCACTGTGGTTGAGATGACAATGCCCAGATTAATCCTGCAGCTGTAGAACAGAGCCTGACCTAACCAGGGCACTGCTGCTGACCTCTCAGCTAGCAAAGTCCCAGCACGCCACCCTCTGCTCGTCTCCAGATGGAAACCCCACAGTGCTAGCTGGAATGCAGAGCCAAGCTGTGCTGCCAAAGCTGGGCATCCAGGATGAGCCAGGCCAGCTGCAAGAGGCAGGAGCTATGTGCTCCCTGGATGCAGAACGGGGAGAAGGAAGTTTAAACTGCCAAACTCAGATGCAGAGTTTACAGTAAGATCCTCCTCTGTACACCAAACTTGGTCTCAATATCAAGGGTTCATCTGTCTTCAGTTATGTGTCCCTAGTGTTGGCTCATCTCTGTTGTGATATATGTCTCATATCTGATGTTTGGGGATGAATCCTGCCCCGGTGCCCTGCTCTCGTATTTGTAACAGAATCTCAGTCCTGTGTTTGCATCTCTCCAGACACACGAGGAAGTGAATCTGTTGCCATAAGAAAGCCAACGGGCTTGGAAGGCTGCGTGCCCCAAGCTGCGAGTGAAGGCTGTAATTGCAAAAGCAGAACTGATGCTGATGGAAGACGCTTCCCAGCCCCGTTGTCCGGAGGTGAAGGCTGCAGTGTGGCATTTGCTGTGTCCTGGAGCTGTCGTCGCTGGCTGTGGTCAGCAGACACGCACCAGGCAGGCTGTGACGAGGGGGAGGTGCAGTTGGTTAACAGAAGTACCAAAAACTAGCTAAAAACTGGATTTTACAGAAAAGAGGTCAATGAACAGAGGGCCCTCAAGCAAGGAGAGAAAGAGGAAAATCCTTTGCTGTCGGGGCAGTTTGTAAGAAAACAGCCATCAAGCCTTGGGCTGTATCCCTCTGCATGCAGGGAGGAGATAGTCACTACCTGAGGGTCAGCACTGGAGAGCTGAAAGCCACACTAAGCTCCTCACGCATATCAAAGTCCCGTGAATACAACAGTGGAATTGTGACAAACACATAAGCAAAGGCAGAAATCGCTTCTGAAGAGTGAGTATTTAAGGAGGCAGTCCAAACAAAAGCACTGGTGTTTGCCAGCCAACTAAGAAATTACCAGGCACCCTGGCTGGCCTGGAGATAGAAGGAGAAACTCAGGGGGTCCAGGGCACTGCAGAACTTCTTAGAATGGAGAAACTGGGAGGGGGATCCCAGGGCAGGGGCAGTGGGACTAGCTGCAGCGACACTGTTTTGCCAAACACATGCAGCAAAACCTGTATCCTTTTCCAACATCGCCTCAGTGAAGCTCTTCCCACCCTGTGATGCCTTTGGATGCTGGAAGCAGATGTGCTGGGAGAACATCTTGCATTACAAACCAAGAAATGCCGTGTCCCCAGTTCCTTGGTTTTATGCAGGGAGATCCAAGACACAAGCTCAGGTCAAAAGAAGGCTGTTTCAGAGAGTCCAGGTGTGACTGCTGGATCAGAAGTGTCACCTCTGCCATCACCTGCAGATGCTCTCCTGCTTGCACACACATCCAGGCCAGGACAGGAAGCATGTTGGGCTCTGGACCAGGCAAATGTGCAGAGCATCCAGCTGGAAACCATTTAGGAAAACTGCGAAAGCACCTGGGGTTCACAGAGGGACAGGCACTAGATCCATCCCTGGATTAAAAAGGATAATAAAAGGTGATTAAAAAAAGGACAGTTCATGGGAGCTATGATAGGAAGGGCTCAAACAGTCCAGTCTGCTAAGGGAGATGCATCCTGCTGCTTGTTAGGTTATTGTCTGTTCACTGAGGATGAAGGAGGACATCCCACAAAGCTTTGGAGCCTTTGGGACAGGACCAGAAGCAGAAGAAGAGCAGAGATGCCTTGGCATTCCTTGGTCCTGCAGGCTCTGCCTGCATTTCAGGCACTTGGATGCTGAACCCTTCCCTGGACCCAGGACCTCGGCTGAGTTAAACTTTCCTCTTCCAAAGCCTAGCCATAGGCTGCAGTGTGTGAACATGAGGTGGTAAATCACTCAGGTGAGATGGAGGAGGCTCTGGCCCTTGTTCAGGGCCATCCTGATTTGGAGCGGGCAATTTACCTCCCTGATGAGTCCTGACCGCAGGGCTGTCCCCTGCCATGGCTCAGATCAGGACTCACAGTCCTCATGCTTCCTCCCCGGCACCTCCCCATTGCCTCCTGGGGAACCTGCATGATGCTTTCACCAGGTTTCTATCATAAATGCCTCATTTAGGGCAGCTTTTCCCTTGTAGGCATAATCTAAGAGGTTCCCGAGGCTGGACTCTCAGAATCATGGAATAGTTTGGGTTGGAAGGGATCTCAAAGCCCATCCAGTTCCACCCCCTGCCATGGGCAGGGACACCTCCCACTGGCTCAGGGGCTCCAAGCCCCATCCAACCTGGCCTTGAACCCCTCCAGGGATGGGACAGCCACCACTGCTCTGGGCAACCCGGGCCAGGGCCTCCCCACCCTCACAGGAAAACATTTCTCCCTAAGATCTCATCTCAATCTCCTTTCTTTCCGCTGAAAACCATTCCCCCTCATCCTACGCTGCACTCCCTGATCCAGAGCCCCTCCCCAGCCTTCCTGGAGCCCCTTTCAGTACTGGAAACTGCTCTAAGGTCTCCCTGGAACCTTTTCTTCTCCAGGCTGAACAATCCCAACTCTCTCAGTCTGTTTTTATACGGGAGGTGCTCCAGCCCTCAGATCATTTCCTCTGGACTCACTGCCATGTATCTTCCCCAGCTGCAGTGCTGCCCTGCAGGGCCCCATGCCTGCTCCTGTGTGACAGAGGCACAGAGTTGGTGACAATGAAACCGGGGTGGCAAGTGTAGAGGTCAGAGGTAACTGTCTCTGTAACGCCTTGGTATTTTTCTCTTGTTAGGAGAGCAGATTGAGTGAGAAGAATAAGGGAGCCAAGAATGAAGAAGAAAGGGGAAAGGAAGCTCCTTCCAAAGACCTGGCCCGGAAACAGGATACCAAAGTTGGGAAAGACTCTAAAAAGGAAGAAACTGTTCAAAAAACAGACCCAAAAGTCAAAGCTGAGGCTGAGACCAAGACCAGAGAGGAGAAGGCTATCAACGACAAAGTCAAGGCCATGGAGAAAAAGCTGATGGGGAAGGATAAAAAGGAGGAAGAGAAAGGCTCAGCGTTGAGGAGGGACACAGGAAAGGATAAAAAGGAAGAAGAGAAGGGCTCAGCACTGAGGAGAGATGCAGGGAAGGATAAAAAGGAGGAAGAAAAGGTCTCAGTATTGAGGAGGGACACAGGGAAGGATAAAAAGGAGGAAGAACAGGGCTCAACAGCAAAGAAAGAGACAGGGAAGGACAAAAAGGAAGAAGAAAAGGGTTCTGCATTGAAGAAGGGCACAGGGAAGGACAAAAAGGAGGAAGAGAAGATTTTAGGATCAAAGAAAGAGGCAGAAAAGGACAAAAAGGGAGAAGATAAGAAAGAAAAAGATAAAAAAGAAGAGGAAAAGAGTTCAGCTTTGAAAAAATCAAAGGCAGATGAGAAGGAGAAACCACAGCCACAGGCAGAAAAGGCAGTGGAGGAGAAACAGGAGACCAAAGTGGCAGCCGAGAGCAGCCCTTCCAAGCCTACCACCAGCAGCTCCCCAGATCAGGCCAAGGACGATGAAGCCTCCAGCATTTTTGATGAGCTCATTGAGAAGGTGAAGAACAACGATGCTGAAGTCACTGAAGTGAATGTTAACAACTCGGACTGTATCAACAACGAGACCCTGGTGCGCTTCACCGAGGCCCTGGAGTTCAACACTGTGGTCAAGCTGTTTGCCTTGGCCAACACCCGTGCTGATGACCACGTGGCCTTCGCCATTGCCATCATGCTGAAGTCCAACAAGGTGCTGACGAGCATCAACCTGGATTCCAATCACATTACAGGCAAGGGCATCCTGGCCATTTTCCGGGCACTGCTGCAGAACAACACACTGACAGAGCTGCGTTTCCACAACCAGCGGCACATCTGTGGGGGGAAGACGGAGATGGAGATTGCCAAGCTTCTGAAGGAAAACACCACGTTGCTAAAGCTGGGCTACCACTTTGAGCTGGCTGGACCACGCATGACAGTCACCAACCTGCTGAGCCGAAACATGGACAAACAGAGGCAGAAACGCCTCCAGGAGCAAAAAATGGCACAGGAGCGTGGGGAGAAGAAAGAACTCTTGGAGGTGCCTAAGCCTGGAGCCTTGCCGAAGGGGTCTCCCAAGCCATCCCTGCAGCCATCCCCCAAGGCTTCCCCCAAAAGCTCTCCCAAGAAAGGGGGGGCACCTGCTGCACCACCCCCACCTCCTCCTCCACTCGCTCCACCACTGATCAATGAGAACCTGAGGAACTCACTCTCACCAGCCACACAGAGGAAGTTGGGAGACCGGGTGCTGCCTGTCCAGGAGAAGAACTCACGGGACCAGCTACTGGCAGCCATCCGCTCCAGCAATCTCAAACAGCTCAAGAAGGCAAGTGCAGGTCTGCGGTGGGGTGGCCTCCGGGCAGCACCCATGGGATTGGTCTATGGGCTGAGATTTGAGGTCACATCTGTTGGCTCTTGGGTAGTGGAGAGGTGAGAGCTGTCCTTCTCCAGTGCAGGGCAGAGGAGGGTATCTGTGGTCCCAGCCCCTGTGCAGAGCTCATGGTGCAAATGCGTCCCTTCATCAAGCACATGGAGAGGGCAGATCCAGATTCTTTACAGAGCAACTGGGGTCAGCAGATCCCATCCCTTGGCAGAACATCCAAGAGAAGAAGATCCGTCCCTTGTCAGAAAGCTTGAAAGGGGCAGATCCATCCATTGGCAGAGCCTCTGGCGTGAACAGATTCACTTCATTCCAGCAGTCAGGTTTGGCTTTATACTGTAGTCCTAGAGGATGGAAATTCAGGACCTCCTCATGCAGAAAAGGAGGCTCACACGCACTATATGGACCCATGTCCCTGCAGGCAGGAGAATGCAGGCAGTGGGTTCCCAAGGGCAGCAGCTCCAGGAGCTCTTGCTGCCACATTGGCATGGCTGAGCCCACACCCCGGAGCTGGGAGGTAGCCTAGGGTGGCTGGAGAGGTTGTGTCTCCACTGCTGCTCCCAGCATGATGCCTTAGAATCATAGAATCACTAGGTTGGAAAAGACCTTTGAGATCATCAATCCAAACAGTACCTGTCCACAACTAAATCATATCCCTAAGCACCTCATCTACGCATCTTTTAAACACCTCCAGGTACGGGGACTCCACCGTACAGTGCCTGAGAACCCTTCTGGGAAGAATTTTTTCCTGATGTCCAATCTGAACCTGCCCTGGTGCAGCTTGAGGCCATTCCCTCTCTCCTATCACCTGTCACTTGGGAGAAGAGACCAACACCTACCTGTCTACAACCTCCCTTCAGGAAACTGTAGATAGTGATAAGGTCTCCCCTCAGCCTCTTCTCCAGGCTAAACAACCCCAGGTCCCTCAGCCATTCCTCATCCTCTCCAGCCCCTTCCCCAGCTCCATTCCCTTTCTCTGGATGTGCTTCAGGACCTCAGTGCCTTTCTTGTAATGAGGGGGCCAAAACTGAATCCAGGATTTGAGGTGTGGCCTCACCAATGCCAAGTACAAGGGCAAAATCACTTCCCTGCCTTGAAACATCTCTGTCACCCCAGGTGGTTTATGTTCCTTGGCCAGGCAGACCACTAGCTGGAGCGTGGGGACAGCAGCCTAGCCAAGAAGAAAAGATGTCCCTGGTGCGCTGAGCATCTCCAGCAGCAATGGAATGGCCCAGCTCTTCCACCGTAGGTCTGCATAGGGAGCAGTCCTGAGCCATTCCCACATCTGCTTTCATCGTTCCCTGCTCCCTCCAGTAACGGGGTGTCTTCTCCTGCAGGTGGAGGTACCGAAGCTGCTGCAGTAGGGAACGGAATGGCTTTTCCCCCACAGCCCGGCATGACAGAGCCCAGGACACTCGCCTTTCTCGTGACTGTTTCTATGACAAGCCCTTTGGGACCCTGCAGTGACCAGCACCAAGGAGTAGCGATCTCTCTGGGATGGACGGACGAAGGGCTGGGCCCGAGGAGGGTCAGCACAATCGTTCGATGCAGCGCAGGAAGAAGATGTATTTATTATTTTTGTGGTTGTGAAGCCTTTGAGCTCTTTCTGTTGCCAGCACCGTGCCCTGCTCTGTCTGGCTGCCTAGAAATGCCAAGGATAGAGGAGTCTGCAGTACAGCTCCTCGCGGAAATTTCCCCTTGGAGCTCACCAAAGAGGCTAGGCACCCTCCATCCCAGCTTGCCAGCAGGCCCCCCAGGGTGGTCCAACTTGGGGGGGGGGGGGTAGAGGTAGCCCCAGTCTTGCTTTTGGGAGGGAAAGGAGACAACCCAATCATCATCACTGCTTGGGTCTCCAGGGAGTCCCCAGGTGCTGGGAGAGTTACGGGGCACAGGCACAACAGTGGGGTGCCAGCTCCTGGGGTGCAGGCTCGATGCTGGGAGGAACTGAGAGGCTGGAAAAGGGAGAGGCCAGGGAGAGACAGGTGATCGAGTGATGGGGCAATAAGGTAACCGGTGGAGCTGCGGCTGGAGCCAGGGGCATCAGGGGATCAAGTGATGGGGCGATGAGGTAACTGGTGGAACTGCGGCTGGAGCCAGGGTCATCAGGGGATTAAGTGATGGGGCGATGAGGCAACTGGTGGAGCTGGGACTGGAGCCGGGGGCATCACATTGGTGCCTGCAGCCAGCCTTGCTCAGGGACCGCTGGAGCCCCGGGCATTTTGTACCGCAGTCCAGAGTATTTTTACAGTTGCATTTTTCAGGTTTGGGTTTTCTTTCCCTCTTCTTGACCCACCATCTTCTGGACCCCACACTCGACCACTCTGCCTGCCCCCTGTGTGGAAAAAAATCCTACCCAGGGAGAACAAGGCCCTCGTAGCCCTGCCCACCCCTCCGTCCGTTGGCGAGGGGCTGGGCAGGGGCTCTCCCCGGTCCCGGAGCAGGTTTGGGGGCTGCGTTGATGTGCAACTCCCTGGAGTCTTCCTGGCATGAAGCCTTGTTCACCATTTGTACGACTGTGGCCACTGCACCAGCAATAAAGTTCACCCAACGCTTCCCCTGCCTCAGGGACGGGTCTGCACCCTGGGGTCCCCCAGGTGGGGGACAGGTGCTGCAGGGCTTGTTTGGGGATGGGCTCAGCCCCACGCCTAGGGCAGCTCTCCCCTCTCCTGCCACCCACAGCCCCAAGCCGGACCCATGTGGCCACGTCAAATGGGGCACTCTGGGGCCACCCAGATACCCCAACCAGCTCTCCCTGGTCACCCACCCACACAGAACCCCCCGAAGAGGGCACCCTATGGCTGCCAAACACCCACAACCAGGCTCCCTGAAGCCAAGCAGACACCCCAAAATCCCTGGGGTCACCCAGAACTGTGCCATGGGCTGCATCAGGGTCACACAAACACCCCCCGGAGTCACCCAGAACTGGGCCAGGAGCTGCCCCAGAGTCCCTCAGGATCCCTGAGGTCACCCAGACCTGGGCCAGGGCCTCCTCCAGGGTCACACCAACCCCCCCGGGGTCATCCAGAACTGGGGCAGGGGCTCCCCTAGTGTCACCCCAAGCCCGCCGGGGTCACTCAGCACTGGGCTTGGTGCTCCCCCAGCCCTGTGGGGCACAATGGTGATGAAACCACCATGCCTGAGTAGGCCCTGGGGTGCAAGGTGGCCTTTAGGGGGGGAACCCTGCTGGCCCAGGAACCCCCAATCGGAACAGGCTGCAATGCTAAGCCACAGCTCCCAGGGTCACCCCAACTCCTCGGCTCACCATAAACCGTGGTGGGGGCTCCCCAGGGGTCACTGCTAGGTTTTGTATTTGTGGTGAACTCTGTGCTCGGTGGTGCTCCAAGAGAAACCGAAGGCCCTGAGGGGCTCCGCCAAGTGCACGAAGCACCTGGCTCCATCCCCGCATCCACTCCTCCCGGTCATGACTCCCCCCAAGCCTGATTGCCCTGCTCCAAACACGATTTCCCCCACAAACCCAGTTCCCCTCCTCCAAGCCCAATTCCCCACACCCAAGAGCGAGTCCCTGCCAGTGTGAAGCACCCCTCCAGCCTGATTCTCACCCCCAGCCCAATCCTGTCCTTCCACTCCAATTCGTCCCCCCAGTCCTGTTATCCTTCCCATACCCCCCTCTATTCTCCTCAATCCGATTATCCCTCCCCCATCCGATTATCCCTCCCCCCATCTGCTTCCCAAGCGTGATTCCCTCCCCCCCCCAAATGTGAATCACCCCCATAAGCCTGATTCTGCACCTCCAGCCTGATCCCCCCTCCTCCCTCCTTCCCCCCAGCTCTGACCCCAACCATCTCCCACTGCCCCCCATCCTGGCGCTGGGAGCTTGGGGTGCATCCCCCAGGAGTGGCCCCGGGGCTCTGCCATGGGCATCCGCTCTGGCTGCTCCTGCTGCCTCGGCTCCCACAGCCCAGGGGCGAGTGGAATTGTACGAGGGACAGGCTGAGAGAGATGGGGTTGTTCAGCCTGGAGAAGAGAAGGCTCCGAGGAGACCTTATAGCAATCTTCCAGTACCAGAAGGGGCTCCAAGAAACTGGGTGAGGAGCTATTTACAAAGGCTTGTAGTAACAGGACTAGAAATAAGGAAGAATATCTTCACCATGAGAGTGGTGAGGCCCTGGCCCAGGTTGCCCAGGGCAGTGGTGGCTGCCCCATCCCTGGAGGGATTCCAGGCCAGGTTGGATGGGGCTTGGAGCCCCTGATCCAGTGGGAGGTGTCCCTGTTCATGGCAGGGACATTGGAACTAGATGATGTTTAATGTCCCTTCCAACCTAAACTGTTCTATGATTCTATGATTTTTTCCTCCCCCAAGAGCTTTCCCTTGGAGCTGGAGCTGGCACTCAGGACCTGAGCTGCTCCCAGTGCTGTGCCTGCTGAGCAGGACCACGATGGGGAGCTGCGCCTGTGCCCAGATCTGTTGCGGCTCTGCTGGAGTGAGGAGCAGTGTGTGTGTGTGCAGCCCTCCTGAGCCGAAGGCTGCGAGGAGAAAGGCTCCTACCTGGGAGCCGAGGGCCTGCCCGAACTCCTGGTGGAGTGGGGGCTGCCAAGAAGCAGCGGGGCCGTGCAAGAGGTAGGAAGTGGGGAACGCCTGCTCAGGGTGTCAGGTTGAGGTGAGAGCAGGGCTGTGATCAAACACAATCTGCAGGGTGAGCTGCCACTGGCGTTCTGGGGCAACTGAAGTTTGTCTTTTTTCCTCCCCCAGGAACTCCTGCTTAGAGCTGGTGATGAGGAACTCGGTTGCTCCGGCTGCAGCATCTGATGTGGAGATGTGTTTGTGCCCTGTCCACAGCCCTGTCCCAGCTCTGCTCTGCTTCTGCTTGGACAGACTGCACTGCTGGAGTAGAAGAAAAGCATCAGTGTGGGAAGCCCTCCTGAGCTAAGAGTGCGAGCAAAAAGGCTTCCCACACTGGATGTCAAGGGAAGGGCCCCTACTTCTTGCAGAGCGGGCACTGCAATGGGTAGGAAGCTCGGCAGCTTTCCTTTGGGGCCAGGATGTGGGGAAATTCCTGTGGCCCAAGTGCTTCCTGAGCACGGCCATGCCTGACACTGGCTTTTGACCTCCCAGTCAGACCAGCAGCATCCTCTCCGAGGCACTACTCCAGCCACTGGAACAAGTGGCTTACTCAGTCTATGGAAGACGAGCGCAGCTATTCCCAAGCCTGAACTGGGGATTGCCAGAGGGGAGAGCCGTGCAGGGGGAGCGATGGAGAGGTGCCTCTCCCAGCCCATGGAGCCTGGTCTGGGTACTCCCTGAAGCACTGAGGGGGAACGGGGCAGGGCTCTGGGGCACTGAGCACGCCTGGAGATCCCAGCCTGGTCCCCTCCACCCCTGGAACGGCCAGGAGACTGCACCTGCCGGGATCACTGGCCATGCTGCTCCCGTAACTGCCTCTTGGTGCTATTGCAGCTATTGTTTTTGGCTGGACCTGGTGCACATCAGAAACACAGACAAAGACAGAGGTGGGGGACTTTGGTGGGGCCGGCACGTCCTGTGAGGAAGCATTGCTGCCGGGGGCTGGGTCCAGCTGAGGCTCTTGAGCTGCCACGCAGGGTGGCCCAAAGCAGCAGCTTTTGCCGGCTCTTCCTAGAGGAGCCTTTCCTGGGAAGCCCTGGTGGCTCTTGCAGTGGATGCTCTAAGAGAATGTTTTTCCCTTTCAGAAAAAACATCCCGAGTAAGAGATGTTTCCTCATCTGGAATTGTGTCTCCAGAGGGGGATGGGGGTAAACTCTCCAACAGATCTGTGGACCATGCAGGCACAGAGAGTCAGGGCCAGCCAAAAACCCGTAGTTTGCAGTTCTCTCAAGAGGCAGTTACTGGAGCAGATGTGGCCAGCAATCCAGCAGGTGCAATCTCCAGGCCATGCCCAGGCTGCAGGGGACCAGGCTGGATCTCCAGCTGCTCAGTATCCTGGAGCTAGCCCCAGGGTAGAGTCTTGTGGAGCAACTTGGCAGTCGCTGGAGTCTGCATTGCTGAGCTCCAGAGCAGCAGGATGAGCTTGGGGCGCTTGTTCCTAGGGGAAGAAGAAGACAATTCCCTAACAGTGCCTTTTCAGGTGTGGGAGGTGGGCGGTGGGAGTTCCTGCAGAGCCCCTGGGCAGAGATGTGGCTCTGCTAGGCCCTGTCTGGGATGGAGTCAGAACGAGGATTCGCCTCTGCTCCGGAATACTGAGGGGCTCCTGGGTCAGGCAGGGAAAGCACATGGGTGCTCATACTTCAAGAGTCACAAGTGGTTGTGTCGGCCCCAAAGCTCTCTCACACGTCATGGCTTTCCTGTTCTGATTGCAGGGTGATGCTTCCCCAGGACTCGACCTGCATGTCCGAGGCCTTCAGTCTAGGTGCTCAGCAGCTCAGCAGGAGACAGAGGGCCCTCTCCATGCACCCTGGCTCTAAAGGGGAGCCCTTTAGAGGGCCCAGGCTGCTGCTCTCTGGCTGCTGCCAGGACAGCCCAGGCTCTGGTAAGGGTGTCCACTCTGGCTGCTCCTGCTGCCTCGGCTCCTGCAGCCTGGGAGCAACTGGAATTTGTCTTTTTCCTTCCCCAGAAACTTTGGTTTGGAGGTGGACATGGTGCTGAGCAGGTCACCAACAGCTGCTGCTTGGCTGGGAGAGCAGTCAAGCTCCCCACACAGCTATTTCTCCTCACTCCAGTAGTGCAGTCTGTCTGCAAAACCAGCCCTGGGCCCAGCGCACGAGCGCAGCTTCACATCAGATGCTGCACTGAGATTGGCTAATGAGAATTGATGTGTGCAGCACTGGGGGGAAATGGGGCAAAGGGCACTGTGGAACCCACTTTGAACAGCATTGGCAGGGCCACCAATAAACCTCCGATAGAAACAGAACCGCTTGGTTATTGTTCCATCTCATCGGGGTAGATTTTCTATCAATAGAATAAAGCTTTTTGTCCTTTCTTATTGGCTTTGCCTCTTGTTGATGCTGCAAAAAGCGGGGAGCATAGGGAACACCTCCCTGGCTGGTTTGGGAGTGTGGATGGGAGAGATGGAGGGCCGGATCCTTCCTCCCAGGGTTTGTGGAGCATCGTGCCCCAAGAGGGGGTAGGACCGAGCACTTTGGCTCTGGGAGGTGTACTTCTCCATTTACTCTATAGGAGCTGTAGTGGAAACCTGGACCTTGGGCTCAGGAACGTTGATGGGGAAGGTGATGTTGGGCAAGAATTTGGCTCATTCTCTGTTTTGTTGGTTGGGTGAAGGAAACTGAGGACAGAGAGAGAAATAATAGATGGGAGGGCACAGCGTTCACTGTCCCCTCTTCAGCCAAGACCTGGGGTGGAGGTGGCTGTGGGGAGGGGAGCTGTGCTCACATCCACTCTGATCTGCGCGCTGCAGCCAGGGGTGCTGACTCCCAGCTGGATGATGCTGGCAGTCATCCCCATCCCTAGAAAGTCTCAAAATAGTTTTTCCAGGTCCTGATGCTCAGGATAAACCACCAGCAATGTTAGCAGGGCATTGTGCAGAGCAGCAGATGCTGCATCTTACTAGTCCACGTACCCCACAAAGCCAGTGTGTACTGGTAGAGCTGGTCCAGGATGGAAGACTACCTCCATGATGCTCCTGCAGCACTTGCTGGCAGCCAAGCCCTGAGCAATCCCCTTGCACGGGCTGATGATGGATGGAGGAAGGGACTCAGAATGAGGGGAGACAGAGCACTGACGGCAGGGACAGGACAGGACAGAGAAAGAGATATCAGGGCCATGGATGCTGACAGCCCCAATACCCTTGGCTTCAGCTGTTTGCAACCGCAAAGCTCAGAGAGACCCCAAAGCCCACCTCAAGAAAGGAAACCGAGGCAGAGGAGAAACTTGGTGAGAAGAGATTTGGTAAGAAGAGATTTTTTAATTGAACTCCATTACAGCTGTTACAGGGTTCTTCTCAACTGCTGAGGAGTCTGGCCAGCACGGTACACGTGGTAAATACACCAGCTACGAGGATACATGGGACGAGTTACTACAAGATCTGTGCTTTTACCTGTACAGGAGGATTTTGCCAGCACTCTGCCTGCCCACATGGAAAACAGCTGCACCCCACGTGCTGCTGTGGCTCTGCCTGGCTTGTGCAGTGTCCCCTAGACCACCCAGCTGTGCTCTGTGCTCCTGTCAGCAAGAAGAAAGGTGGGGACAGGAGGGAGGCTGTGGGAGTTGCTCCAGGGAGGTGCTGGGGTTTGACAGGACCTGCCAGGGGCTGGGGAGGGGGCTGGGAGGTGAAGCGGGGGCTGTTTTGGACGGATAGAAGTGAATGGGCCAACGGACACCTAGGGAAGGTGCAAATCAGTAGAGTATGACCAGCTCCAGCTGCCCCCTCTGCTCTGCATCAGTGTCAAGGGCAGGTACAGCCCCCAACCCCAGCACAGGCAGCAGAGCTGGATGCTCAGGGATGGGGGACTGCACACCCCTTGGACCCACAGCACTGCCAGCATGGAGTGGTCATCCTCTTGCAAAGCCCTCTGCCCTCAGCACCAGCCATGCCCTCTGCCCCACTGCAGCCTCGACTCCCTCGACCCTTCCCTTTGTGACTTAAAACACTCTTGGGCTACCTCTGCACGCCCAAGCCAGCAACACTATCCTGCTCCGAGCAGCAGGATCCAGGTGGTTAGGAACCGAGTGGCGAGCCCATCTAGGGAAAGGGGATCACAGGCAGCAGTTCTGCCCTCCTTCTCCCACCACATGGAGGCAAACTGCAAAGTGCTTGTGCTCACAACTAGAATCGTAGAATCACTAGGTTGGAAAAGACCTTTGAGATCAACAAGCCCAACCACACCTGTCCACTACTAAATCACATCCCTGAATACCTCATCCACCCGTCTTTTAAACACTTCCAGGGATAGGGACTCAACCACCTCCCTGCGCAGCCTCTGCCAGTGCCTGAGAATGCTTTCAGTGAAGAAATTTTTGCTCATGTCCAACCTGAACCTGCCCTGGTGCAGCCTGAGGCCATTCCTTCTCATCCTATTGCCTGCCACTTAGGAGAACAGACCAACACCCATGTCGCTACACTTCTGGGCAATTGCAGACAGTGATGAGTTGTCCCCTTTGCCTCCTTTGCTCCAGGCTAAACAACCCCACATCCCTCAGCCACTCCTCATAACACTTGTTGTCCAGCCCCTTCACCAGCTCCATTCTCTTCTCTGGACATACTCCAGCCCCTCAATGTCCTTTTTATAGCGAGGGACCCAAAACTGAACCCAGGATTTGACATGTGGCCTCACTGAGCACAGGAATTGATCCCTTCCCTGTTCCCGCTGGCCACGCTGTTCCTGATCCAAGCCACAGCTCAAAAGACAGGTGGGGTCCCTTCTCTTCCTTTCCGCTGGGTCCCCAGGGCAGCTAGATATGCTGGGGTGGGGATGGCCACCCACCACCCATAAGAAGTAAAAAAGTACAAATCTGCCCTGCTCTCCAGTGAGAATTGGTGTGCAGCACCAGGGGGAAATGTGGCACAGGGCACTGTGGAACCTGTTTCAAACAGCATTGGCAGGGCCACCAATAAATCTCCGACAGAAACAGAACTGCTCGGTTATCATTCCATCTCCTCTCTCGGGGTGAATTTTCTATCAATAGAATAAAGCTTTTTGTTCCTTCTTATTGACTTTGCCTCTTGTTGATGCTGCAAAAAGAGAGGAGGACCTCCCTGGCCGGTTTGGGAGTGGGGATGGGAGAGATGGAGGACCAGATCCTTCCCCCCAGGGTTCAAGGTGCCCCAAGAGGGGATGGGACCAAGCCCTTTGGCTCTGGGAGGTGTCCTGCTCCATTTACTCCATGGGAGCTGTGGTGGGAATCCAGCCCCTGGGCTCAGGGGCATCGATGGGGAAGGTGATGTTGGGCAAGAATTTGGGTCGGCCTCTGTTTTGCTTATTGGGTGAAGGAAACTAGGGACAGAGGGAGAAATAATAGATGTGAGGGAACAGTTTGCCTCATAATGGGGAAATGCCACAGGTTTTGTTCTTCTTCCTTTCAGAGATGATGGGGTGGGGATATTTCTGTGTCCCCCTGCACAGGCAGGGGAAGGAAAAGCGGGGATGGTGAAGTGGGGATCGCTGGAGGAGAGACGAGAGCATGGCTGATCCTGACCACACAGCACTGGTGCTTTTCAGAGTCACTAATGACTGAGCTGCTTTGGTTCAGTCAATGCCTCCATTTTCCCGCTGGAAAGTTGACTAATGAAGGGCCTGACCTCATTGTCCAAGAGAGGCTTCAGGTCACCAGCCAAGCCCATGGAGAAGAATCATCAACAAAGGATCAGAATCCACAAGTCAAATGCCATTGTGCAGGACCTCCTGGCCCCAGGGATGCTAAGAGAAGTGAAGGATGTGGTGGATGCACCAGGTCCTTTCTGCCTTTGCCTCTCAGCTGAAAGGCAAATCAAAGTGGAAGAAAATCCATTGATAGGAAAATGGAGGAAAGAAGTGTTCATGGGCAAGCATTCACAAACCTGGCCTTCAGATCAGCTTGAAATACCATCATGCATGACCTATGCCCAGCAGAACCAAGGATTAGGAGCTCCCTTGACTTTTGGAAGCCACAGAAATGTGCTGAGAGGGACAGAGGGTGCAAGCAGGCTGCTGAACGCTCGGCTATGTGGAGGATTCAGGGAAATGACCTTCAGTCCCAGCGGAAGAGACACAGAGCTGGGAGATCCCAATCTTTCCAGACAGCTTGGGGAAAAACAACATAAGGTCCATCTATCTGGTCATAAGACAATGTGGAGGGGCATGATAAAGGCCCCTGGGCTCCCTGTCCTAGATCAAGAGCTGCCATGGACATAAGGACCTGGCACTGCCTCCCAAGAACTGCTGCTCAGCAGAAACCTGCTGTCCCCAAGGGCTCATTACCCCCAGCCGAAGGCAGGTGACCTCCTGGAGAGGTGCAACAGGAGGCAATGCAGACACCTTGGCTCAAAGCTATGAGAAATGAGGACACGTGTCCAGGGATTCTCCCTACCCAGTTCATCTCAGCTGGTGGGTGCAAGGGACGTAAGTCAGCTCTCAGGAAGCCACCCGCTAACCCAGGACTGTGGTAGCACTGGATGCCCCACGGCTTCTCTGCACATCCTTCTGGGAGTTCCAAAGTGGATGGCAAGAGAAGACAATCACCATGCCAGGGATTTTGGTTCAGCAGAGCGTTCCACATGTCAGGAGTAATTCCAGGAGACCGCTCCTGACCCCCATGATGATAACCCTATCCAGGCCCACATACACACTCCCACATCCAAACCCCCTTCACTTTAGAGGTCCTTCTGACACTCAGCATGACTGATAACTGCCCAACCACAGAGCATGCTGACAGACACATCATGAATGTGACACAATGCTGACGTGACATTGCCATGTCTCAGAAGACCCCATAGATTCTGCCCCATTGCTGGTGGTAACAAAACCTATCCCAAGGATCCACCATCCACTGTCTCGCACATTGCAGCATCTCAGTCAGCCCCGCGCTGCTCCCTGCCAACCCTGGTTGAGATTTGGGGGTTATTTGGGTGTGTCCACAGCGCTAAAAACTACAGGAGATAATACAACAACACCGATGGTAACAACAGCAGCACCATTTTGTGCTATGAACACCGATGGTTAATTGTGCTCATTGGAATAAGGCCATGACTCCTCCCAGCTAAAGGACAACAGTCAGGGAGGGAAGAGCTCTGGGTTCCAGGTGGAAGTATGTTTGGATTTCCACCTGCTGCCAGGTCCTTTTTCCAACCATCAGCTGCTTAGAAAAGAGAGATTTCTTTGCTTCAGATCTGAGCTGTGTGGGAACAACTCTTGGCAAGATATTGCACCATCTCTTGTTCCTCCTCCCTTCCCCGAAAGGCATGCCTGTCAGATGAGGGTTGTTGGAGGAGTCCTGCCCCTCCCGCAGTCCCTTCTTCCCGATGTCACTGTAGAAATGGCTGCTTTTGGGTACAATTTTAAGAGGGGGTTCTTCTTCATCTTTCTTCTTAATTGATTTTCCTGTTGCCTGGACAGCCAGGATCCACTCCCCAGTGACCTCCTCTCCCAGTGGGGGTGGTCGGCAGGCAATCATCACAGTTCGGATTCAGGGGTGCTGGCCAGTAGGTACCCGCTCCCGTATCGTCCATTGGGGGCACTGCTCATTTCCATGGGGGAGTTGCTCCCAGGACCCAGGTAGGAACGGTGTGTGGGCATGGGGGATGGGGTCTCGCTGGGCACTTTGCTCAGGATGAAGCGGGTCTCATCGTTGTCTTCCAAATTGGAGATGTCTTTCATCATCCGTCCCTTCTTATAGGTGACAGAGAGGGCATTGGAGCCATCTGAGATGAGGTGGAACTGCCGAAGGATGAAGACCAGAGGCAGAGGAAGGGATGCCAGGATGATGAGAGAGATGAGAATAGCCATGGCCCAGCTTGGGTAGAAAAGGAACTTTTCTGCAGCCTGGAACAAACAGATATTAGTGTCAAGGAGCTGTTACAGCAAAGGCGATGCATACCAGGTATGACATCTCCTAAGGGTTAGGCAATTCCTGCTGCCTCCTGACAGGCTTCCTTCTCAGAGGCACAGTGTGAAGCTATGAGAAGGTGGATTTAAATCAAGGAAAAAGGCATGGTCCCACACACAGCATGGAGCTGTGGAGGCAAACCAAAACCCGAGCTCAAACTAAGCCCATGGTTAGAGGTGGCTGGAGATTTCTGGGCAGTGTGGACAAACCTGACTGTCTGCAGAGGATGAGCAGCCACAGGCAGGACATCGGCCAGCAGGAGAGGGGAGAAGGAACACGCAGAGGTGGTAAGACCAGGCTGGTCTCCAGCTCTCAGCTGCCCCCTGCTCAGACAGACCTGGAGGGGAGGTGGCTGCGGGGAAGGGAGCTGTGCTCACCTCCTCTCTGATCCATGCGCTGTAGCCTGGGGGGCTGACTCCCAGCTGGATGATGCTGGCGGTCATAAGCACGGCCATGCAGATGGGAGAGACGTACTTCCATGTGTAGTAGTAGAACTGGTAAGGCTGGAAACCCAGCATTTCTGTCAACTCCTGCATGAACCTGCGGAGAAGAAGAGATGGAACCACGCCATTCCCCACCTCCAAGTGACAAACTCCCTCCCAGTAGCCCCCGTAGGAAAGCGTGCTCACGGCAGAGCCTGAAGAACCCAAGCTGATCCAGGCAAGCATCTGTGTCCCTCAAGCCTATAGGACTGGTTGGGAACCACCTAAGGAACCACCATTGGAGTATTAGTCAGAGCCACTTCTGCTTTGGCCAACTTATGAAGGACAAGAACAGGTAGTGGGGGAAACAAGGTCCCCTTCCAGAAAGGCCTGGAAACCACAGACAAGACAGGAATCTCAGGTGATGGGGCACCACAACCAGCAGGAGATACCCACTAGAAGGACCTGCTCCTGGGGCTGGGTTACAACTAGGGCAGGCCAAGAGGATCAAGGTGAACAGAGTTCCTGCCTCTATGAGGTAGCTGCCCCTGGGGCATTTGCTCCTTCAGAGCTGGCCTCCTGGGGAAAACGTCATCTGGAAAAGAGCTGGAAGGACAGGGGAACTTTAGCCACGACTTACAACACAGCTCTTCTTTATGTTCTACAAATGCCTTACTTCTTGGTGCCATAAATCCAGGCCACAGCGATGTTCTCCAGGATGACCACGACCGTGAGCGGCAGTGTGGCTGAATAATCATCAAACATGGTGACAAAGTAATTCCCGGAGCGCTGCACAAAGATCAGTCCCACCACAAAGGCAAAGACGCAGGAGCCAACTGTGAGGAGCAAACAGGCATGGTCAGCAGAACACCGCGGGGTGAATGAATGCCTCCCCCACAAGGTCCATTCCCCGCATCAGCAGGACCCAGTACACATCCACCATGTTCACACTCTTCTGGAGTGACCCCCAGCCTTTCCCCAGGAGGATATGGGAGAAAAGACCTCACCTGTGAACACTTCCTTCCGCACCTTGAAGGTGTCAATGATGGGTGTAGTGATGCCTGACATGGTCCCGATCATGCTTCCCAAGCCTAGGTTTATCAGCATCAGGAAGAACATGACGGACCAAAACGGTGAGGCTGGGAAGTGGGTCATGGCTTCTGTGAAAGCAATGAAGGCCAGGCCAGTTCCTTGCACCGACTGTTCAGGGGAAGAGAGGACCACAAGATGAGGAGAAACATGTCAGGGACACAGCCTATAAGCTCCTGTATGTCTCAGGTCTCTCCTGTTGCAGTGAACCACTCTTTGATGAAAGAAAAACATGGTCTGGTAGCCCAGCCTGGAAGCAGTGCTGACCCTGCCAGACTTGCTATGGGCAGACCTTTCTCCCACCCCAGGAAGAACCACTGTGTGATGGGGAAGACCACAGAGAGAGGGAATCCCCATCCCTGGAAAGTCTCTAAAGAGTTTTTCCAGATCCATGTGCTAGGAGTGACACAAGTACCTCTTCTACCAGGGAAAGGCAATGGAGTGAGTGACCTCCTGGTCCTACTAGGAATGCCACCAGGTACCTTGTTGAGTTCATCCTCCAATAGGCAGGCATCCAAGCCCAGTTCTTTGAAGTGTCCCTCTTTGACTGTCATGATCACCCTGTACATCTCATTGTAGTCCTTGGCAGTGAGGTGGGAGAAGTTCACATGGGGTGGGATGAGGTCATGGCTCAGCACATTGCTGTTCAGGTAGCCCAAGATCTTCTCAGCGTTCCTAAGGGAGAGAAGAGCCTGTCTACCCAGACATGCCGATTTCTTCCCTGGGTAGGGAGGATGGGGCCTGACCATCCTGCCTTTGCACCAGGCAGGACGAACCTCCTCGGTCATATTATCAGGTCCCAGACAGGGGACCTCTTTGCAGTTTCCCAATGTGTAAGTAAACATTGCATTAGGCCATGTGACAGAAGACACAGAAGCGGTAACACCAGGAAACTGGATCTCTGTGCCTCCTCAGCCACGTGGTCCTGTGGCTTCCCTTTTGCTCCAAGACTCCACATCACATGGCCAGGATTGTTATGGATTCAGGTCATCGTCTAAAGACGACACTAGGTGCCCAAATTCACCTTCCTCCAGCTGCTTCTTGGGTACAACACAGCAACTCCCTTAGTCTTGCAAAGAAGTGGATCCTATGATGAGTCAAAACTTGGAGAAACACAGGTGATGTCACCAGATACATTGGATTTACCCTCAATTTTCAGACTAGAAGACCATCCTAGAGCTGAATTTTAGGCTGGAAGCATTGAATACCCAACTGCCTCAGCTACAATGGGACATCTCTGGAGATCCAGGTCCTGACCATCATGAGCTTGGGTGCATCATTATCACCCAGCTCCAGAGCACCTACTCATTTGCCTCCAGAACCACCACAACCAGTAGTCGCAAAGACCTGCCCACCCCAAACAGAGAAAAAGTGAATCCTCTTACTCCACCACACATTTCTCATTCATGATGTTGGCCTTGAAGCCCAGCACAGCAAACACAACCAAAGTGGCCAGGACAGATGTGAAGAAGTTGATGAAGGAGACGAGCGTAGCATCAAAGTGGCAGTTGTTGTCTTGCTTGTTGTAGCTGGAGAAGGCGATGACTCCTCCAAAGCCCAAGCCCAGGGCAAAGAAAACCTGTGTAGCTGCCTCTCGCCACACCTGGGGGTCTAGCATCTTGTCCAGCTTGGAAGGGAGATAGAAGTAGTTAGGTGATTTGGCGACCTCACAACTCATCCCATTGGAGCCAGAGCCAAATTAAAAGGCTGCTGTGCCTACAAGATAGGCTGGTTTTGGAGCAGCCATGGGCTTTGATCTACCACAATCTGGTCTCGCATTACGCAGCACTGATAGGTCCTTTTTCTCTTTCTCACAGAGGGGAAAACTGAGGCATGCTGAGAGACAGGGGAAGATTTGACCTGACCATGTCTCTGAGTGCTCCATCTGCCCCGAAGACCAAGCTGGGTGCTCGATCTCCCAGTGTAAAGCCCTACCGCTTCCCAGTAGACCACGCAGCTGCCCGGGGACCTGACATCTCTGTCTCTGAACCCAAGGGAGCCACGCACCGCTCAGCAATGGGTGTCTATTCTCCCTCAGCCATCTCCTGCTCCCAGAGCACCTGGAGCACCTGCAATCAAAGGTCTCAGCTGGCATGTTTGTTTAACCTCCCATCTCTCAGCCATATCCACCCTCTCCTATGAGCCAGAGCAGCAGGCTGGAGGCCTCAACATCATTCATCAAGAGATCGTAATTAATAGATTTTAAGAGCCTCGCCAGCTGAGCTGATTCATCTATATCTCTGCTTAACTAATTAATTAGCTGTTTAATTAATGGATGAATGCCACCAGTGCAAGTTTTGCTGCCAGCCAGAATCTTCCCATGAAGTTTTTAAATAGATCGCCTCAGGCACCTCCATGCCTCCACACTGGCGTCTGAGCACTGAAAGGAGACTGGAGTGATGCTGAGGCTCAAAGGTGCTCCAAGATAGCGAGTTTGTGAAGTGCTTGGCTGTGGCTGTCCTCTGGTTTTAGGGCACTGATGATTTATCAGGATCTCCAAGGTAGTTTGGGGTTGGTACTCTGGGTTTGAGGGTAGAGAGCATAAGGGAAAATAACGTGTGACCAGCCAGAATAAGAACCTGCCTAGAGTCTGCTGGGCTTGGAGGGTCTCACCTTGGGTGTGAACATGTGCATGATCCCATCCACCGCCCCGCGCAGCAGAAGTCCCCGCACCAAGAAGCAAACAAGCACCACGTAGGGGAAGAGGGAGCTGAAGTACATCACCTAGGGCAAGAGAGATGCAACACGGGCACAATCTCATTCACTGTCCACTGAGCTCAGTCACCGATGGCTGACATCTAAGCCAAGTACAGCACAAGAGGGGAGAAGGGAGGGTTGTCCTCCCCACAACGAGGTCTGGTCCACAGGCAGTGCAGGGTTAAGCCGTGGGAGTCCTCGGTGCAGGATGTTACAAGCGCTTCAGTGGATTTGCAAAGTGCTTGGGCACTAGGGCTGCTGAATGTGAAGATGCTGGATCTATCTTAGAAAATCTCTGAAACGCAAACCTCTGGTGCTCTGTGAGCCCGAGGGAAGGACAGCTTTGCACTCACCATCCCCTTCCCCCAGCATCTGCCCAGGGCTGCAGGCAGCCCCAGCTAGTTCCTGGCATGGAGCACATTTCCAATGCCCCAATGAGCAGATGCAGCTGGGACTTCATCTCGGGCAAGGGGAGACTTGCTGCCATGGTCCTGTCTCTGCAGCTCACTCCCATCACACTGCTCTCAGGGCTGTGGGACAGGGGTCTCACTGCCCTCTGCTTTAGGCTAAGACACTGGATGTTGGGCAGAGCACGTCTGGAGAAAGGGATGTTCAAGTGTACCAGGAGACCATACCCTTCTCCATCCAACTCCACTGCTTACACAGCCTTGCTTGAAATATATCTGCAAGCTAATGGCATCCCTTCCTCACAGCAATCTCTTCCTCCCTGCCCCGCTTCTCCTGCGTGGGACTCCAGGACGGCATCAGACAGTTGACAGCCCCCAAATGCAGTCACTGGGCAGGTGATTTGTCTAACATGAGGTGGCTGAGTCCTGGGCTATGTCTGTGGGTGTCAGTTGGACTAAACCTTTTCTTTACACCCAATTCTGATCTTATTCTGGATCCTCACAGAGGTCGCCCCAACCTGTGGGCGTGAGCATCCTGGGGACCCCCAGCCACCCCAGATCAGGGTCCAGGTAGGATGTTTCTGCCTCAATAACAGACCATAGGCAGGCTCAGGTGGCCACCGCTACCCACCTTCCCTGAGGACTGGATGCCTTTGATCATAGCCAAGCCAACAAGGCTCCAGGCCACCAGCAGACACAGAGTCATCTTCCAGTTGAGCCCCCCACTCTCTGAGATGGAGTTGGAGATGTCCAAGGTCTCCCGGTACCAGAAATAGGTGGTGGCTGAGCTCCTCTCACATTCAGTCTCCACAACTGCAACCAAGTAGAGGCATAAGAGCATGAGGGGGTTGGGGGAGAGACACCCACCGTCCCTTAGGGGATGAATGTCAATTAATGTTAAAGACCTGCTGGAGCCAGCCAGAAAAGGCAGAAAAACTAAGGAACAGGAACTAATGGGGTTCTTTTCTTTAGCAGGAAAGCACAGAGACAGGACATAAAGCCATTGTCAGGTGAAAATAAGATGTTAAATACTAGAAGAGGCATTTGCTATAACCCCCCCCCTCCCCAGAGTGTCCCAAGGAGGTGCTCAGATGTTATTAAACATCATTAGTTCTATCAGCGTCTCAGTCAAGCACTGATGGAGCAGCCAGCTGAGCCCTGCCTGGCTCTTGCTGCCTCCCTCCATGGTCCTGGGCCGGATCTTGGCCCTGAGCACTGAGGCAGCCTGGAGACCCAAGCTCTGGATCCCCAACTGGCATCAAATCCCATCAGTGAGGACAGACAGCAAGGGCAGAGCATGGGAGAGACTCATCCAACCCAAGGGAAACATCTCCATATGATCAAGACAAATGGACAGGAGAGGACACAGTGCCGCAAAAGACACCTCAACCTCCAGTGTCCCCAACCTGTGACAGCTTCAGATGTTGGGGTTCCTCAGTGTCCCACAGCCCCCCTTCCCTGGGAACTGTTCCCTTCCAGCTGAGCTTCCCCTGGCACCAGCAGCAGTCCCTTACCAGCCACCGAACCATTCTTCACGATGGGACACTCGCTCCAGGGAAGAGGGTACTGGAAGGACTTAAAGAAGTAAAAGATGCTCCAGCCGATGATGACATTGTAATAGAGACCGACAAAAAAACAGACCTGGGGGCAGGAAGGAGGACATGAATTTAAATCACAGAACAGTGGCACTATCCCCAGCATGCCTTCCACTGGGCAGGGACTTGCAGGGAGCAGGGGTGCTGGGATCAGAGGATGTGCCCATTCCCACCCAGCCCTAGACCCACGGGTGGAGCTGGAAAAACTCCTCTTAACCTCTCAAACCTCTCTCTATGTGGGGCCCCTAAAGGTTTGCTCCCAGGCCATCCCCTGCTTTGCAGCCTCTAAAGCTGTTCTGCATACCCCAAGGGGGTGATCTGAGGGGACCCATGGGTACACTCACAAGGCAGCTGGCATAGCCGATGCCCCCCAGACGAGGACAGATATAATTCCAGACACCGATGCTGCCCCGGCGGATCCGCTGCCCCACCGCCAGCTCCAGGAAGAAGAGGGGGAGCCCGATGATGATGAGCAGGACGAGGTATGGGACCAGGTAGGCACCTGGCAGGGGAGAGAAAGCTCATCATAGGGCTGTCTCTGCCTGCTCTGATGCAGCCAAGGATGGATGGACACGGATGGGCAGGCAGGGAAGAGCAGGGTGAGGCTCTGCCTGGTCCATTGGTTCATTTGCAGTGGATCTGGGTATGCAGATCAGTGCTTGGGCAGCAGAGAAGACAGACATGGAGAGGAGCAAACACATGCATGTGGAAGGAAAGACTGCAACACTCCCTGCCAGTGTGGGTACATTTGGGATGGACCCTAATGAAAAAAAAGACACACTGCATTGGTACAGACACATGCCATTGGTACAGACACATGGCCCCACTTGCAAGGAGACACCTCCATAAGCCAATCCTTGGGGACTCGCACATGGTCCCGGCCATCTCAGACACACAGGCAGGCAGGAACCCTCCTGTTCACCCAGGTCCTGCCTGCAACACGTGTCCAAGCACAACCTGCACTGATATACCCCGTCACCAACACCCACACCTCCGGCAGCACCATTCAACGCACCAAACACTGCACTGTGCAGAATGAGGTCCTCTGTTAGGGGTAGAAACAGCTCAAATTAGAAACTCGGTTAATAATCTCTGCCTAATTGAGGAAGCCACAGAGAAGTTAGCAATTGTTGAAGCATAATGAAGTGACTATAAAGGTTGCGATGACTCACGCTCAGTGCCCGCCTGATGAATTACTCCAACCTCCTGACAGGGGCTGAGGAACAGGCTTAGGAGCTTGTGTCTCACTCCCACAGGGTGGCAGGCGATCCAAAGGCACACACCAGAGCCTGGTTGGGTTGGACAAATTCCTGTTTGGATTTACAAGCTGGTGACAGCCACTCCTGCTCCAGGCAGGACCTGTGGCAGATGATGCTGGTCCAAGTGTTGGATCTGCAAAGTGGTTCACCCGCAATGCTGTCCTGGGCTGAGCATGCTGGCAGCGGGTTGGGGATTGATGTGTTAGAAACACAGATGGGGAGACAAATTAAGATGCAGAGGCCCAGGGTAATGAGGAGGATGAAAGGATAGTCAGAGAACAGGGCAGAGCCCCATGTAATTCAGGAAGGACCACAAGCATCCCATCTCTGCAACACCCTCCTGGGCATCTACATCTCGATGTGCAGATGGACAGAGATGAGACAGATGGACAGATTCAGATGCAAATTTGTCCAATATTGGAGATTTTCTTCCTGTGATCTCTGCAAAGATGAGCATCAGCTGACATCTGTGTGTCGCTGTGCCCGGCAGCACCGGTGTGGAAGCACAATGGGCAGCACTGCCAGATCCCAGCACACCAAGTCCTGGAAAACTGGCTCCAGCCCATCTTGCTACAAGCATGCAGCTGTCCTCCTCCGCAGATGCCCGTCTGGGGAACAGGAGGGAAAGCAGCAACTGCCACCACATGCCAGGGCTGCTCAGCACACCCAGAAGTGGACTGTCCATCTCTCCCCAGCTCCCAAATCCATCTGTCTGGCATCAGCCTAACAGCCTGATGAGAACCCCAGCCAGGGGCCACGAGGTTAAATGTGGTGGAAAGAAAAGGCAGAAAAATTAGTGTCTGCCCCATGAGACAGAGGAGAAAAATGCCACTTGGGTAAAAAAAAAAGAGAGGGGACACATGCGAAGCACAGCAAAGTTCAGTAATCTACTGCTCAAGCTCCATGCCTCAGTTTCCCTATCTGTAAAACAGGGGCAATGGATGCGGCAGCTTGTAAAACCTTTTTTGAGACCTGGTGTAGGAAGACTTCACCGAACAGCAAGTTGCTCCTAAAACCAGCTGGTTGTCCCAGTACCTGGGTCAGTGTCCATATGTCCCACCATAAGATGGGGCTGAGTCATTGGCTTCCAACTCAGCACGCCCATCTCCTCTGCTGCAGCAGGTCCCAGGGCTGTTGCAGGTTCAATTCCCTGTCCCCACTCCACATCCCATCTGGATTTTTGTCTAAAAACACTTGCATAATGCTGCCCTGACACAGATAGCAAATTCAGCCCTGGAATTGTTACGGAATTCACCAGGATGACTACCAATCTGGGAACGCAAGCTGAAACTCCTGCTACCCAGCACCCGAGACAGCTGAGGCTAAAGCTCCACAAACAAACAGGACAGCAGAGACCTCAGCATAAGCTGAGAAACTTCTACTCATTGCACTAATTACAGTTAGTTATTCACTGCTGTGCCAGTGGGGAATCTGAGGCATGGCTGGGTTATGGGTTTACAAAGAAGTAGAACTGTGGGTCTCTACACTCCAGGTCTGAGCTGGTTCCCAATCTTATTGAATCAGAAAACCTGCATCAAAGTCACAGTCCACACGTAGAGCTGTATAACAAAGCCAGCAGGGCTGTGTCGATCTAACCCAGCCCTGAATTTACACCAGGCTCTGTTTCTGACATCCTGCAGGTCACACATGCAACCCTCCCTGCTGCACCCAATGCACAAGTGCACTGGCATGCGCAATGCAGCTAATGCAGCATCAGAGCCCTGCAACGCCTGCAGCTCCTTGCTGCAACCCAAGACCATGCTGAGACCTCCTCGCTGGCTTTGTAACAGGGCAAACACAGCGTGCAAAGCCGTGCTGCACCAAAACCGAGCCTTGCCTGGACCCAAACTTGTGTACCGGGACGTGTGTCTGCCAGCGGCTGGGGAGATGCTGGGATGCAGGAGCCGTGCTCCATCCCAGCTGGGAAGGGAGGGCAATGGGGGTGCTAGAAGCCCCAGGGTGAGAAGGGCTGACTGCCCAGATCTTTGCTTGGGAGAATGACTCATTGCGAAGATGACATCAAAGATGTTTTAATTATTGAGAGCGCTGCAGACCTGTCAGCTGTAGGGCTGGGGGCACAGTGAATGATGCATTGCTGGGGGGGAAGAGGGAGAGCAGGACTCTGGGCTGATCCTGGCTTCATTCAATGCCACTTGGCACCAGATGCTTCCCTTGGCTGCAAGGGTCAGTGCTGCGGGCAAGAGGCCATGAGCGCTGGGTTTGGATTAATGATGAGCAACCCACCCTCCCAGCAGTGTCATGACAGGTATTGAGTCTCAGCATGGCTGGAAGAGACGTGGCCCTCTGGGCTGCTCCTGGAAGTCCATGGAGGGGGGCATAGACTCCTAGAATCACTAGGTTAGAAAAGACCTTTGAGATCATCAAGCCCAACAGTACCTGTTCACTACCAAACCAGATCCCTAAGAACCTCATTCACCTGTCTTTTGAACACTTCCAGGGATGGGGACTCAACCACCTCCCTGCACAGTCTCTGCCAGTGCCTGAGAACCCTTCTGGTGAAGATATTTTTCCTGATGTCCAATCTCAACCTGCCCTGGTGAAACTCGAGGCCATTGCCTCTCTCCTGTCACCTGTCACTTGGGAGAAGAGACCAACACCCACCTCTCTACAACCTCCTTTACGGCAGTTGTAGACAGTGATGAGGTCTCCCCTCACGGCATTGGGTGGGAGAATGGGATGCCTGGAAGGAGGATTAGGGAAGGGGCTGGAGCCTCCACAGTGTGCCTTCAGGACCGAGGGAAATAGTTGGGGGTTGCAGCAAGAAATCCTGGCTCCCAGCCTTGGATTTGCCTTGACTTTGGAGCACATAGGCAGACACCCTGGAGGTTCCTGCAACTCTGCACTAATGCACACGCTGCAGTGAACAGCTCCCAGCTGCTCCTTACCCCCTTCAGAGCCCAAATAGTCCCCATCCCGCCCCAGGATCCACATTCCAACGTGCACCAGGACACGATTGGGCAATATTCCCTTCCCCAAAAACCGAGCCCATCCGTGCCCCAAATCTCACCTCCTCCATTCTTCTGGCAAAGGTACGGGAAGCGCCAGACGTTGCCCAGCCCCACGGAGTAGCCGATCTGTGCCAGAATGTACTGCAGCTTGCTGTTCCATGCAGGACGGTTCTCAGCATCCAGCTCCTCCTCTCCATCCTTCTGCCTGTCCCAGGTCTCCCCTGTCACATTGAGGATGCTGCGTTTGTAGTCCACAGGCTCTTCGTGGGCCAGCAAGTCGGCCACCGACTCGGTGACATGCTCGCTGCTGTGCTCCCGCTGCGTCACCTTGCTGTTCTTCGGCATTGGGACGGCTACACGTGGCCCCCAGGGGTGGGATTGGGTCAGGGGAGATGAGCGTCCCGCAGGGAACAGTACCTGTATAAGCTATAGCTCAGGCCTCACCTCCTCTTCATCAGCAGGACCTGGGTGGGGAACAGGTCAACGGAGTTGGTTTTGCCTTGGTCTAAGTGTCCTGTGCTGGTGGGAGCAGCAGCACCATGAGAAGAAGGATGTCCATTGACCCATGCCTTGGGGACCTCCTTCTGGGCTGGGAGATGCCAAGGCACACCCCCTCCACCTTCTCCATGAATGATGGACCACGAGCAACCCCACAGTTCAGCATTCATGGAGTAGAGCCTCCTGCAACACATAGAGAAGAATTTCCCTGGGCTGCAGGGGATGGCGACAAGCAATGGAGCCAAGTCATATTGCCGTGATGCCTCCTTTACCCTCTAACAACCCCATTCCCAGGCCAGCAGCACCGCCAGCCAGGGCTTTGCTCTCCTTGCCCTGCTCCCTCTCCTCCTGGCCCCTTGGCTTGGAAGCACTTGAGGGACAGTGACAAATGCCCAGGCTATCTCTCCATCCCTGAACATTATCAGGAGTGACTTAAAAGCCTTGGAGCCAGCAGCTAAATCTTCCTAGACAGCTTTACAACATATAACAGCTGCAAACCAGCAGCCAAGGCAAAGCCATTGATTGTCCCCACCCCTCCACCTTCTCAGCCTTCACCTCGGACCAGCCTTAGCCAGGGAGAGCCATACCAGTCCCAGAGCATCCACATGGTTACACCAGTTACAACAGTTTGCTCCCACTGCTTCACTCCCTAAACTGATGGTACCAGATCCCATGGGTGTTGGGCCATGACGGGCACAGGCAGGGTAGTTTTTGGACCCAAGGAGGGAACGGGACTCGGAGCATGGGTTCATTGCCAGTGTGGTGATGGGTGAGGAGGAGATTAATGGCAGCCAGCATGGCTTCACCAGGGGCAAGTCCTGTATGACCAGCTTAGTGGCTTTCTATGATGGGGTAACAACAGCAATGGACATGGGAAAACCAACGGATGTGATTTATCTGGACTTCTGTAAAGCCTTTGACGTGGTCACCCACAACATCCTTCTCTCTAATCTGGAGGGATATGTATTTGATGGGTGGACTGTTTGGCGGATAAGAAACTGGTTGGATGGTTGTATTCAGAGAATAGTGGTCAGTAATTCGAAGTCCAAATGGAGATCTGTGACAAGCGGTGTCCCTCAAGGGTCTGTACTGGGACCCGTGCTTTTTAATAACTTCATCAATGATATTGATGAAGCAAGATCGAGTGCACCCTCAGCAAGTTTGCAGATGACACCAAGCTGAGTGGTGCAGTTGCCACACCAGAAGGACGAGATGTCATCCAGAGAGACCTGGACAGGCTGGAGAAGTGGGGCTGTGAGAACTTCATGAGGTTCAACAAGGCCAAGTGCAAAGTCCTACATCTGGGTCGGGGCAATCCCTGATTTCAATACAGGATGGGGGATGATGTGATTGAAAGCAGTCCTGTGGAGAAGGACTTGGGGGTGCCGGTTGATGAGAAGCTCGACATGAGCCAGCAATGTGCACTCCCAGCCCAGAAGGCTGCATCAAAAGAAGCACTGCCAGTAGGGTGAGGGAGGTGATTCCACCCCTCTATTCCTCTCTTGTGAGACCTCATCTCGAGTATTGTGTCCAGTTCTGGATTCCTCAACATAAGGAGATGAAACTGTTGGAACGGGTCCTGAGGAGGGCTACAAAGATGATCACAGGTCTAGAACACCCCCCATACAATGACGGGCTGAGAGAGTTGGGTTTGTTCAGCCTGGAGAAGAGAAGGCTCCAAGGAGACCTTATAGCAACCTTCCAGTACCTGGAGGGGCTATAAGAAAGCTGGAGAGGGACTTTTTACAAAGGCTTGTAATGATAGGACTTGGGGCAATGGCTATAAACTGGAGAGGGGTGGATTTAGACTGGACATAAGGAAGAATTGCTTCACTATGAGAGTGGTGAGGCACTGGAACATGGTGCCCAGGGAAGCTGTGGCTACCCCATCCCTGGAGGTGCTCAAGGCCAGGTTGGACGGGGCCTTGGGCACCATGATCTAGTGGGATGTGTCCCTGCCCATGGCAGGGGGGGTGGAACTAGATGATCTTTGAGGTCCCTTCCAACCCAAACTATTCTATGATTCTATGACTCCAGCTTCAGGAGTGATCCTGCATGGAGGCACTCCAGGAAGTGCCCATGACCTGGCTCAGCTCCACAATGCTCACCTTCACCTTAAAAAGCCTTGGGGCATCAGGGAAATCCACTCTGCTGGGCTGGGGGTCCCCAGCCTAGGAAAATACTACATCCTTCCTCGCCTTTCTGGGAGAACTGGGGTTTGACTGGTGGTTCCCACCCCAGCTAGGACTCTGGAGGTTCACCAGCTGGGGAGCAGACACAGAAACTCTACAAGAAACTCCGCATGATGGAAATAGACTCTCTGGAAGGAGAGCTTGCTTCTTCTCTGCATTCCATTCCTTCTTCCTAGGGACAACAGGATGGTCACCAGCCCCTGGAAAAGTAATGGTGCTACGCCTGGGGACCTGTCCCACTCCAGCCTAGCCACAGCATCATTTCACCCTCACCCTGGGGGCTTTCTCCTTCAGTTCAAAGCTCATACAAGACCTAAGTGGCAGCTCACGGGTGACACTGCACCAATAACCCATCAGCGCAGTCGTTGGGGCAGTCCACACTCAGCACAGGTGGCCAGTCTCTACCAAGACAGATGATCATAGAATCACTTGGTTGGAAAAGACCTTTGAGATCATCAAACCAAACCACACCTGTCCACTACTAACCCAGATGCCTGAGCACCTCATCTACCCATCTTTTACACCCCTCCAGTGATGCGGACTCCGCCACCTTCATGGGCAGCCTCTGCCACTGCCTGAGAACCTTTTCAGTGAAGATATTTTTCCTAACGTTCAATCCGAACCTGCCCTTGTGAAACTTGAGGCCATTCCCTCTCATCCTATCCCCCGTCACTTGGGAGAAGAGATCAACACCCACCTCTCCACAACCTCCTTTCAGAGAGTTGCAGACACCGATAAGGTCTCCCTTATGATGCAGGATGGACCAAAGGATAGACCCTTTGGTGAGCCAAAGGGAAACTCATGATTTTCCAGAACCATCTCCAGATCTTCTTTCCTTCAGACAAACATCAATCTTTTTGACGCAATTTAGCTCTCAATCCCAAACCTCTTCATGGCAGTGGGGTCAGCCCAGGCAGCAAAGCCCATCCCAACTAGTGCACCAAGATCCTGATCCAGTGTGTGAAGAAAGCAAAGCATTTGCAGGAGGAAACCTCACCCTCTCTCACCCTCACTTTGGTGTTTTTTCACCCCTGAAGAAAGTTCCCTCTTTGCGAGGCCCTGTTCCTATTAGAAAAGCTATTTTCAGCTGTTGGCTGCATCCGTTGCCAAGCAACCTTGTCGGCTCCACATCTTTCTTGGATCCGGCTCCTCCAGAGAAGCTGCTTAAATTATTCTTTCAGGTCTGGCCCAGCAATGTTTAATTTCCTAACGAGGGCTCATTCATGTAAACTGCTCATGGCTCGATCGTGGCAATTATCGGCACGTGGCTGCCTGGAGCTGGAGCATTCTCAGCCGTAACGGTGACAGGCACACAGGGTTGGGAAGGGCCTCATCCAGCAGCCAGGAAATGATTGGGATTTCCATCGATTTTGGATCAGGCTCTGTATACATTAGCACAGAACTAGTTAAATCCCCCACAGGTTGTTTGCTGCTCCCTGTCTGCTCAACAGCCACATAAGCTCCTTGTGAGTGAGGGTGACTCAGACCTTCAGGAGCACTCAGCTGCAGGGACTAAAGTCTCTCTTCCTGTTAGGGATAGAGCCTAGGAGACCTAGGATCTGCTGGCTGAGCCCCCAGAGCTCAGTGCCCCATGATGAGGGTACCCAAACTGCTTTCCTGGGACAACTCAGCTCCTTGGAGCAAAGCCTCAGAGATGCCCACCTCCCAGAGAGGTGGTGTTGAACCAGGCCAGCACCACAGGGCCAGTACAGACCCCACAGCACCTCTCTCTGGATCTCTACCTCTTCCCACTCCGCAGCCTAGGTGTCCCCCCCAGCATTATCCTTAGGAGCTGAGAGGTAGCAGGACACAGTAGTCCTTGAAAAGCAGGTTTCTTCAAGCATCTCCAAAGCCCCAAAGGTTCTCATCTCCTTGGAGAATGCCCAAGAAAGCAACATTCACAAAGGATCTGGGAATTAAAAGGGGTGCTTAGCTGCTCTTCTGGGGCAAAGGCTCTCTAGGCTGGTGAGACAACACCAGAGGATGAGACAAGGGTGAAGAAGCAGAGGTATAAGTCTTCCTCCCCATGGGAGATGTGCCCAAATTGAACCACACCAGAGGAAAATCATGGTAGAGGTCCAAATCTTTATTCCAGCATGGCTCTGTCACGTTGTCCTGATGGCTTGCCTGGGGATAACCTGCTCTCCCAGATGGTTCAAGCCCAGACTAGTGATGGTGGTGTTGCCCAGAGGAGACCCATGCCTGAAGGTGAGGGGACTGTTCCCAAGAGCAATGCCATGAGTGCACCCAACCTCTGCCATCCACATACCTGCCTGTACCATGAGATGAACCCAGCCCTAACCAGCACAAAGCCATCAATCAACACAGCATGGGGATCTGATCCAGGGAACACTGAGATCAACAGAGCTCCCCTAGTAACTTCCCAGCATTTTGCATCAGCCCCAAGGTCCGCAGCCCTCAAATTGGAAAGCACAATCCAAATCCAGGAAAGGTATTTCCACTCATTTCTTTGATTGAAAAGGGAATTTAATCAAAAATTCATCTGCCAAAAATAATAACCACCCTGCGTGAAAGACAAGGCAGATCAGCTGACAAGCAGGAGCTTCCCAGGCCAGAGAGAGATAGAAAACCCTTGTCGCTGACAGATGGAGATTCAGTTTGTTTACTTAGTCCTCATGACCTTAATTTTCTTAAATGTGCATTTTCCCTTTCTCTTTAGAAGATAGATTAGGGTCTTTCCAAGCCCAAAGCTGGCGATAACCTCACTTGCACTGCTGGACCAGGGGTGCCTTAGCAGCAACTGCCTTACCCAGGTAAATACTAGTGTTGACGTTGCCCACGCTGGTGCCCACAGAGGGACCATGGCTTTTCCCACGGCAGGGCCAGTTTGTGCTGGGGTTAGTGCCAGTGTCTCTAGCGATCCCTTGAGAGCAGTTATGGGGCATAACAAGGGGAGACACTACGGAAAGCACTATTGGGTTGTCCCTGGGGAGAACTTACCTCCTGCATCTCCCACCACTCAGCATCCTTAAGTATCTTCTCGAATGGGATTCCTACATCCATGGTCCCCAATGGGTGCCTTCATTTCTAACCCCTTGCAGGACCTCAGCTCCCATGCAAAGCAACCACCATCCCCCAAGCCCCGCTCCCGCACCAGACTCGCTGGCAGAGCACAGGGCTCCTGCTTGCACCATGTGCCAATCCCCCATTCATGTCTCACCTGCCCTGGTGACTCAGGGGTGGCCTTGACCCCCATATCCCTTTGCACTGACAGCTCAGGAGCCACAGCTTGCACCCTGTCGAAGGTGCAGGACAATGCTTTGGCGTGGTACAAACTGGATTCACCCCACTCAGGGAAAGGGCAGAGATGGCGAAGCTCTGGCTTTGCTACACCCAAGGTGTTTAATCCCTGCCCAAAGGCTGTTATTGATCCCAGCTGAAGACAGAAACACCCACTGGGGAAAAGCTGCTGTTTAGGATGACCAAAGACTTTCAGGAGTTGAGGGCACCACGTCCCCCAGCCCAGTCCTGTCAGCAGCATGACAAATTGTTCAGCAGAGGAGAGATGCTCCAAGCCCCATGTACTGACTCGGCTCGTCCTTGCTTTCTCAGGAAGACAGCTGGGGAGAAATAAAGCAGGCAGGAAAAATCAGCAAAGCTTTCAGCTAGGTCTGGGAGTGCAGAGGCAGGCGGGGAAGAACTGGAGATTTACAGCAGCCTCTGAGGAGAGCAGCCACTGACAGCAAATGTGCTCTGAGTCTGAAGGACAGGCACAGTGGGAGAGTTCTCCTCTCCTTTGTCTAAATTCTACACTTATATTCTGACTGGGTCCACAAACGGGAAACTGAGTCGGGAAACACAAGGCTGAGATTGAGTGAATGCAAACCCTAAACCATGGGGACTCTCTGCAGGTCCCTCCCTATCCTATCACCTCTCTTCCTTCAGCTGGGATCACACTGCACTCAACTTCCAGGCAAAGACCCCACAGCCCCTGACGGAGAGGGGTAAGAAGCTCCTGGTGAAGCATTTTGCTCACCAGGCTCAGGAAGGCCCAGCTCATTCCATCAAAGTCACAGAGCAGGGAAGGAAGGCAAGAGCAGAGGGGCCAGGGACACAGAGGGGTTGCAGGAGGTGGAAGGCCACTCTCGGGTTCAGGCTGGGAGATCTGAGCATCAATTTGCAGCTTCCCATTCCCCCCCACCACACAAGGGGCCAGGGAAACTTGCACCCAGGGCTGGGCTGTTTGGTGCAGATGAGGAGACGAAGCAGGGAAGTGAAAAGATGGATCCAAGGTCACCCAGGAACCAGAGAGCCCAGAGAGGAGAGGCAGAGGAAAGAAACAAGCATCCCTCCTGTTGTCCCTGTACACTGCAAACCAAGCAGTGAAGGGAAGGAGCCCTGGGTGCACATCATGGATTTGAGACCAAACCATGAGGAAAATGGCTCAGGCCCCTACCTGCAGGTCCCTGCAGTCAGGAGGGCCTCCATGCTGGGAGAGGGATTGCCTTTGCAAAGCAGGTTCTTCTAGAGGTATCCCACCTTTGGGAGGTATCCCACTCTTACAAGCATCCAGAAACCAAGGGCAAGACCCTGCCAGCAGCATCCAAGCCCCACTTCAAAGACCTGAGAAGAGATCTTTGCCCAGCATGGAGCCACTGCAGCTTTATTCCACCCCAGCCCTGCTCCAAGGACCTTCCTGCAGCCTCTGTCACACAAATCTTCCTTCCACGAGTCAAGGCCAAATCCAAGATGCCTCCATCTTAAATATTTTCAGTGCTGAGTCTTGTTCCTCCCTGCTCATCCTCTCTGGCTCCACTGGGAAGGTTTTTGCCATCTGGGCTCATTAGGGCTGCTCCCTCTCTCCCCTTCTTTAAATGAACCCTGTTAATTAGCACCAGGCTCTCAACACCCTGCAGAGATGCTATCCAGTGACTCAATCCCACCACTGAGCTGCATCCTGGTGTTCTCCCTCTCTTACACCCATGTGTGAAGAGGCACAAGCTTTGGACAGCGTCAGTGTGAGCAGTCAGCAGAGCACATGGGGGCCCGAGGACAAAGGCACCCACAAGAAGCTTCGCTGGAAACCAAGCTCCCGGCCCCAGCCTGGGGTTGAGAGCAGCTTGATGGCACGCATCCAGCACTTCCCCGCTGGAGAGGCTGGAGATGCTCTGCACTGCATCCTTCCTGTGCGAACATCCAGGCCCACTTTAGCATCATGAGATAGGAGCGGTTCACATTCACTGATGAATCAGAGCTGCCTCCGCTTCTGTCTTACACCTACCTAAGTGGCTTTCGCCAGCAAAAGCACCCAGATGTTATAAATAACCCCAGTCTCTATAAAGGCAAGCAGAGGTGGCGGTACCCCAGCCACCACCACCCGCTCCACCCTAGAGGTGGGTAAGTCTCCCACCGTCCCCAGCCCAGGTGTTTTGTGCCCCAGGGCAGGCTGTGACGTTATAGCGACTCTTCTTTAATAGGTACCAATAAACCTTCAGAAAGGACAGTTTTGCAGGTGGGTCATGAGGCAGACACAACAGCACAGGAGGAGGGGAAGCCTTTGGCACTTGGGTTTGTCATGAAGTGTATGAGCCCATTGATTCATCACATTTGGTCTCCTTTCATCCCTAATTTAGTATCACAAAAACATACATCAGCTGCAGTAGCATGACTCCATATCAAAGCCAGTGGTCATATGATTCCTTCAGGGCTCTTTTTGATTCACCAGACGATCTTTTTCCAGTTAGATCTCCATGATCCCTCTTAACTCACCCACTGGCTAGTGACTGAACCCAAAACCAGTACAGGTTTATTCTAAAAGGCAGCAAATATGCAGCATCCCAAAGCCTCTATAAGCTCTGTTTTTCCTGTTGTAATTCATGAAGCTGCTGCTACATTAGTAAACTAACAAGTCTAAACAGCAACCCAGGATGGGGTAAAATCCTCTCCTCCCAAGGCAATCTTTTAGTCTGGATGTGCATAGGTCAGCATCTGATCTAGGGTAAATTTGATCCTTGTGACTCTGTCTTGGTGATGGTATAACTCCATTCCCTGCTCTGTGCAAGCCTGAAGTACCAGTGGAGCCACTCCAGATTTAAACCAAACCGTTTTCTATTCCTATTGACTTGAGCGGAGCCATCCCCCATTTATCCCAGAGGACAGCTCAGACCCACATTTTACTTCCCTTCCAAGCAGCCGAGCTGCACTCAAACCACCATCCAGGTTCCTTGACCTAGTCCCGACATCTCTTGAGAAATATTCACAAGAAACTCTACGCCCTGCCGAGAATAGCTCAGCTGCTGTGACATTTTGGTTTTTTTTCCTACCAAGACGAGAAATAGTTGCATCACCTCCTGATAGATTCAAACTTCAGGTGCCTTGGACACAAGACATAAGCTGAGAAGCAGGATTTCACCTTCTAGGTCCTTTACAAAGAACTGGAGCCAGATTTTTCAGCCAGCCTACAGCCTCACATTGCCAGAGTGATGGAAAACATGCACCTTTGGGCCCATCCAGCCACGCAGTAAGTGCACGGAAGGGAATAAAGACTCCCCACACCCAATACTGAGACTCAAAACCAGGACCCCAAAACTCTTTTTTTTTTTTTTTCCCTCAAAACCACACAGAAAATAAACATCAGATCCTTTGAAAGCCAGGAATTAAATACACAGTGCAGCTGAATGCTTTCTCTTCTCCCAATGTTACCGTCAAGGTCAACCTGGAAGCTGTGTTTCTACCCACCTCAGGCAGCAGCTCAGAGGGGATGAATCCCCCACCAATCCGAGCTGGGCAGGCAGTGCCAGCCCCCCAGCAATTACCCCCAGCCCCTCCGGGGTGGCTGAAGCCATTTGCTGTCTCTAAATGTGTGTGTGTGTGTGTGTGTGTATCCCCTCGCAGCCCTCCGTGCCACCACCCGTAGAGCCACGCCTGGTGTCTCCAGACTGAGGTGTCAACCCCATCATACTCCCTCCCTGTGCACCTTCCCCAGAAAGACCCCGACAGCAGTGGTGGGGAGGGGGCAAATAAAGCAGGGAGGACCCAGAGAGGCGAAGAACCCCCCCGACAAGGGGAGAACGGAGGGAGTAGTCTTACCTCGGCGCTGCGGCTGCCCGGAGCTCCCGGGGAGGGTGAGATTGACCGGATCCTGGGAGAAAACGCCGCGTTCGCAGGATAAATCCACCAGGTTTCCCTCTGCCCCTGCGTGGGGAGGGGTGAGACTAGGCGGTCGGGCTGGTACGCGGTTACGGTGCCTGCAGGGAAACGGGAAAGCTGCGTGGACTGGTGGCTGCGCACCCGCGGTGGAGAAGATGCTCGGGTACCGGCGGCTGCGCGGAACCGGCGAAGCAGCAGCCGCCGGTGGCTCCGCACCCTGCGGCAGCGAAGATGCTCGGGTACCGGTGGCCGCGCACCGGGAAAAGCCGCTTTCCTTCTCTTCCCTCCCCTCCTCCTTCCCTGCCACCGCTCGGCAGATGCGCGCTGCGCTCAGCCCTGCCCCGCGCCTCTTCGCTGGAGGGGAGGGAACTCCCCTCGGCTCCAGAAAAAAAAAAAAAAAAAAAGAAAAAAAAGAAAAAAAATCAAAGGAAAAGCAATAAAAAAAAATAAATAAAGACGGGACACGCGGCCCCTGACGCAGGCTTGAGTCACCGGGGCTGCGCGTCAAAGCTGGGGTGTCGGGCCACCCACCCCATTCCTCTCCGAGGAGGCTCTTGCATCAAACGAGACTCGGAGCAAGTCCTGGCAGAAGAGGTGGGGTCAGCTTCGTGCACCCTGGTGCTGTGGGGAGAGGTAAAATCCGCTTTATAAGGCACAGCCTGGGGTCCCCCCTGTGGCTCTGCCGTGGGGAAGGGGAGCGCTTGGGGGGAGATTTGGTCACCTCTTCCACAGAATCATGGAATGGTTTGAGTTGGAAGGGACCTCAAAGCCCATCCAGTCCCACCCCCTGCCATGGGCAGGGACACCTCCCACTGGATCAGGGGCTCAAAGCCCCATCCAACCTGGCCTTCAGCACCTTCAGGGATGGGGCAGCCACCACTGCTCTGGGCAACCCGGGCCAGGGCCTCACCACTCAGAGCAAAACATTTCTTCCTAGGACCTCATCTCAATCTCCCATCTTTCAGGGGAAAACCGTTGCCCCTTGCCCTGTCCTTTCTCTTCCTGATCAAGAGCCCCGCCCCTTTCTGGAGCGGGGTTTCTTTCCTGGAGCCCCTTTCAGCACTGGAAGCTGCTCTAAGGTCTCCCCAGAGCCTTCTCTCCCCCAGGCTGAACAACCCCAGATCCCTCAGCCTGTCCTCATACGGGAGGTACTCCAGCCCTCAGATCATCTCCGTGGCCTTCTCTGGACTCGCTCCAACAGCTCCATGTCCTTCCTGTGCTGAGGGCTCCAGAACTGGACACAGGGCTCCAGGTGGGGTCTCACCAGAGCGGAGCAGAGGTTCAGAATCCCCTCCCTCCCTGCTGGTCTCACTACTTTGGATGCAGCCCAGGACACGGTTGGCTTTCTGGGTTGCGAGCACACAGGAATTCCTCCTAGGATAGCTTGTTAAATTAGAGAAGTCACTTTATCTCAGACCACACAGGGATAAAGGGAGGCAAGATAAGTGATTTGGACCCAAATTCTGTCTCCTGTACCTCAAGCACAAACCTGAACTGTGCCCTTTGAAGGCAGCAATGCTCAGGGCTGCCCAAAGCCCGGTGATACTCAGGGACCTCAGAACCGACACTGGGCTCAGAGGACACTACATCTCCAGCCACAACAGCATCTTCTCATGCCAAAGCTGAGCCCAGGAACAGCACGGGCTGGACCGAGGCTGAGCTAGGGGTGTAAGGCAACTTTGGGAGATAAGGTATTAGTATTTATTAACCCACTTTTAAAGCCAGTCGTGAAAATCTGCAGATAACAGAGTCCCACTTCCCAACCCAACAGGACACTAGGATATAGCAGCACCAGGTATTTTATCAGGGAGGAGGCAAAAATATGCATGCACAGCTCTTCAGGGCAAACAAACCCCAACTCAGACAGGCTTGATTTATCACAGCCATTTAGGCTGCTTCCATGCAGTAACTGTAGCAGCACCCAGGCACATCTGTACACATCAGCCCTCCCCTTTTATTCAGTGCTGACAAGAGTTCTGCCCTCAGAAAATGTCAAATTGGGTTAACCAGGAAAGCCAGGGGGCTGTTAGGTTGGTTTACTGGTAGGGAAAAGGAGTTTTCAAAGGAGTTCGTTGCTGGTTCAGCATGTGATGGAAATTATTAAGATATCTGGGTCCTGAAAAAACCATTCAAACCCTAGTGGTATTCACTGGAGACATTTCTCTATGGAAATTCTTAGGATCTCTGGGTCCTGAAAACCCAAATTCAACCCATCCAAATCCCAGTGGTGTTCCCTGGTGGCATTTCCCTAATCAGTGTATTACTGGTGCTTGTGACACCAGCCGGTATCCAGCTCCCAGGCCTGTAAGAAAACCTGACTGGAGGAAAAAATGCATCTGGAAGAGACAAATGCCAAAGGATTCAGATCTCCAGCCTCGAACCATGCTCCTTACAGCTCCCAGATCTCAATGTTTCTGCATGTTTATGGCCTATGGAACCATTTCCCTTTCCAGCCTACTAGGCACAAAATGATCAATTCTCCTAGGAACCTGGGAGCTCAGCCAGCATCTGCACTGAGATCAAGTGCCCAAGTGGGAGAGCGTTGGTCATAAGTCTCCCTTCTGTCCCCTCAGGACAAATGAGGCCACAGTCCATTAAATCTGTGCCTTTACCCATCCCGGGCAGGGGTAACACAACTCCACACGGCGCTTGAAGGGTAAGAGGCTCATTGCACTTGTGATTTACTGCTACATGAAATCTCTGCCGTCTGCTTGACTTCTTGCCATGGCTCTGTACATCTCACAGGGGCTGATGCACCTTGGCAGGGACAAGGAGAGCTTGAGGCTTCATGTGAGCCAGCCAGGAAGAGATGGGGTACAGGGCAAAGCCTGCCAGCGGCTCCTCTCATTTGTAGTCAGCCTTCATGACAGCTCTGAATACTTCATGCTTTCTGGGTTTTAACGTGGCATCTTGTTGCAGTCCCTCCTGCAAATCACAGTTGCTGGTTGATAGGAGAAGCAAGCATGGCAGGCAGGGATGCAGTTCCCTGGTTGGGAAGGAAGGGTGAGACTTGGAGCCAGCACAGCCAGGTTATCGATGGGGTCCCCTTCCCCCTCCTAGGGGACAGGCAATGGTAGATATTAATGAGCAGCAAGAGAGAAACATGCCCTATGACATGTCACCTCCATGGGGATGGAGAGCCCTTGGCAGATGCTGGAAGAGACAAACACCAAATGATTCAGATCTCCAGCCTTGAACTACATTCCAGTGTAGTTGCTCAGAGGCCCAGATGAAGTCACAGTTCTGGGACAAACCCATGGGGGAAGAGGGGCCAGGAGACATCCCAGGGAGTGAAGGATCTGCATGAAATTCAGCCCCATGCAGAGCTGGTGTGAGATGGACTCTCCCCGGGGCTGCAAGGTGATGGCCACCCCCAGGAAGAGCAGCATCAGGCTGATCACAGGCACTGGGAAGAGCCCAGAAATGGGAGAAAGGCCCCTACATCTACAGGCACAAGAAAACCTTCTTAGTTGCCAAAGACGGAGATTTTTATTACATGCCAGTGATGAAATCGTGGAGAGATGGATGCAAGCTTGGGAGGCTGGGGAAGGGGAGCTGCAGAGCCCACAGCTGCAAATGCCGGCAGCATAAAGCTCTCCACACACTTAGAGATTAAACAAAAGAAGATCGAGTGACCTTATTAAGGGGATATGAAGCAAAGGGAAACCAAGCAGCCTTATTAAGAGGGTCTGAACCAGCCATTTAGCTCCCTTGCTCCTGCACATCTCGAAGTGGAGCAGGAATGAGCCTAGTCGAGCTAGGGAGGGAGAGGTTCCTGGGTGACTCAGTGACATCTCGAGGGGTTCTAAATCCTCCCTTGAGGATTTATAGATCTCCCTTTTACTGGTCACACATCACCAAAGTTACTGGTTGGTAAACTGAGACACAGACAAGTCCCCAGCCATATTGGAACTAAAAAAAAAGACTAAGCAAAGCCAGATCCAGGCTCTGCCATGAACATGCATGCTCATGGTTGACATTTCACGTTATGGCCCAGGCTGTCACACTGTAGACACATGCGATCAGTGCAGAAGATGCCACAGAGAGAAGCAAGAAGCTCTGGCTACGGCTGCCTTTGGCTGAGGCTGATCCAGACAGTCAGGTTCAAAGAGGAAAAAAAAAATACCCCAAACCCAGAGAGCCCGGTACTTTTCCAACACCAGCTTGAGCAGCGGGAACAGCCTGGATTAAAGCAGAGCATGAGTAATGTCTCTCCGGGAAGAGCAGTGCCCTGGAGAGCCAGTGAAGAGCTGATACCACGGTCAAAGACAGACGCATTTCCAGAAACGCTGGAGCAGCAGCCTATAAATAACTGCCTGAATTTACGGTGTTCTCATGTGACCCTGATCCCCGCATTTTCAGCTGCCATCTGTCACCATGGAAATGGCATCACAGGGCCACCAGGCATTCATTCATAGGCCTGGTCCAAGGGAGGGGGCCTGGCGCGGGGGAGGCATTGCTAAGGCTTTTTAAAGGATGAAAGTTGCCAATCAAGGAGGAAAAAAAATACAGCAGAGAGTTTTAGAGGGAGCGGGTAAGGATGCAGCAGAGGCTGTCCAAACGCGCTGCAGTGGGGCACAGACAGATGAGCCTGGGTGGACAGAGAGCAGGGATGAATGAATGGACAGACAACTGCGCAGGGATGAATCCTTGGTCAGCCCCTGACAGTCTGGAGCATCATGAGGGTGTTTCCAGCATGGGGAGCTGCGTTCACCACCCTGTCTTCCCCTGGCTGCAAGAACCACCCTTGCGTCCTATGCCTTTGGGAGCAGAGAGCTGCCTTAATAAGTCACCTTCACGCCGCCTCTGCTGGTAAAATGGCTCCAGCTTCTCCTCCCAAAGCAGGGTGCAAACAGGGAGGGATTAACAGGACAGTGAGCGTGAAGCTGTCAGGACTCTCAGAAGATCATTTTCCACCTAAGTTGTCGAGCCAGCCTACATTCAAGTGACAATAATTGAAAGGGATAATGCCCTTCAGTTTCTAAATATGTATGTGACTGCAAAGCCAGTGCCTGCCGCATCTCATTCAAGGCCGAGAGCTGCTAACACAGAGGGAAAGGAGCATAATTTGGGAAAGGAGAGCTCGACGTGACTCAGAGCAGAGGAATTTCTGGCTTTTACAGAAATTTAACAGAGCATTTTCCACCCAAGAATCCCAACTTGCCTCACCAAGCTTCTTCCCTCATCTCACAGGGTGAAAGGATGCACCCAAGGCTACAGACAAGGCAGCGGCATGGCCAAAATCTCAACCAGGACATTCCCCTTGGATTTACCTTGCTCATTCCAGAGATGCACCATCCACACCGACACAATGGGGGACAGGGACAACTTGGGCTGGTGAGCTTTGAGCATGCACAGATGTGGTGGCATTTCCAGGGGCTCCCAAACCTCCTGGGTCACCCAAGAGCACGATGAAAACCCTGCAGGGTACAATGTCCCCAATGGGACAAATGGCAGACAGCCTTAGCTGGAAACATCAAGAAAAACAGAGAAATTGACCTTTAAAATGATCTTAATGAAACCAGCCCTGATGCCCCTCCATGCAGTCACCTGTTGGATGTTTTACTTCACGGCTGCAAGGAGCAAAGATCATCTATTTTTGGCCTGGAGATCATGTCTAAAAAACAAAAGGGTGGCTGGGAGGAGGCAATGAGTTGTGTCTGAGCACAAAAAGAAAACCACACTGCTTCATTCAGCCCCAGGGGACAAGCATGCAGGGAATAAAGGGGACTCTGCACAATAGAAGGAAAAATAATAAACCCCAGCACAGGCGTAGGAATGAGAACCACGTCCCATCGCCCCTGGGCAAGGGCTCCCAGCAGCAGGACAACATGCTTTAAAGAGCAGCAGCTCCCGAGTTCTGGTCTTAATTTTCTTCACATGCTGAGCTGCTGTTGGATCAGTTGCAGCTGAGTCTGCATTGTGCAACGAGGCGAATTCATGAGTGCCAGGGCTGGGTGGCACCATGCTGGTTCAGGCTGCTGTGGCAGAGCAGGCTTCACTTCCAGGTGATTTTGGTGGCCTGGATGGGTCTTTTTGGAGGAGATCTGAGTGACCTTAGAGAGGGTTTTCTTGAAGGCATTACCTGGAGCATGCCTTATATTGCTTTTTCCTCCCAATGCCTGTTCTTGTCCCTCATTGCTTGCGCTTCCCAGCTGAGCCAAACTCACCACCCTGGAGGGTTTGCAGCCAGATAGACCACACCAGCCCTCCCTCCTGGCTGGATCCAGCCATCCTTGCCTGGCGCAGAGGCCCAAGGCAGAGATCTGGGACAGTCTCTGGGGAGCTGCAGGGTCCATGGACATTTTGTCCTTGGAAATGAAGACAAAAACCCTTCAAAGGGCTGCTCAGCCTCAGATCTCCTTGCACAGCTGCTGCTGGCTGTGTCTTTTATTCCTGGAGGAATAAAGAGAGAGCTCAGCCTACCTTTCAGAGAGATTCTTTGCAAGGGAATATGTGTCTCCTTTCTGAGTCCCAAAGGGAGGACACAGCCCAGCAGGGAAGGAGTTTGCTATGGCCTTGCCTGATGCTGCCCAAATCAGCACATGGTTTGTTTCTCTGAGGCTCATCCTGACCATGCAACCTGCCTGGCAGACTTGACATGGCTCCAAGTGCTAAAACCAGAGGATTTTCACTCCAACCCAGATCCTCTGGGGTGGAAAAGCATGTCCTGGGCACAGCCCTTGGGCCAACCCTGCCAAGCTGCTCATCATCCCCTGCTGCAGGCTCTGCCCTCCCCACAGGGAACCCTTCCCAGCAAGTTGGCACCCAGCACCCTTCTCTACCCAGCTAACAAGAAACAGCCAAATACCATCCAGCTGGTCCCCACCAGTAGCTTCTTCCCACAGAATTCACCCAGGAATCATCCTGGGATTGTGCAGCCGCAGCCCCGGCTGGCAGGGAGCAGATGGAAGCCAGCTGTACACCTGCAGTCCCACAGCCGCCTGCCACCGGCCAGTCCTCCCTGCTGTCCCCAGTCTGGCAATGCACCTCCCGAATCATGGCAAGGGCCAGGGAGATGCTGGAAGAAGAGAACAGAGAAAGTAAAGCTACCAGCTTTGGCAAGACTCTGTGCATGGAGCCCATCGGCTCCTGTTTCACCAGCTGCCATATGATTTTGTCCTGGGTATATTTTAAGCAATGCCTTTGACGTCACACCTTCCCCAGGATGCTGCTTTCTACACATTTCCAGCCAAAACTGTGCCCAAGCCTCCCCACCAGCCTCCCCCCATCAGGCACTGAGCTCCCCTGGCCCAAATATCCCCCATCCCCTGTGGTACCACCTCCCCACAGCCAAGTCACCCCTTCACAGCTGAACAGAGCTGAGGATGAGGGAGGTGATATTTAATCCTCCTCTTGGGCAGAATAAGGCAAAGGTGATAAAAAACACAGGCTATGAGATGCTTGGCTCACCTGGCAATCGGATTCAGGGCAGGAGTGGTCCACCAGCTCCACAGGGCAGGTGTGGGAAGTGAGGCATCAGGAGCTGGACCCACCCATGGTGGTAGGTACAATCTGCTCCCTTCTTCCTTTTGCAGCTGAGTGCAAGTGAAAAATCCTTCCCATGCCCCAACCAACCACTTCAACAAGCTCCATTGGGTCTGACAGGGTCTGCATTGAACTGGGAAGACCCCATTCAATCCTCTCCATCCCAGCTGCTCTCCTAGATTAGTCCCAGCCCCAAATGAATTGCTGCACCCAGCCTCAGACCAGCAGCAAGCCTCCCAATCCCTTACATTCCAGGCCTGAGAACTTCCAGGAACAGGATATGGCCATCCAGGGAGAAGGATCTGGGCAGGGATGGAGCAGCACAACCACTGTGCTTGTTCCAGTAGCTGAGGAGTGTTTTGCAGCACAAATGCACACTGAGCTCTTCACTCCCATGTCTTGTCCCAGAAACAGCAGCTGTCTGTCCCCAGAGAACTTCCCCTGAGCCTCATATCACCTCACACCGAGCTGTTCAGGCTGACCCATGACAGTAGGGAGAAGCAGAGGGCAAAAATCCAACTTTTTTTTCCCCTAATGGGAATTTTCACCTGCAGCTCCATCTCAACACATCCCACTAGATGTTAGTGCCAACACAGAACACAAATGTTTCCATGTCCTTCGTTGGAGGTCCCTGAAATCAGGTCAACCATAGAGATGCTATGGGGATACCTACTGCTCCATACATGGCACAAAACCACCCTTCAATGTCCTGCAAGCATCCCTGGCCCCAAAGAAACCCAGAGTATCTGGCCAAGGGAGCTTTTCCTTACTCTGGGCCCTGGGCACAGCCAGGCTTTTCTCTTTGAATACCCTGGCCATCACCCAGCTGGGCATTTCCCCAGGCTCTCCTGCATCTCATCTGCCGGGGGGGATGTCTCCAGCAACCCCCATCAGAGCTGTACCAAGGAAGGGGAATCACAGGAGGCTTGGAGGACTAAAGCAGATGATTTAAAAAAATCCCATCCGAGCACTTCAGCTGGAAACCACCACCCATCTGAAGACAACTGGTATGGGATAAGCCACCCTTCACCCCCTCATGCCCCTCAACCCTCCAAACTCTTCACACAAGGGGGTTTCACTGTGTTTTGAGGACAGAGCAAGCCCCAAGGTATGTGAAAAACTGCTGGAGAGAGGAGCCTGGATGTCATCCCTTGCCCTTCCTGCTGAGCTTCCATCTACACAGAGAGAAAGCTGCCTGCAGGGCTGCTTCTCCCCTGCCTTGGTGTGGAGAAGTTGCTGATGCTTAGCCCCTCTGGAGCTCTCTCCCATGGGGAAGAGCCAGGCTGCCCTTCTATAGCTGGCACAAGTGAAGGCATCTCCCCCTGTTTTGTTCCCTCAGGCTGATTCTTCTTCTCTCCCATCCAATAGCACAGACCCAGCCCAGCTGCAACAGGGCCAGGAGAAGGAATCAGGCTCAGAAGATCTTTGAGGAGCATTCTTGCCTGGGCAGCATGTCCTGGGCTGAGCTGTGTGGGTCCAACATGGCCACACTGCCTCATCCTGCTCACATCAGGTATGCAAGCTAATGCCTTGAGCATCCTGCACTGAGGCAGGATTTGCTGCAGCGTTGCAAGGAGCTGGGAGAGGGAGATTTTCCTCCCTAAGTCTCCTTGCCTGGACAGGGGTGATAGCAGGAGGTGGCTCTGCAAGGGAGATCGGTGCTGGCCACACAGCACAATGGGTTCTACCCCTGGATGTGGTTTGGGGTCTGACTTTGTACCTGTCCAGTCCTTCTGAATTCCTGGTTTCTCCTCCTTTTCCGCACTGCCCAGAGCTTTCTGTGCCAGCTCTAAGGTGGGGGTTCCCTTGCTGTGCCCCATCCCTTCCCCTGGGGCTCCAGCACTGCCTGAGTCAAGTGAAGCCTGAGGCAGCACTGAGATCAAGCAGTGCTTGGTGGGATCAGGGAAAGATTTACTCAGGCTCCAGCAAACAGGACTTGCCTTCTCCTTAACAGTGCTCAGAGCTTCAGCACAGCAGGATCCTAGCTGGGACCCCCAGGAGGGCACCTCAAAACCAGCCATTTAGGCACCTCCTGGGGCATCTTCCAGTGGAAACACCCACCCAGCTCAGCCTTTATGTGAAGAAACCATCCAAACTGCCTGTCGGTTCCCATCCTGTCCTCCTACCCCCAGCATCCCCACGGCTGTCAGCAGACGGAGACATTGCCAAGACAGCAGCGCATTCCATTGTCCGGGTCAGGCTTTAACCGCTGCCACCCGAGAGGAGGTTTGGACACTGAACAAAACTGGCAGCACCAAAGAGACCCTGGAGGAGGTGAAGAGACAAATAAGTGGAGAAATCAAACCTCCAATAAACAATGCCTCTTTCCAAGGCTGGGATGAAGCCCATCGTCCCTGCTGCAGGGCTCAACCTTGGCTGAGTGACATGGCCACCGCCGTTGAGAAAGGGACCGTGGAGGAATGCGGCCATGCAGGAGTCCCTGGGAAAAGAGTAGACACAGGGTTGTTCATGTTTGGGAGAAGGGATTGCAAAGCACCATGGCCTTTTGAGCCACAGTCTCATCAGAGATGAATGAATGCTTGTGGCTCTCTTTCAGCTGCGCCACCTGGGAATTGAACCAGAGCTGAGGAGGGGGCTGCAAATCAAGGGGAGGGTTGAGGGATGCAGAAGGAGCCTGGATAGAAAAAAGGAACCATTCAGTGAGGCCGATGTAACAGCTATTTTAGCATTCCTTTCTCTTTGTTACCTGCAATTTACAGCCCCTTCAAGAAGATGTTCAAAGCTGGAACCAGGGGCACAAAATGTGCAGCACCATATCTCTGCAGATGGGGATGATCAGATAGAACCAGCAGATCCCAGCCTTGGTTTATCCACATATGAAGACGTCTCCTCAACAAAACCTGAGTTCAGCAGATGAGCCTTTAGTTTTGCACCATGCATCTCTGTTCATGGTGGGAACAAGGGCTGGGGGTGCAGGGTCAGCATCCTGCTTTGGGGAAGGATTGGGAGGTCCTGAGGGGGGTAAGTCAGCAAAAACAAGAAGAAAAGGAGTTAGGAGAGAGGATGAGGAAAGGAAGCATGAGGAGGCGGCAGTGGCGGGGAGACAGACTGCACCAACCATCTGCTGCCGGTGCTTTTAATTGCTTGGGCTCATTTCAGCTCCACTGCCTCAGCTTTGCTGCAAGAGCTGTCAGCAATGGGAGTTAGTTCCTAGCACCAGCCTGAACAGAGGATACTCATGGATGAGACAGGGTGATACCCAGCCCTTGAACAGCCCACGTGTGACAAGGGGAAAGAAAGGAGGCAGGTTTCACAGGGCTGAGCTGAGGAAAGCAGCATCTGTGCCAAGGAAAGGACCAGCCAGGGCTCCATCACCAAACCACTTGATGGGCCAGCCACCTCTAGCAACCAGCTCTGGCAGAGCCATGCTGGAGCAGGGAAGAAAAAGCCACTCAGAGCAGCTACAGATGCTTTACAAAACCAGGCAGATGCCCCAGTCCTTCACCGCTTTTTTAAGATGCCTCAATTCGAGTACTTGAGCTCGAGACAGGGACGTGCACCTGGGGCTGCTAAGCTCTGCTCCAGATTATAATTATCCCCCCCGCTCCCTCAGCAGCTCTTTCTGTACCACCTGCGCATCCTGACACCTCCCTCACTCTTCCTATTGCTGCCCTTCTGCCTGCTCCCCCTCCTAAAACCCCTCATGCTGGTGTCCCCATCCCTCCAGTGTTGCTTTCCCCACACTCTGAAATCATCTACGCCAACTTAATACCAACTGGTAGGAAGAGGCACAAAAATCACCAGCCATAATTTGGGCATCTCCTGCCCTCCTCAGCATGGGATCACTCTCACTGGACCAGGAGGAGATCAGCGTCATGCCAGTGGCCAAAGCCACCAGCCCCTGTCACACCACAGCCCACTCTAGATGGCTTTAGGGTCCCCACCATCACAAGGGCTGTAGCCCACAAGGTCTTTGTCTCAGCCCTACTATAACACAAAGAAAAACAAGAAAGCCCTGTGCTTCCCCACAGCCCTTTTATCCCTCATTAAGGGGTCAGGATGGGAGGGAAAACCCAGCTGTTAATTATCCTTTCATCACATATGCGAAAAGCCAGTTGCCCATTGGCTGAACTGCATGAATTTACTCACAAAATGCAGCATCTGCTCCTCCATTGACTTAGTGGTCAGTGATGGGCTGACCATCATCTCCCCTTTGGGAGATGGCTCCCAGGATCCTGAAAGGCCCCAAATTCCCTGCGAGCTGGTCTGGCTCCGTGTCCCCATCCTCCCTGCCCAGGATCACCTTAACCAGGGCCTGTTAATTGTTCGCACACAGTAGGGAGAGCCCAGGAGGAATGTTGCCATGATGGTGCTGCAGCATGATCCGCACAGCTCTGTGCATGCCAGGAAAAAACAGCAGGAGCTGCAGATCTTGGCTCTGTGGGGTTTTGCAGGGCAATCCCACGGGAGACCCCAGCTCTACTGGAAGCTCTGGAGCTATCTGTGTTGTCTCGCAACAGGGATCACCTGCATCCTGTGAAATTGCAGGAGTTTAGGAAAAAGGCAGCCTGTCTTCCCATGTTGAAGGTGTGTGCTGGCAGGAGGCTCATCTACTTGGGAAGCTGAGGGGCTCAGCCAACACCAGTCATCCATCCCTCAGCTGAGTGTTTAAAAACAGGATTAGTGCTGCTGGCAGGTTAAATCTTCTATGCCTGGTGTTTAATTTCCTTCCCTGGGAAAGTTTGAAATCCAAGGCTACAGTGAGCTGCAGCGTCCGAGTGCTGGGTGCCAGCTGTGATGAATTTCTCAGGTCTCTGTTGGGGCTCAGTCTCTGAGCCACTCACCAGCCTCAGTGGGTGAAATCAACCCAGCAAAGCCAAGACCCAGGGATGGACCTCGGGTCATCAGTGGAGGTGAGAGGCCAAAGGCATTGAATTATTGAATCATAGAACCATAGTTCGAAAATACCTCTGAGATCATCGAGTTCAACCATACCTGTCCACTACTAAAGCAGATCCCTGAGCAGTTCATCCACCCATCTTTTACACCCCCTCCAGCAATGGGAACTCCACCACCTCCCTGGGCAGTCTGCCACTGCCTAAGAACTCTTCTGGTGAAGACATTTTTCTTGATGTCCAATCTTAACCTGACCCTTGTGCAACTTGAGTCCATTCCCTCTCATCCTGTGACCTGGGAGAGGAGACCAACACCCACTTCTCTACAACCTCCTTTCAGGCAGTTGTAGACAGTGATGAAGTCTCCCCTCAGCCTCCTCTTCTCCAGGCTAAACAACCCCAGGTCCCTCAACCGCTCCTGATAAGACTTGTTCTCCAGCCCCTTCACCAGCTTTGTTGCTCTTCTCCGGACCCCCTCCAGGACTTCAATATCTTTCTTGTAGTGAGGGGATCTGGGAGACGAATCAGTATCCTGTGCCTGGTGGGGAGCCAGCAGGTCCCTGTTAGACCCCATGCCCAGCCAGCTCCTTTCCAAAAACCTGCCCAAAAGGGACAGCCCAGGCAAAATTGGGAAGGTCCATCCAAAGTGGTCACTCACCAAACAGCTTAACGCAATCAGCTTAGAGCACCAACGAGAAAAAGCCACAGCTGAAAGAAGTCAGACCCTTAATCTTGGATCAAATCCCTTGTGGAGCCCTTCCCTCCATGCCCCATCCTTCCTTTTGAGACTTCATCCTCTTTTTTCCAATATCCCAGGGTGGAGTTGATCCATGTGGATCATGGGAAGCAGGGTCAGGCTGAGGACAGGCCAAGAGCTGGGGACGTCAGTCTGCAAATATGTGGAAAAATGGAAAAGAGCACTTGTGGGAGATGATTTGTGACCCTGACACGGGGAATCTTGCAGGTGAGATGGTGGCTGGCACACATGGGGCTGGGAGAGAGGCTGGTATTCAGGGGGAGCCACCACTGCTGGGATAAACCCCAAAGGTCAGGAGCCTGAGCATTAAAAAGGAACAAAAGGATGATTGGAAAGGGGCAGCTTCAGCTGCTGTGTGAGCAGGATGTGACCATGCTGCAAACACAGGGGTCCCCTCCCTGAGAGGGACAGGAACCCTACTCCTGGTTTACCCCAGTACCAGCTGGAAAGGGACCCCCTCCAGCAGACACGCTGGAAGAGTGAGCCAGCCCCTCTTCCTATGGCATTTCACCAGGTAATTGCCTCTCCCAATTATACAATTAGCGTAAGCAAAAAGAAATTAGAGAAGGGAGGCATATGATCGTACAGAAACTGATGTGATTTCAGGTGGCGAACTGAGGAGTGAGATGTGCGTGGGAATATGATGCTAGGAGGGAAGTTACCTCCAAAGAGCAAGGGATGGGGACAGCAGTACCTGAAGGGGGCCTACAAGAAAGCTGGGGAGGGACATTTTACAAAGTTATGGAGTGACAGGACTAGGAGCAATGCCTATATATTGGAGAGGGGAAGATTTAGACTAGACATAAAGAGGAATTTCTTCACAATGAGGGTGGGGAGGCACTGGAACAGGCTGCCCAGGGAAGTTGTGGCTGCCCCATCCCTGGAGGTGTTCAAGGCCAGGTTGGATGGGCCTTGGGCAGCCTGGTATAGTACGACACATCCCTGCCCATGGCAGGCGGTTGGAACTGGATGATCTTTAAGGTCCCTTCCAACCTGTACTATTCTGATTCTATGAACATGACAGCCTTGTACACATGTTTGCACATGCGTGTGAGCTAACAGCCACTCAGGGCGCATTAACAGCTCGGTGCAAGGGTGAATTACAGAGCCAGGTAGATGCCAAGCAATTTGTGTTAATTATATTAATGCACACAGGTCCTCTGCCCCGTTTCTTCCTTTTCCTCCAGCCCAGGACTTGGGTTTGCAGCATTTTTCTGCTTTATAATCCCCTGGGGGGTGGAGGCATTAATGGCCAAGTGGAAGGATAAATTGCAGGGCCAGGCAGCTGCTAGCAGTTTAGGATTGCAATGTGTTAATTATGTTAAAGGCACTAATTAATTTCATTGCATTGGTGAGGGAAGACAGGAGATGGTGGAGAGATGTTCCAGGAGGCTGTGGCATGTTCAAGGCACTGAGAATAAGGTACCTCCATCCCAAGATGCATAGTCACCTTGTTCCCATCAGCTACTTTGGGAAAAGTGAGTTTTAAAAATGGAATAACCTGATCTAGAGATGTTTAGAGCCTGAGCAAGCTGTGTTTGGACAGTCAGGGCTGGAGAACGCATTTCCACTCAAGTGATCATGATGCAAGGAGGTGCCCACAGCGGGCTGCATGGGGGAGAATAGTGAGGAAACACTCTGTTCTTGCAGGGAAGGAATCAGTCTTGATGGAGAAACCTCCATTCCCCTGGGAAGAAGGTTCAGCTCCACACCCAGACTCCCAGGAAGAGTAGGCAGGACCTGCTGGTTCTGGCTGGGCTCCTCTGGGCCCGTGCCCCCGACCTTCTCTCTCTGGTGTCCCCTTGTCACTAGATGGCACTGGAGCATCTCCATGGGGCTTTGGGGAGCCTGGAGGCCCCAGAGACCCCCAGCCTCTCCCAGTCCTCCTAGCAGACCCTAGATTGATGCTTGCAGTCACCCTACTCCTATGCTGGTCCAAAGGGATCCCAGAGTGGATCTCAGCAAACCCAAGCTGTGAGGCATTGGCGTTGCCCTGGATACAGCCCGTTTGCTGGCTGATGTTTTATTTGGGTGGAAAAGAGAAAGATGTTGGCTGCTTAACATTCTCCTGCAATGGTCTCGGTTCTGGACTCACACGCGCTGCCAACGTTTCTGCCTGACAGACTCCAGGCATGAGTGTGATGCAGGTCCCAAATTCCCTGCTTGGTCCTAGTGCTGCAAATAAAGCCCCAGTCCCTTCGCAGACTCCAGCTCTCCCCTCTCCTGGGGACTGGCCTGAGTGCAGCAACCCTGTGTTATACAAGCTATAAACAAGACAGGCAAGACAAAACCTGGAGCTGTCATCCCCCTTTTGAGCTACCATAATCTCCAGGGTAAAACCAGTCTCTTTAATGCAGACACAATCCCATGGGGGCAACAAGCCTTGAGGAGTTAAACTGCCCAGCCAGGGTGGCAGCAGAGTGGCTGATGCCAGCACTTCCAAAGAAGGAATTCCTCAAATAAATCAGTTTAGTTCAATCACTGTAGTGATTGGCACATGGCTACAAACCAATACACAACCCAGCTCCTCTAAATCAGTGTAATTTCTAGGCATGCATCAGCTTTGGACTTACAGTCCTTCAAGCAGAGCTCTTCATCTTCAGCAGAATGGAATTCTGGAGTTGTCTGGTTTTCCTACCTCAGCATCACACCTTCCCTCTTCCCTTCAGGAGCAACAGACAGGATGGGGCAGTCCTGGAGCCAAATCAATTCCTGCTTGGAAAACAGATGGTCTTCCTCCAACATGGTCAGGTCCGGGACATGCAGGCTCAAACTTGTGGTCAAGATCCACAGGAATACCTGAAAAGGGGAAAATTCACCTCAAATTCAAGACTAGGTGGGAGGACAAAGGCCCCAGCCTTAGCAGAGCACAGGAAGCGTACCGCAGCACCGGAGTGCAGCGATGGGGGTGAGGTTGGGGAATGGACGTATCCTGAGCTGGGCTTATAAAGTATGGGAATAAATAAGCCAGAATTGATCATCTCCTCTGGTCTGTGCTACGCAGAGAGCATCAAGATGCAGGGCTGGTGCGATACGAGTCTTTATCTCCAAGCCCTGTAAACTCAGTATCTCAGCAGCACATTCATCTGGCAAAACCTACAGCACCCATCACCTGCCTAACATGGGTTCTTGGGAGAGAGATTTTAGAGTTTCTCTCTCCTTTTGGGCATGGTCAGGCCAGGCCCCAAATGAAAGGAGGTGAAGAAAACCAGACAGAGCCTTGCTTTACAATATGGGACTCAAACCTTATCAGAACACAGGTGGGATCAGCAAGTCCCTGGGACTTTAGCAACCACAGCAAAGCCTTAAAACAGAATCATCTTATATCACAATCATAGAATCATAGAATAGTTTGGGTTAGAAGGGACCTTAAATCCCATCCAGTTCCACCCCCCTGCCATGAACAGGGACACCTCCCACTGGATAAGGCTGCCCAAGGCCCGTCCAACCTGGCCTTGAGCACCTCCAGGGATGGAGCAGCCACAGCTTCCCTGGGCAACCTGTTCCAGTGTCTTGCCACTCTCACAGTGAAGAAATTCCTTCTTACATCTAGTCTAAATCCACCCCTCTCCGGTTTATAGCCATTGCCCCTAGTCCTATCGCTCCAGGCCTTTGTAAAAAGTCCCTCTCCAGCTTTCTCGTAGCTGCTCTGGGTACTGGAAGGTCGCTATAAGATCTCCTTGGAGCCTTCTGTTCTCCAGGCTGAACAACTCTCTCAGCCTGTCCTGTATGGAACGTGCTCCAGCCCTCTGATTACCCTTGTAGCCCTCCTCTGGACCTGTTCCAACAACTCCATTTCCTTCTTATGTTGAGGAATCCAGAACTGGACACAATACTCCAGATGAGGTCTCGCAAGAGAGGAATAGAGGGGCAGAATCACCTCCCTGGACCTGCTGGCCATGCTTCTTTTGATGCAGGACACAGTTGGCCTTCTGGGCTGTGAGTGCACATTGCTGGCTCATACTGAGCTTCACATCAACCAGCACCTCCAACTCCTTCTCCACAGGGCTGCTCTCAAGCACATCATCCCTCATCCTGTATTGAAACCGCAGATTGCCCCAACCCAGGTATAGGACTTTGCACTTGGCCCTGTTGAACCTGAACAATGAACATCCAAATATTCTTTGGGTGCTTCAGTGGGTGCAGGTGTGCCTGGCAGCTTTTAACCACGCAGAAACCAACATTGCTAGCAGAAATCAGGGCAATGCAGTCCATGTGCAATGCCGGAGAGTGGCACTAAGGCTACATGCATCCTCCAAAGGGATTTGCTTCTTTGCTGGAGACGGGGAGGGTGTGTGTGGGGGAGGGTGGGGGGGTGGGGGTGGAGGGAGTGGGGGGCAGAGCAAGATCTGCTCATTCTCAGCTGTGTTTCCACAATCCTTCAGGACGTGTTTTTCCCTGACCCCGAGGCATTGGATTTCCAAGGCTAAGGATCAGCCTCTTATCACTGGGCTCTGAAGGAAATTGGGGCTGATGGGAGGCCCTGGGAGCCAGGACAGGATTCAGGGGCTGATGCCTTCAGGTTGGCTGCTGGGGGGACAGGTACAGAGCCCAGGTCCCTTTGGGGCACCAATCCTATGGACTGGGTAAAACCATGCTGGGGTGGACTCTAGGGGGGCATTTGGGATTTAAGCCTGGCGCTGCTTGTTTAGGAAGGGCACAACACACCTTCTGCAACTCCTGGGATGAGAATGTGAAATAGGGTAGTGGGGAGAACATGAGCCTGGACTGGGCTCTAGTCAGCGTAGCGGGGAGCCTTCCTCCTCCTCTTTCTCCTCCTCCTTCTCTTCTTCAGGCTGAAGAAGAAAAGATGTTTGCAGGGAGTTTCCAAGAAAACAAATCCCAAGGGCTCAACCCCATGTCTTGTTACCACTCATCCGCTAACCTACAGCAAGAAGGAAACAGGAGACAGCAAATATTGAGGAACCTCTCCATTTGCTGTCAATCACCCTGCCCTGGGAGAGCTGATGACAGTGATTGACAGCAGCTAAGGATGGGGCTGAGCCCCTCTGCCTGGTTCTTCCCTGTTCTCCCTCTCTCCTAGCCCATCCAACTCCTTGGAGGAGAGCTACCCCATGCCGGATCTGCCTGTTCCATGTTTATTAAAACAACAGAGGCTCTGCCTCCAGGTGCCCTCATACATTCCCGTGGGACTGGCAGAAGCCAAAGTCAGCGCCAGGTGCCTTGGAAAATGGCATCACTCCAAATCCAGCTGCCTGGCACATCCCACCAAGCCTCCCTGTGGGGTCAGAGTCTCTGTAGGAAGGGGGGTTGTCGCAGCACATTGGGTCCCACCAAGGCAGAGGTGTCCCAGCAAGAAGCAAAGGGCTAGTGGGATGATGCACCTCATGGTGGTGCACGACATCTGCAGAGCAGATGCATCTTTCTTCCTACAGCAAATCCTCCTTTTGCCCCAGTCCTATCCAGAGGGGGTATTTCTGCTGCCCCTTGGTCCCTTTTGGAGCTGGATACAACCCTTCAATCCTTCCTGGCCTAACCACTGCCTTGAGCGGCTGGCAAAAGGCTGTCATGCTCTCACTCAGAAGCAGTTGCATTAGTGGGCAAAAGTAGGGGAGGAATTAATCCTCCATGCATAGGCAACGGGAACTGGCTGGGCTGGGAGATGGCCCTGCTGGAATCAATGAAAGAATGGATTTCAGCCTGCAAGAAATTGTAGCCTCAATAGGGTCATCATGTCCCACACTGCCAGGGTCTGGCTTCCTTTGAATGAAACAAGTTAATGAAATTACTGCAAGTTGGAGGAACACAGAGGAAGCTCTGTGCCTTCCTCCATGGAAAAGCATTCCTGCATTCAGCTCACCAATATTGTCTCCATGCCAGGGACACATGGGGGATGGTATGCAGGGCAGGAATGAGGAGATGCTGCAAAATTCCCACCCTGAGCACCCACACTAGATGCCCTGCTCTTGCCCAGGCTGGTCCAACAGGCAGAGGAGATCACAGAATCATAGAATGGTTTGGGTTGGAAGGGACCTTAAAGGTCATCCAGTTCTGACTCCCTGTCATGGGCAGGGACACCTCTTAATGCACTAGGCTGCCCAAAGCCCCATCCAACCTGGCCTTGAGCACCTTCGGGGAGCTGCTGTGCCAGAAGGATGGTGAGCAAACACAGAGCTGCAGCAAAGCAGACAGGGAAAAAAAAAATAAAAAATGATGCTACAGCCACCTTATTGTTCCCTGCTGCCAATTAACCTTCCCCTGCAATTTTATCCTCTGCCCGAATCAGGAGGTCCGCAGGCTTGGATTAAGAGGATGGGCCATCCCCTTCTCAGCTCCCTGGGGAGCAAAGACACAGAGAGGGGTATTCTGCATCCCCTCCGCTGCCGTCGGCCTTGGCTAACAACCATGACTCCTCCATGCGGCAGAGGAAGCAGGGTTAATGCCGATGAAAGCCTCGGCCAGCTCTGCTGAGCTCATGCCCTCAATGAACTTAATGAATTTACTTCCCCTCCGATGAGCAGAAGGGAAGAAGAGTGGGGACTGCCACAGGCCATGCTGCGCCTGAGAGCCAGGTGGGACCCATTAAACCTCATACTGCGGACATGGCAACACTGTCCCACATGTCCCCAGGAGAAAGGTGGGGCCCCACTTCCTCCCACCCTAGCAGTGTCCTCTCACAAATGGGGCCAGGAGAAAACCTCAAGAGCAGGAAAGGATGGAAGGACAGACAGAGATGCTGTTAGGAAGGAAGAAGAGGAGTTGCTGGTGCAGAGATCCTGCTCATGGGTACCTCCACTGAGAGTGGATGTGCTGGGATCTGTATTACCCAAATTAGCAGCTTTAGATCCAAATACAGTGATTGTTACTATAATTTAGCCTTTGTGAGCATCTCTGTGCTGGGAGAACCTCTGCCCCCATGAAACCACCTCATACAGGACTCCCGCAACCACAAAGGCCCCAAGACCTCAGCACCCAGGCAGCCACGTCACTCATAGTGCACAAGGGGCTCCAGCTCCTTCTGCCACTGGGGTTCCCCTTTCTGATGGGGACTCACTGAAAACCTCCTGGCAGCAGCAAAAGGTCCTTCCAGGAGCAAAGCAGTCACACTCCTCCCTTGCACATTGCTCCAGCTTTTGGGGCTCTGCAGAGCCAAGTTGGAGTGAGTAACCCCCCTCAAAGCCGCTCAGAAGAAGCAGCGTCAAAGAAGATTATCACCAAACAACACTTTTCCTCCAGAATGGCCCATTCTACCAATTTCAAATGAGGCATGTTGTGCCCAGACTCCATCACAATCTTCCCCCTGACATAGTTCCCTAAAACACTCGCTTTCCCCCAAATTACCTGGGTTTGATGACTTTCCCATAGGTTTCATATCCTGGGATATTGGTTCTCTAGGTTATCCCTCCAGGAGCACCCTCTCCTGCATGCTGGACCATGGGCTCGGCTGCTGAACCCTTACCCCCTGTTCCAGACGGCAACAGCCCCTTTTACCCCTGGCTCTTTGCACAAAGGGCTGATCCTGGCTATTTCTTCCTTCCCAACTACTCTGGGCACAGATGTTTAAATGTGAAATTGCTATGGGCTGTTTGGGGAGCAGAAGGAAGACATCTTTTACTCCAATTTGGCAGAGGTCGCCTCCACTTATTGCTCTGCACTTCCCCCCCTGCTGCTCTGAAGGCTTTGAACTGGCTCAGATGCCTTAATGGGGTTAAGCAACAGCAGGGAAAATGTAGGGTTAATATCAGAGGAAATATAGGGAGCCTGCTGATGTTTAGAGGCCGATTCTGTGGGATGCTCAAGCTCTCCATCACCTAGGACAGCCCTGTGTTTCATGCCATGGAGCTGTTCTTGGTATACACCCAGCGCAGGGGAAAACCCCAGTGTGGAAAAGTCTAAGTTGTGGAAACAAAGTGGGGACACACTTGGGGAAAGTATCACAGCACTCTGCTCTCCTCCACCCCATGGGTTCACGTGCAGCAAGATGCAGCCCACGGGGCTCACAAGAGCCTTAACCCAGTTACTGGAGTCTGATCGACCACCAAGACATGGGAGCTCTGCTTAATTCCCCCTCAGAACTCAGCACTCTCCCCTTTGCAGAGCTGCTGCGTCTCCCCCTGTTGTGTTTGTTTATACCAATTAACTTGCTCAAAGCCATTAATGAGCTCCAGCACCTCCAGCCATCACCTTCCCATAATAACAGCGACCCAGAGGGTGTAAACAGAGAGCAGAGCATGTCACCATGTTGGACTCGCACCACTTTGAGATGGGATAAGAACGCAAAGAAGCAGATTTACATTGATAGGCTCATCGTGTATTTGCTGAAATCCCAGGAGTTAAATCATCCTTTCCCAACAAGCCTCTCAAACAAACTTGCGCCAACATCTCTCATCCGTGTTGGCCCTTCCATCTGTCCCCAGTCCTCCTGGGGCCAGCAGAGGTAAAGGTTTCAGCATAAGTGGGGTCTCTCACTCTCAGAGAAGAGGAAAGGAGGTGGCAAGTTCCCCAAGGCCTTCACACCTCACCAGTGGGTCCCCACATCGAGTGCAGCAAGCAAAAGGGAAAGAGAAAGCAATGCTCCAGACAACTGATCAGCCCAAGACACCTCTTACACGAGTTGTATGTGCTGGCCTGGTTTCTCAGCAGCATTAAAACCACCCGGTGGCCTTCAGTTGAGCAGGTTTTGGGCGCCTAAGAGATTTTTTTGAGGTGAAATTGCTTAGAAGTTCAATTATATGGGGTTTGTTTCCTATCAAGGGACCTTTGAGATGTGGAACAGCTTGCAGCTCCTTGCAGGGATATTTTCAGTTGAAAGGTCAAAGCTGTTTCTGGTTCTCCTTATCAGAGTTGGCCAAGCAAGAAGGAAACCTTTCACCATCTGGGTCGCCGCATAGGGGAGGTCACACCACGGACAAAGTACCGGAACACTGGGGATCCAGAGATGAGGCAGAAGGTAGGAAGAAACCCAGGAGACAGGAATTATGCCCCATCTCCAGGTCTACAGCAATGCCATGGAGGGAAAGGCTACCCTTCCCCGCACCCTGGCAGGCCTCATAGTCCCATCTGCTGGAGAACCAAAGGCAGTAGGATGCAATGGTTCGGGGTATGCCATTGCCCGAAGTGGATTTGGCCACTGCAGCCACGGGCTGGCCCCACTAGTGGCCACTTATCTCCCTGATCCTACTCTGCATCCCTCCCTGCATTGCTGGGTTTGGTTTGGCTCTCACCGTTGACACAGATGAGGCCCCATGTTGGGTCTGGGTGCTGAGTCCCCTTCAGAGCAGAAACTCGGTCATGACCAGCTACAAAAAGCCCACAGAAATACAGACGCAGCATTGGCTTTACAAGAATGAGGTCTCTTGATCCTCGAGTCATGGCCTTGAGGGACAAGCAACATGATGTGTCTTATCTGACCACCTTTGCCTTCCTGACCCAAATAACCAGGGTTTAGAAGCATCCTACAGACACAGCAATGCTTAAATGCTTCTGGCCTCAGCTCTTACCCACCCCTGCCTTGTTCACAGCCTTCATCCTCCTCTTTCCATCCATCCATCCTGGACCATAGCACCACGTTGCTCATCCAACCAGTGCTTTGAGCTGTTGGGCACTTTGTTCTCCCGCTTCCCTGCTCCTGCCTGCATATTCCTTCCCATTCCTCACATAAGCTGGTCCTCATAGACCTTAAATCAGCCGACCCAGCCAGGCTGGGAGCTGGGGCAGGCAAAACAAATTGGTGGGAAGCAAGAAGCCCTGACAGCCCATCTGGTTTTTGCACAACTCCCCCAACGCTCTTGGCATTGTCACCTTTCATTCACCCTGACAGGTACAGAGATTGCCACCAGCCCGATCTCTTGAAGTCCTGACATGCACAATCCCTTTACGGAAATAAAAGAGCTCCTGCTGATGTGCCTTTGGGGAAAGCAAAACTCTGAAAAGCCCTTGCCTGGGAGGAGGGGAAAGCACACGTTGAAGAGGGGAAAAAAAACCTCTGAGATGCATAAGAAGGCAGCTCCTTGGGGCCAACCTCACTTCCTCTGGCTTCCTCCAGTTGTAAAGACAGCCATGTAAAGCATCATGAACGCATCAACAATCCACCCAAGGAAAAGCTGTTGGGGTGTTTGAAACCCTTAACACCTATGCCAGTGCCATGTGCCTCAGTTTCCCCATCTGAATAGAGAGGCGCTTTGTCCCCTCGTGTTGCCTCCTTGATGGGACCATGAGGGTAAGGAGGCATGAGACATCCAGCACTCTCCACTTTAAATACCGATGAGCCAGAGCGTCCTGCATACATACAGAGCCATGCATCCTCCTGTAATGCATCTGTCTGTCTGTCCAAGTGAGTCTCACCCGGTGGTGGGGCTCACATGTATGTGGATGCATGGGTGGACCCACACAGACTGGGAGCAACAGCAGTGAGAAAATATAGCTCTCCTCCCCGCAGAGCCCCTGGGAATGGCTCCTTCCCCCCAGCCACCAAGAAAAAAAAAGCCGATTACTTTCAGGTGTCAGCCAGTTCATAAAATCAATCTTCCCCCTAAGGAAAGAGGAGGTTTGCAGGGGGGGATTTTTTTTTTTCCAAAGGCTAAACACAAACCAGAAGGCAACGGGCTCCAGCGCGTTGGCTCCACTGTCCTATTGGGACACAGTTGCAGACACTTGGCTTTATTTTTCCCTTTATTCACCCTCAAAAAAGAAAAAAAACCAAACCCAAACTCCCCTAAATTTTAGGGGCTGCTATGAATTTCTCTCAGTGACCTCCAGGCAATGCCATCCCACTGGCTCGGCCCCAGGGAGTTGCTTGTAGCACTTTTTGTCATGGACTCTCCGGAGAAGATTTTTCCTTTCCCTGCAATAAATTTTCCACTTACATTTTAAGGGAAGAAAATGTTTTCCGGTGCTTTTTCTGGCTCTCTGTCAGGAATTATTACTCCCAGATTTATTGGGATTTGCAAAGGAGGCGGCAATACCTGGGATCTCTGCGGCTCTTTCGGATAATGATGCAGGCAGCACTTGTCAGCCTTAGATCTGATTTACGGAGCAAGATTTCATCCATCCCGGTGCGTATAATTTACTGGGATCTGGAAGTGGCTCATTAAGGGATGAGATTAATAGATCCCTGGGGAGGGGAAGCTTTACCCAGCTCCGTGTCACCCTTACAAATCTCACAGTAGGGTCTGGGGGTTTTCCTCAATGGCAGCCAGGTAGGGAGCAGGGCTCTCGCTGGGAGAATTTGGCATCACTGGGAGAATTCGCTGGGAGAATTCAGCATCGCCAGCAGAGCATGGGATCCAGGGCCGGGACAGCTGAGCCCAGACTGGGGCAGGGGGGGCTAAATAAACCCCCAGGGTAGCAGAGCATCCTGGAGTACCCCCTGAGCAGGGTGAATGGGGGCTGCTGACACCCCCAGTGCGGCGTTGGGACCCACTTCATGGATGCCGAACAAGCAGGAAAATCTGGAGCTGAATATGTTTCGTTTTACAAAACTGATTTCTAGAAGAACATGGATTTATTTCCAATCTCTCCTGGGATCAGAGAGTGGTCCTCCACAGACAGGAGCTGGGCTAAATCCCCACCCTCAGCACCCAAAAATATGCCCCACATCCCCTCCCTTTTTCCTATTTTCCCCCATTTGCATGAGTTTTCAGCTAGTTCCCAGTTCAGGATCAAACTCTGCTCAGGGTGTTCCCATGCAACCCAGAATAACTGAGCCAACTGTGAATGGATCAGCCACGGCCCTGCACCGATGGGAATCAACCCCCCAGGGGAATCAATTTCTGTTGTACATCCTACAGGCAGCATAAATCTCTAATAACACCCAGCACTGGGTTTCTCTGATTTAGACCTTTTTTAACTGGCTGCAGTGTCAATTCAGGCGCCCAGATCCCACTCCCTGGTTTCATATCATTAAATCCAAAATGCTCCACTTATTTAGTGCCATTATTTCTGATTTACACCACGTAACGGCGTTACTCTAAAATGAAAAATTTGAATCAATTCAAATCCTATCCCCTCCCGTCAGAGCACTCTGGAATAAATTCTCCTTTAATCCCTATATGTATTCCCATGATATTTTGCAATCACTATCAGATTTTTAGGAGTCAGAAGTCCATTCAGCTTCCCAGTTACACATCTTTTACTGGAATTACTGCCCTAAGCATCCAGCCCAGCCTCTACCCTAAACCCCAGCTGCTGCTTCATTTCAGCCATATTTTTGTTGATAATAAATATGTATATTTGGAGCGCTCGAATTAAATAAAAGGCTGAACTGGCATCCTGAAGCACTTTCCAAAGCAGCCTTAAAATTCCCCGCGTGGAAATACAAATCTTTCCTACTAAAGCAGGAAGCCACACAGTGTAACGGGCACAGCATTGCGGACGACGATTGGAGAAAGGATCCATCCCTCCGGTCGGGAAGCCGGCAACGCAGCGCTCACAAGTCCCCCTCTGCCTTGCAGCATAAAATTGAGCTTGTAGAGGCAAAACCTTGCCAGCCGTGCCTGCGAGGACCAGGCCAGATCCTTGCTTAAAGCAGCTGCGGAATTAAGCTGATTTATCCCCTGCAGCTCTTCTAAAGACCATTACATCCCCAAAATTACTTTCTAAACACAATATTTTTTTTTTATCCAGCAGCTGCAAACCCCTACTAGTTTTCATATTGGTTCAAAATCAAGTTTAAATAATGTTGATTTTTTTTTTTCCTTTGTTTTTTCATTTGCCCTTCATCTCTCTCCGTGAAATGCAAACAAAAACGATTCGCGATGGGGCTTGGTTTTCCCTCCAGGTTTAATCCTGGGCAGCAGCCCCGCAGCTTGTTTTCTCGGTGAATGTTAGCGATCATTAATTTACGGCACGCTTTTGACACCGAACTCTGCTCTGAAGCCAGCAGAAGAAACTGGTAACTTAGAGTATTTCAATAACAACAAAATAACCTGAAAAAAATGGCGTTTTTCGACAAACTCCCTGTTTCCCAGGACAAAATATCTCCCCGTTGCCAGCGCTGAGGGTGTTCATGTTTGCATGGAATAAATTATCTGAGCATATATCTGGATGGACTTATAAATAGGCATATGGATAAAAATATGAACTGTTATATAAATATATGTTCATAATAAAATATTCATGGTCTGTGTATATAAATCCATATGCATGCACGTAAAGCACGAGTGTGACTCAGAGGCTGCCGCCCGCCTTTTGTACATCATTATTACACACAGGGGTTGTTTGGTTTTGTGCTTTCGTTTTATGCAATCTGGAAACGGGACCACTTTTCTATATCATCAGCTTCATTAAATAACAAAGGTGGCCCCCGGCTCAGTGGACTGATGGTTTTTTGGCAGGGCAGACCTGAGGTGCTCTGTCTCCCACTCACTAATGCAAAACAGGGCTGTGGTCAGCAAGGGAGATTTCCCCAAAGGAATTATTAAAGTCATTTTTTCCTGCCATCAACAGACACATTCCTGAGCAAGACTGAACCTCTGGCTGGGACTGAAGCTCTGGAATGAGTTTGCACATTAGGAATCTGACGATTTTCTGGGATATTTGGGAAGCGGAGAGGGATGTGCAGATGGACAAAGGCTGAGGATTGAACCCGTGGTAGCTCTGCAGCTTTAGCAAATAAAAATGTAAGCAAGGGCAGGGATTCTCTTTGCAGCTCAGGGCTGAGATAATTGTCCCTGTGTGACAGAGAAGCAGGGACGTGCCTCAGACAAACTAGAGGACTATATTGGCACCCGATAAGGACTACAAACCAGCCATTGATAACTCTCTCCTAGGGATTAGGAGAAAGTCCTCACTGTTGGGCGCACAGCCTGGAGGAGCCCGGGCTGGGGACACAGCAGAAGAGCAGCCAGAGCGGCCAACTGAGTCGCGCATCTTCCATGGGTGAGGGGAGAACCTCACAGGCGTTGCTAAAATGCATGTCCTTCCCCAAAACACATATCCTTGCAAAGGACAGAGGGAATGGCCCCTGTATTGTCGCAGTGCCTTTTGTCCACACATGGTGTTTCTCCAGGCTGAGGACCTGGCCTGGGCATGGAGAGGAGCAGCAGATCTGCCTCAAGTTTGGTCAGTGGTTGCCAAACACAGACAGGGATGCTACACTCTAGAGGGGGCTTTGGTGTCTAACAATGTCGTCAAGAGGGTGGTTGTCCCCAGGCTCTGTCCCTTCTGCCTTGACCTCGAAGCCCATATGCCGGAGCCATGCTGAGCTGAGCTGCCTCCTGTTTTCCAAAGGAAGCTGTAGCTGTTTCCCAGCAGGATCCCAGGAATGGGCTTTCTTCCCAAACTGCAGATTACAGAGTCAAAAATAATAAAAATCAATCCCCTGGAGAAAAAGCCCATGGGCTGGACCACAACCACTGGTCCTCATCTACTCTGCTAGACCTTCAGGCTGGGAGGGGAAGCACAAACTTGGAGAAGGAGAAGCCGTTCCTGGTCCCGGGCATTAGGCATTATTCCGTGCCTCGCCAGCATTTCCAAGGCACTCAGGAACATCACAAAGCCTCGGCTGTGCAGGGACATTCATACAAACCACAGAGCTATGCAAACCCTCCCAGCCTCCTGCTGAGCTCTTCAGTGACATCTCCTGATCCCAGGGGAGGTGAGGCAGCTCTCTGGGATGGTTTGAGAGGTCCAGAAAGCCAATGGGATGCAAAGAAAGAAGGCGGGGTGGGGGTAGGGAGAAGGCAGGAATTCCTACACCCAGCAAGCAAGAGAGAAACTGAAAACATAAAATGTTCTCCCACAGAACATCCCACTGGAGTCCTCCAGCTGCACTTGGTGGCTGTCTTGCCTTGGCTGGTTTAGTGGCAGATGCCCCCATTAAAATGGGGCCACAAAAGGTCATTTCAATTCAAGAGCTGACCCAGCGGTGCTTCCCCATGCAGGGATGTTGGGATCCGGTTCCAGGACATTGTGAAAAGTTCTCCTTGAAGCTTTTCAGCCAAGGAGTTTGTTGGGACCATCCTTTGCCCACAGATCATCTGGTTTGTGACAAATGAAACCAATGAGCCCCAGGAGCCCATGGTGCCCTTCTTCTCCCAGTCAGTTCCACAATGGCATCCACACAGGTGTAATGGGCAGAGCCCTAGGTCCCCAAAGGAGCGCCCGAAGCAGAGGCACCCCACCTTGCTCTCTGTCAGTAGCCTTTGCCCATGATCAGAAAGGACCCTAACGCATCCATTCACCAAGCCAGGAGAATGAGGACACCCTGATCCGGCCTCTACACAGCAGAAAACCCAGGCAGAGGGTTTGTGGCAGGTTCAGAAGGAGCCCCAGGAGTCTCGGTCCTCAGCCCTGCCCACTGGAGGGACCAAACCCCTCAGGCAGCTCCACAAACCAATACCAACCCCACAGACACCAAAAGATCTCAGAAAACGTCTCCTCACACTGCCTTCAGCTAACAAATACCACAAATTGCATCTTTCCAAGACCTTTTGCACCTGCCCAGGAGGGTCCAAATGATGGCACCAGCCTGGAAAAACAGCATATCCCAAACCAGCCTGCCCATACCCCTCCACACCACCGGCATACATGGATAGACTCATCCCTCTATTGAAATCCTTTAAATGCCAGCAGTTAAACTGAGAGAGCAACATTGAAACTAAGACTTTACAGGAATTACGCTATGTTTAATAATACTTAATGACTTTTTGCATGCCAGCGAACTTGTAGTCCCGGTTTAGCAATAATTCAAAACACACAGCGACCTGTGAAAGCAAAATAGGGAAAATCTTGGCAGCCCCAGCTGCTGTGAAGTGGAAATATCAGGGAATGCTGCGGGACATGGGATGCGGAGGAAGCCAGTGTGGGGAGGGAGGAGGCACCGTACACTCAGACCCCCCGTCTGCGGAGCCAGCCCCTCACAGGACTCTGCCAGAATAAGTTTGAGCCAAGACTGCAACGCAGCACTATTTTTTCTTGCAAAATGCAGTTTCCCTGACCAGGAAGCTGGAAAATCCAGCCATGATTTATACCACTCGACATGAACCTTGTGCTGCTGCTTTTGCACTGACCCAACAATGTTGTATCAGTCCTGCAACTTGCTGCCAAGACCCAGGGGGTCACATTCTACTTTTATCATCAACTCTTTGAAGCAAGATTGTTTTGTAAATTCCAGATTTGCACATGCCAAAGTACTGCCTCAGCACCGCCGATAAAAGCAATGGCACTCTGAATAATGTATTATTGAGTCATTGTTACCCTGTTGTTCCACTATTTAACATCACTCGGCTGTGATAACCCTGGTCCTTCTCTACCTCTTTTTTGCTGCTCCCACACTGTTCATCCACAATCCCTCAGCCCTGATACCTGCAGATTATTTTTTCCTTTAGACATGGAGCAAGGAGCAGTGCCCTAGGATGAGGTTAAAAGCTGTGGTTTTGTGCCTAGGGGAAAACAGGAAACAGAGGTGTTAAAACATCACCCGTCAGCCCAGATATCTCCATATTTCTCCGTGCCTGCTTTTTAATCCCCTCTTTTGACACTAAGACTTTAAATCCACCCAACCTATCACATCATTTTTGCACTCAAACATCCCCAGAGTTGTATAACCTCCCAGCTCTGTGCAGCCAAACGCCAGCCTCTGCGAGCAGCCACAGCGGCTCCACAGCCGATGGATGCAGAGGAAGAAAAAGAGAAGAAACCGGAAAAAAACTCAAGGCAGGCTCTGATCTGCTCTGCCCCAACAGCAACAACACCCTCTGCAAAAGGCAAAGCCAGGCTGCTGGGATTGGTGAGGAACCCAAATCCTGGAGTGTGGGACCAGCAGCAGGAGCAGGATAGGAACTCCTCGGAGCTGGGAACAAACACCATCCGTGCTGGCAGAGCCCAGCACCTGCTCCAAGACTCAGCAACGTGGGGTCATGGATCCTGTGCCTCAGGGTCACCATTATCCCTGGCTCCTTTGTCCTAAAATCATGACCATCCCTGGACCTCATGTCCCAGTGTCACCATCATCTCTGGATCCTATGTCCCAGCATCACCATCATCCCTGGATCCAGTGTCCCAGGGTCACCACCATCATTAGAACTCATGTCCCAGGGTCATTATCATCCCTGGATCCCGTGTCTCAGCATTACCATCATCCCTGGATCCCAAGTCCCACCAGGGATCATCATCATCCCTGAACCGACCTGCTTAGGCCTCAGCCCCAGCCTTGGGGAGGCAAGGACAACAAATGGGTCCCGTACAACTTGAAAAGGGGAAAGAAACCCAGAGGGTGTTTGAAAAACAGGAGTTTTTCCCCTTGCTTGCATCCTGTAACAGCCCAGGATGAAGGTTGAAACGAAGGAAGAGCCCTGGGGATTTCCTGTAGCTGGGAGACAGTGGGAGCGCTGGGAAGGGAGCGGTCGGGCTCCCCCCACGGCCCCTGCCTTGGGGATGCTGAGGGTGCTGTGGGGTCTGACCCACTCGGGGCAGGACCGTGGGGTGCCGGGGTGGGGGAGCTGGGATTAGAGGGTTAAGCAGGGGATGAGAGGGCGCACGTGACTGGCCGGGGAGTGGGGGAAGCGGGCTGTGGGGTGGAGGGGGTGCTTGGCCATCCCTCTCTCCCTCCCCAGCCCCCCGTACAAAACCCGCTCCCCGGCCCCCCTGCTCCCTCCAACCTGCGCCATGGAGGCACCGGGATGCCCAGCTTTTCCCCCTCCTCGCCCGGCAGGATCCCCCCTTCCGGGGCATCCCCGGGCTCCCCTCGCCTTCTCGGGGCCCCCCCCAGCAGCCGCCGCCCCTCAGCCCCCGCCCGGCGCGCTGCCCCCCCGCCCCGGCGCAGCCCCGGGACCCGCGGGGCGCCAGCCCGGGACCCCTCGGCGTGGCCGTCGGTGCGAAGCCCTTCTACCCGGCTGGGGCTGCAGGTACCGGGGCGATCGGCGGGTGGAGGGGGGGGGGGCCGGGGCTGTCGTCCCCCGCCCCGGTCCCTTCTCTTTTCTCCCCCCCGGGGGCTGATCCTGCCCCTGCCCTCGGGGGGAATGCCGGGACCCGCGTCCCGGATCCTTCCAGAGCATCCTTATCGCCGACACGTACTCCGTTCCCCGTTCCCAGCCCGGGTTCACCGCTATCGCGACGTGGACCGGCACAGCATCCTCGACGGGAGCCGGGGAGGCCCCGCGGGTCGGGGCGGCCGGGACCGTGTCGCGACAGAGAGGGAGGGATTCCGGGATCGTTTGTCCCCCCTTTTTGCAGAACCGGGGAGGGATAGAGGGAGTAAAGGCGAGGGGAGAGACCCGGTCCCGCTGCCGCGACGGCGGGGACCGTCCCAGGCCGAGGAGCGACGGGGACCGGCGGGAGTTGGAGCCGGTTACCGGGGATGGAGCCCGTTACCAGGCATGGAGCCTGTTACCGGGGCTGGAGCTGGTTATTGGGTATGGACCCCGTTAGTGGGGATTGACTCCGTTACCGGAGACGGAGCGCTTTATCAGGGATTGAGCCCGTTGCCGGGGATCAAGCCCTTTAGCGAGGACCGAGCCGATTACCGGGGATGGAGCCTGTTACTGGGGAGGGACCCGGTCACTGAGGATCCAGCCCGTTACCGGGGATGGAGGCGGTTACTGGGGCCGGAGACTGGCCCAGGCTCTCAGAGCAGGCTGGAAAGGCGAGTCCCGCCGCCGCTTCCCGGGCCCGAGCCTCACCGGGCAGCACCGGTGGGAGCAACCGGCAGGAGCGCGCACACGGCCGAGACCGGGTCTCCGGGTCCAGGGCGGCTCCGACAGCTCCGATCCGCGGAGCACAGAGCTCCCCGGTGCACGGGGCTCCCGCGCTCCCGGCTCCCCGGTGCATAGCTCCAGAGCTCACGGTTCACCGGTGCACGGCGCGGGGCCCCAGCTCTCCCTGTCACCCAGCGCACGGGTCTCCAGAGCTCCCTGTTCCCTTGTGCACGGCCCTGGGGTGCAGAGCTCCCGAGGCTCACTGCTCCCCAGCTCCCGGGGCTCTGCACCCCTCTCCGGGCTTGAGCAGGACCAGGCGCTTCCCCGGGGCTCTCCCGGTTTCTTCCACCGGCCAAGCAACACCCTCCGCTCCCTCGCACTTTGCCTCCCGGCTGCAACCATCAGGGCTTACCATGCTCATCCCATCCCTCTGGATCTCTTCAGTCCCATGGGCCTTTTATTTCTCACCCCCTGGCCCGCTCCCAGCCTAGGGGAACAGGTAGAAAAAGCCCCAGGGGTGCTGGACACCAGGCCTGTCCCCTCCACCGCGCTTACCTGCTCCCAGTGCAGCAGAGGGGATGCTGCCATCCCGAGGGGTGAGTTTTGTTGGCAGCTGCGGGGTCTCCCCCATTCCCTGGAGCCTTTTCCATGCCCCTATCCCTTTGCTAATGATCCCTCTGAGTTCTCCGTTCCCCTCCCAGTTAACCCAAGAATTGTACAGCTGTTCCCCAGCTGCTGCCTTTCCCAGAGCCGCCAAATCTTTCAGGGGGTGTCAGTTTAGGAAGGAAGAGGGGAAGAAATATCTATATCTTCCCTTTTTCCCATCTCTTTTGTCCTGCTGCAATGCCGTGTTTATTTAGCTACCCACCCGCATCCTGCTCCCTTCCTGTCTTTTCTTTCTTTTTGGTCATTTATTTGTCTCCAATGCCGAAACCCACTAGTTGCTTGGAAATACATCACATTGCTTTTGGAAAGATGGAAAACCCCTAACCTGATGCATTTATCAGATCGCTTTGTGCAGTCGGATTTTTAATTTCAGTCATTTTTCCTTATTTTCAGTCACATTTGGGTTTTTTTGCCTTTGCTGTGCTCCTTGGCGAGGCTTGTTTTTCGTCCTTAAAACATCCAGGCCCAGAGGCTGAGCCCTTCAGAGGACAAAGCGGGGAGGAGATGGCAATTTGGCTTTATCCGTACACCGTTACCCACTGTCAGGCACATAGATGGGTTGGAACCGAGAGGGATGGGGAGCAACTGCCCCCCTGAAATGTTTTCCCCTTAATTCAAAGCAGCTGGACCTCGGCTTTCGGCCACACGCTGTAACCCCCAAATTGCCTTAATGAGGAAACAACCAAAAATCAAAACCAAAAGTCAGGAAAAGGCCACGGCAAGGGCTGGTTTGAAGGATGTAGAGCCCTGGGTGGGACTGCAGGGATGGGGACCCCATTGCCCTGCTCCACCAGGATGTGATGGTAACAGGCCGGGCAGGAGAATCCATCCCAAAGGAGGCAATTTTCCCCCTCGCTGGCCCCAAATGCTGCGCTGTGCCCAATGCTCAGCTGTGGGCCTGATCCTGCCCCTCCAAGGAGGCCAGTGGTCTCCACCTGCAGCACGATGGAGTCTCTGGAGATGGTGCTCTCGGTGAGGGGGGAACGAAGGCAAAACTCAGCAGTTTCAGGTTGTTCCCTTCCTGGGTGAACCCCCTGTGTCCTTCCTGGCTGCTGAGGGTCCCCAAGCTGTCCCAACCACCTACTAAGCATCCCCTCAGTTCTTCCTTCACTGGTTCAGTTTTTCAGGATCCCAGCAGCACCCAGCATCAGCCGGAGTCGCTGAACTCCTTGTGCCCTGGCATGGGAACAAAGATGACCTCTGAAATGCGTGGCAATGACTTTTCTCCTTGAAACCATTTTGTAAGACACCCCAGAAGTGAGGGGAAAGAGGGGAATGCCCACACTTTTTGCTCTGGCCCCTTGGCCCAATAGGAGGATGGGGAAAGGGAGCTCTTCTTCAGCTAAAAAGGGGATGTGGTATTTTTCACTCCTTTCCAAATGGTTTCCTGTGAGCTACAGCCACAGGGAAATGCTGTCTTGGGGCGGGGGGCAGAGGAGCTCCTTGAATGGAGCACAGGACAGGGGACTGGATATGGCCCAATGCTGGGGTGCGCTGGGGTTTTTGGTGGATCCAATGCCTCTGCTCCGGATGTAGCCAAGCAGAGTAGAGGCATCAACCGTGCTGGAAGAGAGTGGGAGGAGAGGGATAAGGAAAGCTGAGCAAAGCCCTGTCTGTGAGATGATTCTCTGCTTGCCTTCTCTGTGCCCCTTGCCCACCCCACATCTCTTGGTAGCAGCACCCAAGAGGGTCCCCAGACACCCACCACCCCAGCCAGGCTTCCCTTCCACTCGCAGGGAGCAGCACTAGCCTGCAGCTCCACAAGAAGCAGAGATTTTGTCGTCCCCAGCCATGGATTTGACCTGCTGCATGCCTGTGCCAAGCCCCTTTCTCCCGGGACTGTACCCCCACATCCCCTCAGGGGACTGTGCCTGGAGTTTTGGGTCCTGCAGGGGCAGGAGGAAAGGATTAGGGCTGCAGAGATGAAGGACTCCTGACTTCATTAATATCGTTAACCCTGCCTTGTGTGCCTCTCCCGCTGCCAGGTGGGAAGAAGGGATGCGAAGCCGGGTACCAGGAGGTGCCCCTAGCCTGCTGCCCTCCCCTGAAAGCCCCAGGGGAGCTGAGGTGCCCACTGGCAGCACCCCTGGGCAGCCTGCAGGAATATGGGGTCCCTGAGCTCCCTGAGCCCCTGGGTAAGGGCAAGAGCAAGAGCAAGAAACGGAGGAACAGGACAACCTTTAGCACGTTCCAGCTGGAGGAGCTGGAAAAGGTCTTCCAGAAGACACATTACCCTGACGTCTATGCCCGTGAGCAACTGGCACTACGGACGGATCTGACCGAAGCTAGGGTGCAGGTATGGGCACGGATCCCTTGCTCCCGCAGGGATGGGCACAGCCACTCTGGGTGGTGCTGGGCAGAGCTGGAGGGTACTTTCCCCTCCTCTGCTGGGTGAGTTAGAAGCTGGTTTTCCCAGGAGGATTATGCTAAGCTCCAGAGGGGAAATACCAGCCCAGGCACTTGCTTCACCCACTGCCACTGGGTAGAGATGCCGGTTTCCTCTCTGAGCTCTCTCCAGTTCTCCCAAGCAGCACCCAAGGAGTAGGAAGAGCAAAAACGTGGGAGGTCACCACCAACCTCCCCTCCCATCACTCCCTCGTGATCCCCACCACAAATCCATCATCCCCAGCCTCCCTCCCTGCCTCAACCCTCAACTCGACTCCCTCCAGCCCAGGACTAGCAGTGAGGGATCCAGCCGTCCCAGGCAACAGGGTCATGGGGGCTCAGCATGGATGGGGTTGGGGGCGATGCATCCCAGGATCTGGGCAGGATGACGCTTGCCCTCATCGTACTTGCGTCAGGCCAGCAAGCTTCTTTCAGAGGCATCTCCATGTTGTTTGAGGCTCCCATCAGGAAGAGGTGGCTGGAGGGGGCACCCGGTGGAAAAGAAAGCAAGGACAGGTGGGTAACAGAGGAAGCCAGGAGCACCTAATTGTGCAGTGGCTGGGGATAAGTCAGAGGCACACCCCAAGCCTGCAACCACCCAGCCAGACTGCACCCACCACAGGCTCTAAGCCCTGATTTGGGGTGGACATAGATTAAATTACCCGTAACCATGAAAGCTCTGTGGTAAGCATCCCAGTACCACCTCCTCCTCTCTGGGAGATGCCGCTGGATCCATCCCTGCCCAGCCAGTACCAGTCCCCAGCCCCACCTCCTCCTCTCTGGGAGATGCCGCTGGATCCATCCCTGCCCAGCCAGTACCAGTCCCCAGCCCCATCCAGTAGCACAGAGGGGACATGCAGATGGGTCATCCTGACCACATGGGACCTGAAGAGCCTCATTCTGCATTGAAACCTGGGGTGAACAGGCCCAGAAGCACAAGGGAGAGAAAAGGACCATACACAGAGCAGGACTGCTTTTTTTTTTCCAAGAGAAATAATTCTGCTTTTGGTAAGGGAAAAAGCTGGTGAGCTCATAAACAGAGCTGTGCACAAAGGGCAGCATTCTCTGTTCATCTCCAGTTTATTGGGATGGGCTCTTTTTCTGCTGGCTAGATGATGTGGCCAGAGGGCTGCCTGTGTCACCCAAGGCAGGCAGGGTTCCCTGTGCCTCAGCCCCCTCTTCCATCCCCCAGGTGTGGTTCCAGAACCGACGGGCCAAGTGGCGGAAACGGGAGCGTTATGGGAAAATCCAGGAGGTGAGAGATGCTGCGGTGGCTGCCTGCCCCAGCTGCGTCCCCCTGGGGCCAGAGTCCCATCCCATTGCACCCAGGGTCCCCGTGGGATGATGTTTTTCCCCCTTCCTCCCCTGTGGTTCCATCCGCCCTTGGGAAAGCATATGGCCCTGCATGGAAACGGGGAAAAGATGCAGATTTTGCCACAGGCAAGAAGACATTGCTTTATGACCACTTTCCTCTGCCATAGGAACACACCTTTGAGAAAGGTTTTCAGGTGCCCCCCCCCTCCATTTAACTGTTCCACATCCATCAGTGCTTCCTGCCCCCCTTTTCTGCAAAACTGCCTTTATGTTCCACATTGAAAAGTGCAATAATAATTTAAAACTCATCTTCAGAGCATTCTGATCCCGAACTCTCCCACTCTCTCTGCCCTGCACCAGGCAGGAGAGGAAGGTTTCAATCAGGATTCAACCTGCCCGAGGGAATTCAAGTAAAGCAAAGGCATCCTTTGCTTTGCACCCTGTGGGTGGGATCCAGGAGGGGGAGGATGTGGTCCCCACCTTCATCAGGTCTTCCCTTGACTCATTTTTGTCTTGTTTTGTTTGTTTTCGGTCCTTCCTTCCAGCTGCAGAACAACCTGTGGCTGAGCTCTGGCCCTGGGACCCCCGCAGGGCTCCTGCCCCCTGAGAGTGTCCCGTCACCCTGCATGTCTGCATACTCCCACGTTCACAGCAACATCACTAGCTTTGTGGGCATCTCCGCTTCTCCCAGCTCCCACCCTGGCATGAACAGCCTCTACTCCCTGCACGGCCTGCCCCCCCAGGCCCTGGGCACCCATCCCTTCGAACCAGCACCTGAACATGACTACAAGTCACCTGCGCTGGTGCCACTGAGGATGAAGAGCAAAGAGGTGACCAGCACCCTGCTGAATTGGGCTACATGATCCTCCCCTCCAGGGAGAGACACGGATCATTTGTCCCCTCTGGAATGTGTCTGCCCCCCCCCACCCCGGCACCAGGGGCTGGGAGCAGGTGGGTGGGATCACACTTACCCCCCTCTCCATACACCCTGATCTCTGTGAGCTTCCTGTATCCCACCCTGCTCCATCACTCTGCTGTCAGCCCCCTCCCTGGGTGAGGGGGAATCAAAGCGGGGCTGCTGGGGGACCTCAAAATCCCAGCCCGTCCCACCAGGGCTGCCCCTGGCAGCTTGGGACCCCCAAAACAGCTCCCAAAAAAAACGAGCTCCCTTGAGTACCTTCAGAGAATGGGACTTAATGAAGATGCCTGGTGGTTTGCAGCAGGGTTTCAGCCTCTTGACCCCCACCCCTGCCTGCATCCCCCCCCGCCCGACACAATCTGGGGGGCACCAGCCTTGTGAATGTCCAGGGAGGGGGCTGTGCCGACGGGGGGGTGCCAGGGAAGCACCATGGCAGGGGAACTGCATTGCCTGGGGGCAGCGCTCCCCTCCCCAGCTGAAGTTTGGACGCCCCCAGTACAGCGAGCAATGGCAGAAATTGGGCTCTTCATGTCCCAGTCCAATGGTACTGGGAAAACCCACACAAGCTGGGACAGCTGTGGTGCTCAGTGAGTGTTACTGGGGGCAGGGTAAAATCCTCCGCCATGCACAAGGAGTCCTTAAAGGCCCCCCCCTGCCCCCCCCCCCCCGAAGTCACCAGCAGCCCTCTCTGTTCCCCCCCTGAGAGAAAACAAAGTTCAGGATGACTTCGTGCAGCTCCTGCAATGCCGAGGACCCCCAGGATGGGCAATAAACCAGTAGGGGGTTGGGGGCTGCAGAGATACAGACACCCAAACTGAAGCCCTTTTCCCTGGAGAGGGTCACCATAGCCATCCCATGCCCGTTACCCCTCAGATCAATAAGGTGGGAGGTGGTGTGGTCCCAGTAGGTGACACTCCCCCCATCCCAGGTACCATCCCCGGTGCCCCAGCTGAGGTGTTTGGTGAAGAAGTCATCAGTTTGGAGAGTTTTCCTCGTTCCTGGGGCCTGCATGAAGCCCAGTGGTGGTGGTACTGGTACGGCCAGTCTTGCATGTCCAGGGGCATCACCCCATCACATCCAACATTCTTCATCACATCCAAGTGTCCCTCCAAGTGCCAGTCCATGGCAACACACCGCATCCTCCAGCCAGTGTGACACCCTCCACTGAAGGCAAATGGCTCAAATCAAGTCACAAACAGGATCTCTCTTTGCACCCTCAAGGGCCCCTTTGTGCCCCCAAAACTGTAATGCCACCCTACCCCCATCTCCTGGTCTCCTGTATCCTGATGCTGGAGGCTGGGAACTTCAGTCAGACACCATGGACCCCCTCAGGGAGGCACAAAGTCTGCCGGTCCAGCCTGATTTGGGCCAAACCCCAAGGTTTCCAGCCAAAGGGAGCACAAATGCTCCAAGACCTGCGCAGATACTGTTCCTCACCGACCAGGCTTGGCATCCAATGAGTGCCTACCCATGCCCGGGCCATCTCACGCCCTAGCTCTCTCAGCTCCCCTCCCACCAGCGAGGATTTTGTTATTCATTTATAAACAATAAAACACATTTTTAATAAGCTATTTATGGCTCTGCAGTGCTATAAAAGTGGTGCTCTGTGATCACCCAGCACAGCTGGGGAACATTTTTGAGCAGGCGGAGGGGAGTGAGGTGTGATGGAGAGCTTGGCTCAGTTCACACCTCATCTGTGAGCACCCTGCTGTGCTGCCCGGGCCGGTTCCTCCACCAGAACCAGATTTCAGGGCCTGGGGTGAGTGCTGGGGGCAGCCACGTGGAAGGAAAGCACCCTAGTGTGCTCAGCAGGCTTTGCAGATACTTCTATCACCTACTGTGATGGAGGGGTGGTTGTGACTCCCTGACAGATTCTGCTCAGGGCACATCCCCCCCTGGATCTGTGCTGCTCACAGAGGGATGAAGACCTTAAGAGGGAGTGCTGGGCTCCAGCTCAACATCCCCTCCCAGCCCCTGCCCATGGCTAAGAGGGAGGAGGGCAAGATGGGTCCCCCACAGCCCGTCTCACAGGCACGCAGTCTGTGGGCACGTTACCACTGAGTCTGAGCCAGTGCAGCTTTTCTTATGTCTAGCAAGGGCTGAGTTTCCTGCCTCCTGCCTTCTTAGTCCATGAGAAGGTCCCCAGGGCCATGGCTGAGCACCCCTAGGGTCAGGCTCACTCACCCTCCCTCTGAAACCAGGGGTGAATCTCCCAGGATTTCACCCACATGAGCTGGCCAGGGTGGCTGTTGCCCCTCTGCCAGCGAAAGTGAGGCACAGCAAGGTGCAAGGGTGAGCTCTAGGAGGACCAGGCTCTGGGGACTGGATGCCTGACTCCTCTACAGGGAAGCAGCAGCCAAAGTAAATCCCAATGACACCACCAGGCTGATGTCAGAAATCCCAGGAGGGTTTAGGGAAGGGGACAGGCACCCCCCTAAGGTCTCAGGCTACCCCAGGCCAACAGACCCAGTTGCAACATAAATAATCTTCTGGCGAGAGGTAATCCAGCCCCAGTGGGACTAGAGAAAAGAGTGGGATCAAGGATTTAAGACAGCGAACCCCAGCCACCAGCTCAGCCCCACTGCTGGGTTTAGCCATGGCTGCTTCACAAGGCAGGAGGGTTGGGGACACACCAGTCCAGACATGCTCGGGTCAGAGATATTGTGAAATATATATATATATATATGTACACCTGATCCACCCCACCCAGCGGGACGAGGGGAGACTGCAGCCTCTCATCCTCCCCAGCCCGCTGCCATCACCCTCCCAGTGCCCCCGACCCCAGGGAGGGGCTGGGCAGGGGCACAGCTGCTTTTCCTGCCGCAGCAGCCTCTGCTCCCCATGTCCAGTAGAGTGCTGAAAAGGCCCTTTGCTCTGTTTTGCCTCACTCCTTCACCTGCTCCCCCTTCTCGGCTCCAGCTGGTTGTGGGCAGGAGGAGGATGATGGCGGTACTGCCTCCCAAAGCATCGATCAGGGACACGCACAGGTCCTCCCCACCCATCAGGAAACTACCAGGCACTGTGCCTTCACCCTTAGCTCGAGGTTGAGCTTGGAAAGAGGTAGAGGGGCAGGAAGTCGTCTCAGCAAGGATCGCACAGCTCCAACCTCTTCCCAAGCCCGCCACAGGGGATCCAGGCACCCACAGACCCTCCAAAGCCTTGCTCCCCTGCGATTCAGCAGCAGGTTGGCCTCCAGCTCTCCCCCAAAAGCATCCCCCTCCTGCCTCCCTGTCGTCCATCACTGCAGCAGCTCCTCCCAAGAGATGGGTCGGGAGAAGACCTCCCGCTCCAGCCACAGGTCATAGTTGACCTGGAAGTCCTCAGGCAGGTCCACACGCTGGCCCAGCACACTCTGCAGGCAGTTGTCCACAGGTAGAAAATCAGGATTGCTATGTGCCCGGTCGTAGCGACGCGAGTTGAAGCGCTCGATGCTGGCACGCAGGGCGCACTCCTCTGCCTGGAAGTCCCATGGACGGGCATCCAGGTCTGGAAAGAGGGGTGTCAAAGGAGAGGTGGAGGCCCTTCAGCCAGCCCAAATCCCCCAGGAAAGATCTTTGCGGGTGCTTACAAAAAGCAACATGTAGGGCACAGAACGGGCAGCCACCAACAGCTCCAACACTGAACACTGACAGCCTCTCCTCCCTGATGCCACTACCCCAAATCCCTCCCTGCATCCCAGACCTAAGGGCTGCACAAGCCCTAAGCAGCAAAGGGATACTGACACAGCCAGGTCACTGCATGGAGCAGGAAGGACCGTGGGTGACAGGATGCTCCGCAACTGCTGCAAAGGACGTACCATTGCCATAAGCCCAGTCGTCGTTGAGACGGTGCCGCACTTTCTGGTAGATGGCCGACATGGTCTTCATGTTGCTCTTCCTCCACTGCCGGCCCAGGTACTTGGTCTGCACCTTTAGCAGCTTCAGCACGTAGAGCTGCATCATGGCCTGCTTCACCTTCAGCGCCCGCTTCAGGATGGGCGCTGACTTGAACACCACCAGCATCTGTGGGGAGCAGCCGGGCACAGCGGGATGACACAGCTGGGATGGATACCTGGGCACCTCTCATTCCATGCACACCAAACACTCCTTCAGCACACAAAAGCTCTTCCTTGCAGCATGTGTGCTCTCCTTCTCCTCTTCCACCAGCCCTCCCTTGCCTGCTGCTCCCCAGCGAGGTCTGGTGTGCAGCACAAAAGGCACCCCAAGGAATCCACAGTCAGTTTGGGCAGCCTGTGACAGCTCCAGTGGGTTCCCCAGTCCTCACCATGGTGCGGGAGTGCTTCCACTTGGTCAGCTTGTTCAGGATGCGCAGGAGGTTTATGCAGGAGAACAGGTTTCTCCAGCAGAACTGGTTGTTGTCTCCAGCTTCCTGTGGGAAAACAGAAAGACAGGTCAGGCAAGAGCTCAGAGCACAGATGAGGAGAGGCTGTTCTGGTCTCAGGACCCTTGGCCAAAGGGGTACAGCCCAATACACAGGCAGGAGACATATGCCAGTAGCTCCAACGCACCCACCAGACCGCCCAGCAGCACCAGGGGTTGAGCGCAGGAGCGCTGAGGGTGCTAAGACTGCGTGCTGGAGCCTCGCTGTCTCCCTGCATCCACAATTTTCCCTGGAAAGCACCCCAGGGTGCCAAGAGCTGGCAGAGAAGGGAGCGACTCACCAGGCTCTCTGCTGTCAGCTCCGGCAGCTCGTGCACAACACAGTATGGGTAGTCCAAGACAGAAATGCTGCAGGAAGGAGAAGGCATGTTGTGCTGCTTCCCTAGAGCCCTCTTGGCCTCGGGGCAATGCAGCCCCACACCTTCCACCCACGAGATCAGCAGTGGCAGGCACCTCCCTGCCTCTACCTGTGCCCAAGCTACAGCCAGGGAGGGATTGTGGAGGGAAAAAAGCAAGCAGGGACCCCTGTGCTGAACACCCAGCAGGGATGCAGGCAGGCAGCCCCCTCCACTACCTGTTCTTGGCAGTGATGTAGGACATGATGTTCTGATTGAAGAACTTCAGGATGAGTGGGATGCAGTTGGCGAAGACCAGATGCTGTGCCATGTATTCAAACTGGGAAGAAAGGTGGGTGAACGGGGACCAACCCTGGGTCCTGCCCACCCCCAGAGCCCCATGCAGGGTGGCAGGACCCTGGCCCACCTCACCTGGTAGATGTGATTGAGCTTGAAGTGCTTGAGCAGGAGGAGCAGCACAGCAGAAATGGCTTTGACGATGATCTCCTTGTGGCGATTGACATCCACCCCCAGCTTCATGCTCTGCAGCACTGTGGTCCTAAGGGACACAGAGGGATCCTTGGACTGGGGCACTGTCTGCACTGGGTCAGCCCAGGAAGTGCGAGTAGACAGTCCTGCCATCCCCTGGGCTCTCAGCAGCCACATCCAGCCACCTCCTGCAGCAACACGTAATTCAGGGCATGCCACCCAGCAGAAGACAGTCAGACCTCCCAGGAGGCCTCAGCACAGTCCCAGCCCAAACCATGTCACCCTGCCTCGCTCCCTCCCAACCCTTTCCCCTCCCACCACCACCCAGCACCTCTGCTTGCCCTCTATGGTCACTCACGGCATCTCCTCTGGCAAGACGTCTGCCAAGATGTTGATGGAGTCCGTCTTGGCTTTGGAGGTAGGGGCTGCAGCGAGGAGGATCTTCAGCAGAGCGATCTGAGGAGAAGGGAGGGATGAAAAAGGGATGGGAACGAGGGGACCAACCACCACCCCACCACAGCAATGTATAGGTGGAGAGGGAAGAAAACCTGGAGGGCATCTCTGGAAACGGATGGAGCAGAGGAAGGAGGCCCCATCCACTGAGCCTCGTGACCCTGCTGCTCCCCACCTCACCATGTACTGTGGCAGGCTGGGCAGGAGGCCCTGGTATAGGATCTCTGCAGGGACTTGCTCCACTTCTTCTTCCCCCTAGTGCCAGGAGAGACCAGAAAACCTCATACCAGGAGCTGCCACCAGCATCAGGGGCCTGGCTCAGCCCCAGGCTCTCCAAACCCAGATCCTGTCCAAAGCTTCCCCATCCTCTGCCCCAGAGGAATGGGTCCTCCCTCCCCAGCAGAGCAAACCCTCCCAGCCCTCCCACAACCCAAAATGCCTGACAGGACTGAGTACACCCTGCTGTCAAGCCTAGGATCTTCATCCTCATCCCCACACTCACCCCAGAGAGCGGAGAACGCAGGAACTCTTCCTCCATGTGCACTTGCACCTCCGCGATTGATGTGTACTTGTGCTGCACACGGAGAGAGCAGAGGTTGACACCACAAATCCCCCATCCACGCTGCCAAGCCCCAGCCCAATACCATCATCTTTTTAAGTCCCTCCCTGTTACTCCTGTCCCTGCGGTGACCAATGTTGATGGTGGCTGCTGGCCTCACCTCTGTGACAAACCCAGTAAGAAAGGGATAAAGTCAGTGAGGAAAGGGGTTCAGCCAGCCTGGGAGACCAGGGATGGGGATGAAAACTTGAGGCCTCTCCCATCACAGGGCTGAGCAAGTGGGAGGAAAGTGGTGAGGAAAATGCCCTACTGGTCCCAACCTGTGATTGGTGCTGCGTGATGGGGAAGGGGCACCCACATGGTGGCAGGCAGTGAAGGAATTTGCCAATGTACTCACCAGCTTCAGGGTTCGGATGCTCTCATGGATGGGCCTGGGCAAGCCCACCACGGTGTTGGTGTCACTAGAGAGGAGGGAAAGAGCCAGGCTGGGAGGAGGCAGGAGCGAACCTGAGCAACCTCCACAGGTCAGAAGCCACCCACAAGACAAAGCAAGAGAGCTCAGGTCTCTGCAGCCAAGTGGAGGGTGGCAGCAGCCTCTGCTGCAATCCCCTACACCAAATCGGCAGCTCCCCACCCTGACTCTGCAGGAACCTACCTGCCTAGCGTGTAGCCGATGAACTTGCTGCGACTGGACTCCAGGAACATTTCAATATCCTTCTCTCTGCAGCAAAAGGACAAGGGGAAGAGTCACATTTTTCTGCCCACCTGGCAACACCACAGCTCCAGGCACAGGGCATCAGGAAAAGACTCACAGACAGACAAAGGAGATGGCGTGGAGCCCACCCCACCAAAAGAAAAGCCACCAAAGTGACCATGCCACCCCCAACAGCTTTCCAGCAGGGATTCAAACAACAGATTCCCCATCCACGTTGCCAGCTTCAGCCTGGTCCTGTCGTCTTTTTAAGTCCCTCCAGTAACTCCTGTCCCAGCGGTGAGTGATTGTTGATGGACAGGGCAGTTGCTGCTCGCCTCACCTCTGGGACAAGCCCAGTAAGAAAGGCATGAAGTCTGAAGTTCCTGATAACTAACAGCCTCTCGTTTCCTCACTCTGCTCCTGCTCTCCCTGCAGGTCAGCCCCCATGGACTCACCGGACCTTGGGAGCCCAGGGCAGCCCCTTGGGACAGGTGATGCGGTCACTGGGGGGATGCTGGGTGGGTGGAGGCATCACTTCATCCCGTTCAAGGGGGAAAGCTTCTCCTTCCAGGCTGTTGTCATCATCATTTTCCTCTTCTTCCTCACGGGAGTCGTCAGCTTTGTAAGGGTCTCGCTCGTTAAAGGCATCGAGGTTATCCTGCTTAATCAAGGCCTGGTGAGAGCAAAGCAGGCAAGTGAATACCCTGGGGACAAGTTGCTTGAAGGTTGGTGCCCGGACCTCAACTGTCCCCTCATTAATGTCACTGCGCCCTGTGCCCAGCCCACCCTCACCTTGTGCTCCCGGCGGCCTCGCTTCTGCTGCTGCTCGATCAGGTCAGAGGCGGAGGCGGGCGGAGAGGCAGCTCGCATGTTGCGGATCACTTTAATGCTGTCCTCCGGGAGTGGCGGGAGTCCCAGGATCTCCCGCTTCTCTGCCATCATGCTCTGGAGCTCCTCAAAGCCCCCCAGTGTGCACTGCAAGGGAAACCATGCCACCCTCAGCACACGGGACTCCTCGACGCCTAGCACTAGGGGATTCTCGCTCTGCCCTTCCCAGATCCACTTTCCAAGTGTTCCAAATCTCTCTCCAGAGTGCAAAACAAGAACTGCCGTCCCCATGCTGCTCCTGTCACTGTGAAAGGCAGAAGGGGCAGGAAGGCGTTCAACCATCTGCAACTCAAGTATCTGGACCTTTTATTTCACGCAAACCCCAGTCAGGGACCTCACTTGGGGTCTGTCCTTGGTATCCAGTTCCAGACACCAGCCTCCAGTGCTCCCCCATGAGCTGAAAACTGGGGCTGGGGGGTTTATAGGATGCAAACTACTCAGCTGAATACCAGAAAAGAGTATGAAGCAATTACGGTGATCTCTGAGGGCAGAACTCCCTTCCTCTGCTGAATGAAAAACTGGAAGATGTGTGTTGGCACCCCTGCAGCCTCTCCTTACCAGCACTGTCTTCCAGAGCAAGAGTAGCACCTTCTTCATGGGGAAGTGCGGAGCATGGCCACTGCAGAACTTGGTCACCATCCCAAACAGCATGACGGAGAAGGGCTCATTGTTGTACAGAGGGGCTCCTGGAACCACACAGCAGCGACAGTCAGGCTCTCCTCATCCCTGCCCTCAGCCTGGCACCACCAGCCCCTTTGCCCTCCCACAGCCTCTGCAGTCTCACACCTCCATCCCCAAGACTGTCATCCCACCCCTAGCTTCTCCCTTCCTTTGCAAGGCCTTGTACCCACCATAATTTCTTACCTGTGTCAGGAGGAAACAACAGTCCCAATATTCAACTTTTTTCTCTGGGCAGAAAGAACCCAAACAGCAGAAAAAGCTGGCTGGCTTCCTCTGCTCATCCCTCTTTGCCCCAGCAGCAAGATTCAGCCCAGCAGAAACTAACCCAGTGCTGCTAGTCCCGAGCCAAATCCTATCTTGTTCTCTCGCTCTTCACCCTGGAAACCTCCATCCCATCAGCCCCAAGAGCCTGGTCCTCACCCAGCTCCGCTCGGAAGGTCTGTCTCATGCTCTTCCACTCGGGCTTGTCCCCCTCAGCCTCCTGCCGAACCGTCTCCATGATCAGGTACATGATGTTCAGCAACACCCTGCAAAAAGCAGAAAGTCAGCCGTATCACCAGATGCTCAAAGGTCGGCCAAATGATATGGAGTTATGGAGGCTCCACCAGCACCCAGGGCTCCGGGGGAGGCTGGATCAGCCCAGACCATGTCCAGTTTCCGTGCACCTGCTTCACTCCAAGAGACTGGAGATCAGGCACTGGGGAAAAAGTTTTCTGTGAGTCAAAGCTGGTAAAAGCCCTGCTTCATAATACTTTTCTGCTTTCAACGTGTGGTGCAGGCTGAGTACAAAGGACATGTAGGAGACTTTCTAAAATTACAGGCTCTACAGGAAAGCAGGCTCTTGATCAGGGAGGGCAGGGATGGGATGAGGGGAAACAGTTTCAAGGTGAAAAAGTGGAGACCCTGGCTCAGGTGGTCCAGTTGTGGCTGCCCATTCCCTGGAGTTGTTCAAGACCAGGTAGGGTAGACTTTGAGCCCCCTGGTCCAGTGGGAGGGTTGGAACGGGATGCGCTTTGAGGTCCCTTCAACCCAAACCATTCTATCATTCCATGATTCTGTGACATCTGCAGCTGAGCAGACCTGAGCACAGTTAATGATGCTTATGGAGCTGGGGCAGAAGCTGGGGCAGCCCCGGGACACGTTCAATGCCTGCTGGTCCATCTCAGCTTGCCAAAGAAACCAGCAAACGCTGGGTCCCCCTTCCCACCCCTGGTGCATCCCAAACCCTGCTCCATACCTCAGGTCCGTGCTGTCAGCCAGGGAGATTGCCGGCTTTCTCACAGCACTGCTGCACGCTGCGCTGTTACTGCAGAGGGAAAACAGCCTCAGAGGTGCCGTCAGAGAATTTTAACTGTGCCAGGAGCAACACACAGACCAGAGCCAAACCCTGGGACAGATATCGCTGCAAAGAGTCTCCTGTTCACAGAACAACTGGGGAGGAGGCACAGACCTGTCTCTATTTGCTGCTCATAGTGAATAAATTGCGTATAATCCTACATTACATATTCACCCAGAACAACAGAAGCCACTCCAACACCTGTAGGAATCAAATCAGTGACCAGGAATGGGACTACCACAAACTGCAAAAATGCCTGCCAAGGTGCTCCAGAGCTGTTACTGAAAGGCTTTCCCCAGTACTCACTCAATCTCCATGTTCAGCAGCTCCACCAAAGCATTGAATGTCCCCACTTCCAGCAAGAGGAAGATGTTGTACCTCATCCAAGCCTGCACCTCAGCCTCAGAGCCACACTCCCCGAACGTGCCTGTAATGACAATCTTGCTGGATCCCATCCCGCAGGAATCCTGAGGCCCTTCCACACCACCAGAGTGCTTTGCACGAGGAACGAAAAATAAAGCCTTAATTTTAAAGCAAAAAGTTGGGTGCAGAGGACAGGACCGCCCTCCTGTGGGTAACGCAGCCGGGACAGCACAGGAACTTAGCCCAATTTTGGACAACACTCCTATACACTGACTGGCTCCCGGGAGAGTTAGCTTCACTCCAGACATTCCAGGTGAAATCAAAGATGTAAGGAGAGAAAATTACTTTAAATATTTTAAATTGATAGCCTCCCATCCATTACCTGGATTTAGCAATGGGAAAAGTAAGGGGGCAGAGGTCCAGTGTCACCTTGGGCAACATAAAGGATGGCTCGGGCAACCCTTAGCCTCTTCTCCCGCGCGGTGACCTCCAACCCATCGAGAAGCCGCATGGCATGGGTGCGCTGCTGGTTCTTGTCCAGTTCGGTCCATTTCTTATCCCGCACTGAAAAGGCAAAGCAAGATGAGGGCAAGGAGCACCTCTGCCCGCCCTGGAAACAAACGTCACAGGAACAGCTCAAAAGGATTCAGTGTGGCGGAAAACAGAGCTGTCCCAGGAACACTGTGCTCCTGGAAGAAATGCCCAGGCATGACTGGCCCAGAGGGACTGTCTTTCGCCCTCCATCAGATGACTGGATGAATCACATACATCTGAACCAAGCATGGCACCTGCTGTGAAATAAACTGGATGCTCTTGCTCCTGCCAGTGTGTTCCAACGTGACCGTCCCAGTGCCAATGAACCACCTCGGACATCAACATCAGTCAATGCTGAACATGTTGGGGGCAGTGAGCGGTGCCACAGGGCCAGCCCACGCACTCTAACAAGGGCTCCATGACAAACTGTGTTTGCCTAAAGAAAAGCTGGAGAGGGGCTCTTGATCAGGGAGTGCAGGGATAGGATGAGGGGAATGTTTTTTCAGCTGAAAGAGGCGAGATTGAGATGAGATCTTAGGAAGAAATGTTTTCCTGTGAGGATGGGGAAGCCCTGGGGCAGGCTGACCAGAGAAGTGGTGGCTCCACCATCCATGGTGGTGTTCAAGGCCAAGCTGGATAGGACTCTGAGCCTCTGATCCAGTGGGAAGTGTCCTTGCCCATGGCAGGGGTTGGAATTGGATGGGGTTTGAGGTCCCTTTCAGCCTAAAGCATTCCATGATTCATTCAATGATTCTAGGATTATCAGTGCACAGCTGGAGCTTTCGATCCCCGTGTCTCCTTTAGGAGGTCCCTGTCTCTCCCTAGAAGCACAAGAGGTCCAAGAGAAGGGTCTTACCATGGATCCTGAAGTCCTCTTCAAAGCACTTGCGGTTGAGCAGGAACTCTGGCCCTTCTGTGTAGCTGTAGAGTTCTGCCAAAAGAGCACAAAGCTGCAACTCGGTGACATTAACTGCAGCGTTATCCAAGAGGAGGAAAATGCAAAAAAAATACACCCAGAAGAAAGCTAAAACGTTTAATCCCAGGATATTAATTCTCTTTTTACATCAACAAGGTGTTTAAAGACAAAATAGGGCAATACAGGAGTTGAAAGAGCTCCTCTAATCATTGCCAGGAATGAAAATCACAGGTGACTAACTGATACATCAAGGCGAGTCCTTACCAGAGAGTTCTGCTGCCCATTTATCAGTATCTGCATACTCAAACTCCAGGTCTGGGGACTCCGAATAGCCCTGAAGCAGAGGAAGAATTCAGTTAAATTCAGCATTCTTCCAGAAAACCAAAATCCCCATGACATTCACAATTCATCTCATCCTCCTGTGACTCCAGGATTGTATCATCTGTTTAAGAGACCAAAATCACACCTGCAGCAGCGTAAATGTTACCAAGGCAACTCCTGCCCACCTCCTGCAGCTCCATCGCAGCTCCACTGCAGTGAGCCACGCTGCTCCTGGGCAGTCCTTGCCACTGCACCACCGCAAAAACAACATGCTGGGAGGCCCAGGCCCAAACCATCAAAAAATAAAGCAGGAAACAGGGCATGCTTCATCTCGGGGTGGGGATTGGTTTTTGTGGGACCAGGGAGCTCTCAGAGCTCAGGCATTTTGCACAATTGTGTGAAAATGCGGGCTCTCTTCCCAGTGCTGACCAGAGTGAAGCAAGAGGACGTGAACAGTGAGAAGGAAAGGACTCCAAGCAGCTTTGATGAGACTGGAAAAACATCCAGAAACCTCAGAGCACAAAACATCCAATCTCTTTAAGTGTCACCAACACAAACCCACAGCAAAACCCTCCGGAGTCTGAGGGCACCTGCTCCCAAGCCAAGGGGCAGATCAGAGCCTCTGACTGCGTGACAGGAGGTGGGGTTGGGCAGCTCTGGGGGGCTGCCCGCATTGCCTGCCACCTGACCCTTGCGCAGACCCCTTCTCCGGGTCCTCTCCCGGCATTTCAGGGAGCATTCCACAGCCCAGTGAGGACACCCGTACAAGTGACAGCTCCAGAGCCACACTAGGAACTGGAGGGCACAGCGGGAAAGCAACGGCATAAACCATACACACGCAGCCCCCCGTTCCCACCGCTCACCTCCCGCCAAAGCCCTGGAAGGTTTGGGAGTCCAGGAGCGAGCTCCCCTCACACGCCAAACGGGTCAAACCGAACCAGAGTCGGGGAAGAGATGGGTGAACAGGAAACCTGCAGCGACCTGAGGACCGCGGGCAGAGCCCGGGGAGTATCGCCTGGCCCAGGGGAGCGGCAGGGGATGACGTTCAGAGTCCTCAGAGCATCGCCCGATCGTGGGGAGCCCGGGCAGGGCCCGGGGACAGCGAGTAGAGCTCGGGGAGCGCGGTCAGAGCCCGGCCCAGCCCCGGTCCGCGAGCAATCGCCCCCTCCCCGCCGCGGAGCCGCTGACCTCAGAGTCCTTGCGCGGGGGGCGGCCTAGGTCGCGGATCTTTCCGGGCGGCCCCGCGGCGCCGCGGGCCTTGTTGTTGCCCGTGATCGGCCCCGCGCCGCCCGGCTCCATGTCAGCCCCGCACGCGCTCAGCTCTCGCGAGGACTCACCCCCCCATCTCGCGGGAGCGGCAAGGACAGCCAGGGCAGCGCCGCCGCCATGTTGGGAGTGGCACCGAGGATTTGTGGGGAAAGCTCCGACCCCTCGGGAGGTTGCGGTGTGGCTCTGTTTGCTCTGCCTGCTGCTCCGCCGAAGAGGCCGAGGCACTGCCCGCATCCCCACCGGCCACAGACGCCGCGGCGCCGGCCTGGAGGACGCGCTCCGCCTCTGCGCCACCATGTTAGGTGTGGCGCGCCGCTGGGCGCCGCCAAACTGAGAGTGGCCCTTCCGGCCTCCTGTGGCCGGCGGGGGGGTCGCGCCCGGCCGCTTCAGGCCGCCATGTTGGGTGTGGCGAGGGCGCTGAAGTGGGGCTGGGCGGGCCTCGGATAGCGTGGCCTTTATAGCATTTTAAGAGCATTTTCTTAATAGCATTTTAATAACATTTTATACAATTTTTTGCATTTTATAGCTTTTTTTAAAATATATGGGGGTTTATTGCCTTTTTTAAAACTAGCATTTTCCCACAGTTACACTCTTTGTTCTTTTAGAAATACTAGTATCTTGTGTTCAGTGTGATCTGTGCTGAACAGATGTGTCTTATTCTCTAATCACCTCTGATTGCAGCCTTTCCCTGTCTCAAATGCAAGGTCAGACAGAGCTGGTGCCAAAGCTCCAAATCAGCAAGAGAGTGGGCTGCTGTGAGGTTCATAATAACATTAAAATGATTCTGTGGAAAGTAATAGATTTCTGGGAAAAATTATATGTATGCATGTAAAATATACATATATTCTGTCCCCAGGTCTTGTCTCACTGCACATGAGTGATGCAGATAACTCCCTCTCGTTGCCCACACCTGATTAATGGACACTTTCTGTCTAAAACTCCAAAACGAGTCTTAGAGAGCTTATTTGCTGGCATTTTGGTACCACTAGAACAAGTAAATCTTCATATCAAGGAGCTTGGGGGGAGGCTCAGACCCCAAAGAAAGAAGGCCTGATAGGGATCAGAGGGGAGCCAGACCCCACCAGAGAGGCCTCAAGGGGTTTAAAGCCCAAGTGTAAGGGCACAGAAGGGCTTGGAGGGGGTCAGACCCCAAAATCCAGGATGCTGGAGATGTTCATGGGGTCCTGAGGGGACCTAAAGCCCCTCTTCAAGGGGTCCAAAGGCAGAGCACAGGCCCATTTCTGGGCTCCGACTCAACTCGCTCTTCCAAATAAACTGCTCACAAGCAAAATCACTTTGTTTTTCCTAATAGTTTAATTAGACTTTAATCATTTATTGCTCATCTGCAAAGATTAATATTGCATTCATTAAAAATCATTCATATACAAAATAAACCTCTCCCTCCCAGTCCAACGCTGCCACCATCATCCCCGACGCTCCCACCCCCCTCCGCCATGGCTTATACAGAGCTGGAGCCCTTACGCTGGGCATCGACCCTAACGCGGATAGGAAAGGGGTGGCCCTGACCCCAAAGCAGTGAGATCCTGACTCACTGAGCCAGGCGCGAGTCCCCCGTGAAGTTTAAGGGGTGGTTGAGGGGTCCCAGTGAAGCAGGCAATCCCCAAAACCCATGAGGACAGCAAGCGACCTAACGACAGACCAGGAGGAAACTGGGCAGGGCAAGAAAAAGGGACAGTCAAAGGAGAAAATAGGGTGATCAAAGCCACCAGCATCCCCCATGACATCTTTCCGTCCCTGGCAAAGGAGATTTGCACCCTCTGGGGAAGTGGGGGCAGCTGGTGCCCAGAGGTGAAGGAGCAGCCCCAGTCGTGGGTACCACAGCATCTCCATTATCTGTATACTAGGAGATGCAGGCAGTGGGGGTCCTCCTTCCTCCATGCTCTGGCCTCAGCTGGGGTAAGAAAGGCAATTTGGGGAGGGATAAAAAAGCCAAGAGAAATCTCACTGGGTTGCAAGGAGCTTCCCCAGTCCTGGGACAAACTGCAAGAGATGGAAAAGAGAAACAAGTTACGGGTGAGGATGCAGGAAGGGAATGAACGAGGCAACAAGAGTGGCTGAAACGCACTGCGAGAGGGCAGGGAAGGCGACTGAGAAAGCCCAAGCTTGAGGGCCAGAGCAACAGGGAGCTGAGAGCTTCATGCAGGGATCCATGGTGCAGAGGCTGGGTACAAGGAAGGCTCATCTCTGCGTTTGTCTCAACAAAAAAAGTGAAATGATTCCCAAAAGTAACCCCGGGCACACATAAAACCATCCCATGCTTCTCAGTGGGAGATGGGGCCACTCAGATGCAGCAGGCAGGCAACCGCGTGCCTGACACTCCCGCTCTGCTTTAAAACATCTCTTTATGGATCAAAAATCAAAAGAGGAAAATACAAACAAAAAATGGTTTTAACTCAATTAAGGTGCAGTTTGGCTAAAAAAACTAGGAGAGATGAAATAACACTGGGTAAGCGACCCCCATCTGGATTCAGATTAGCACCCTGAAACAATGAACTCTCCTGTACCCAGTCAGCCACCAAACCCCGTCCAGTGGCTACCAAACCTGGGCTACCTCAGAACAGGGCCCTTGGCTGGGCTTGAGGCCAGTCACCCATTCACAGGGCGGCCAGCAGGTGCCTCTCTGCTCCCAAGCAGCACTCGGAGCACTGATCTAGCAGCTAAAACTGGGCTCTTTAAGGCAATTTAGAAGTTGCAGATAATCCACACAAAGAAAGAAACATAAGATAAGGTAGAACAGCATCTCCGTATCTGCAGGGATCCCGGCCAAGACTGATGTGTGCTGGAAAGGTGGAAAACCCAAAGAATAAGACATCACTGCAGGAATGAACTGCCCTTGGCACTCAGAAAAGTGAAACCCTCTCCAGGAGCCAGGGCTGGGAGCCACCAGCAGCTTCAGCCACATGAAAGCAAGAAGCAAATCCCAGCTGTCTGCCAAGATCAGACAGAGATGTGATCATGTATAAGGGTGAAACTGAGAGAGGAAAAAAAAAAAGTGACCCTAAAATCACACTGATAAACGTAAAAACAGGTTTCTTTGTTGGTTTAAAAAAACCAAAGAAACAGATAAACCAAAATAAAATGATCTTTAAAAATAATCTCTCTAACGCTGCCTTGTATGGTCTGGTCCTTCATGGATGTGGTCCGTCAGTATCTACAAGAGAAGGAGGGGGTCAGTGAGGCCATGGGTGCCTGTGACAGTTCCTGGGAGCTGGTGCTGTCACAGTGTGAGGAGATGCCCCACCAGCACTCAGTGGGTGGGGAGGCAGCGGCCTCCTGCCCCGGCTGACACTAACCTGTAGTAATTGGGTTTGAAAGGCCCATTTTTGTTGAGTCCCAGGTATTTCGCCTGATCGTCTGTCAGTTCCGTCAGATGGGCATCAAACGAAGGCAGATGCAAGCTGGCAACGTACTCGTCTGGGAAGAGGGAGAAGAAAGCGGGGATCAGTGGGTGCCTGTTCCCTACCACACTGTAGAGGAGGTGATGTATGGACTCATCACATGGCACAAAATGGACCAGTGCACCATGCTGGGTCTGGCCAGGCAACCCCAGCATCATGGATTCACTGTCAGGTGAGCCTATGGCAGAGCCGAGCTCAAGCCATGGTGCTGAGCAGGGCTGGATGTGCACCAAAAGACACAGGGGCTGCATGAAAAGTCTCGGAGCAAAAAGTCTGCAGGATAAGGGACACCTGCCACACTGCAGATGTTAAGGACAATGAACCTAACAACCTGCAAATGTTGCAAGGCTGCTGCCCGATGGCTTCCCTGAATCCATTCTCTCCCTGCAAGTTTTGTCCTGCCCAGGTTGGAATTTCTTATGGTACACATCAGCCCGGGGATAAATCAGTCCAAGTTCCCTATACTCACCCATCTTCTTCGGCAGCAGGTACACGTCCTGTTTGTAGCGGCCCTCGGGAGCGTTGTAAAGCTCGATCAGAGCCAGAGCCTGCAAAGAGGACAGGGGACACCCAGGGACAATCAGGGATGGCCACCAAGCTGGGCAGCAAGGCACTCACAACAACACCAAGCTCTCAGAAGCAGAGATAAGGGCTTGGGAGCCTGACGGAGGGGGCAACCATTCCCAAAATGCCTTGAAGGACAGGCTTCCACCTAAGAGTGCATTCCTCTCTTGGTTTCCATAATCACGTTGCAACTGGAGCAGAGATAGGAGATGAAATGGACCCAGCATCTTTGCAGTACCTGGGCTTAATACCACCGGGAAAACCAGAACACAAGGGTGGAGGAGAGAGGAGCAGCTCCATACAGCTGCCATGTCATGTGGAAATGAAGGGATTGCTCGTTTTAAGCTGGCGGCATCACTCCAAAAATCAGAGCCGCTCCTTCAGCAGAAACAAAACTGCATCTCCCTTGAGTGCTTGTTCATGCAGCCAAGAAAGAGCCCCAGGTTCAAAACAGCCCCAGTCCCTGTTGGTTTGGGCTGACAAATGCGCGGGGAAGGAAATTGCCCACCGTTGGCACAGCCACCCTCTCCCACCATAAGTCGCCAGCCAGTCTCCTCCATTTCCAGCCCCATGGGTTCCTTCCATCACCCACAGACCCAGGGCAGTGCCGATCTCAGCTGCTGCACAGCCGGCACTGACTGCCGATCGCATAGCAGAGCCAAATTTAATCATCATTTTCCTTGGAAAGGTAGAGTCGCGACACAGACACAAGCTGTGTCCGCCCAGCTGAGCTGGCACTGATGCTGGGGAGCATTTTAACCCTTGACCTCCAGATCTCAAAAACTCACCCCAGAGGTGTTTTTTTTCAGTGACAGAAACCAAGACTCCAAAGACAAATATAAGCCTGGCTTTAGGTGAGCTTAACTCTGTGCTAGGGGAGCTCGGCAGTGGCTTATAGCACAGCAGGAGCTCTGTCACAAAGCCTGGCTCATTTAAAAGCTCTCTCTTAGCTGTAACCAAAGGAATAAATTCACACCATCACTAACTGCATCCTGGCCAAGAGGTGGTTGCTACAGTATCTCTGGCGCCAGCATGATCCCAAGCACCCATCTAATGGTGTGTCCCCAGCTTCTTCCAAACTGGCCCCATCCCAAGGCTCATGCAAGGCCCCAGAGCATCCTCCACCCCTCGCATCCCAGCCCTGCGGCATACAGACCTGAGTGGTGGCTGTGATGGAGAGAACGAAGGTGGGAACTGTGGAGCAGCTCAGGTTGAGAAGACGGCCCTAGAAGACAGCAGGAGGAGTTTGCAGAGAGCTGAACCTACCCCAAAGCCAAAGTGAAGCACTTTGAGATAGGATCCACCTCTACACCCTCTCTGGGACAGAGGCAGTCACAGCACAGTGATTTAGCTGCCACTGATGTGACCAGAGCGCTCAAACTCTGCTTCTGTTTCCACTCTAACCCTTAGCTCTAAGGCAAGGAAATTTTGTGGTTCCTAGGAAGAATGTAAGTCCAGCCTGACTGCCAGGAAAACTTGGGTGGGAAGAGGAGACACCCAGCTGGTTTGCTGCACAGCAAAACCTGCCAAAGCCAGAAGCAGACAGCGTTTGACTGATAGGGATGGTTCCTGGCTCTAAAGAATGGAGTCAGATGGCACCTCTGTGGCTGCATGTGGTACATGACACCTCCTCTGCCTCAAGAAAAGGAAAATAAGTAAGAAAATACTTTCCCGAACTCTGAACTTCCTCCTAGGTACGAAGCGTCCCAGCACTTTCCCATCTGGTTAAATCTCTGTTACAAATTCTGCCCTGCAGTTATTTCCCAAAGCAACAGCTCTCAGCACACCTCAGCCAGCAACACCACTCGCTTCCCATCTGGCCAGATGACGTGATCCACTTGGGAGCGGACCCTTTCCCAGGTCAGCTCTGGGGTCCGGAGGCTGGTCTGCAAGAGCAGGAGGAAGAGGCTGGAGTCAGCGCAGGAGGATGGCAGGGCAGATGTAACATCGAGGCTGCGGGCAGACTCACCACATCGATCTCAGTGTTGGAGTGGCCCATGTTGCAGACAATGCAGCTGTTCTTCATCCGATCCAGGTGTTCTCTGGTCACAACGTTCTTGTTTCCTGCAGAGAGGGGACAGATGAACCCAAAGTGGTGGAAACAGAAACACTCCGATTTCTTCTTCCCTGCACTTGAGTCAGAGAAGCTCAGTTTGAGGCAACATCAAGTGAAATTGAACCAGAACGAGAGCCCTGCTGGCTGTGACAACAGAGATGTGCAGGGGATGAGTGCAGATCTTTGGTCCCACAAATTACTCAGGCTCTAGGAAATTCCAAAATACACCTGGGGACACATGGCTGTGATGTCCCTCCTCCCAGAGGTTGAGAAAGACTGTGGCCAAACAGCAAACTAGGGGAATAGGAGGCAAAGCTCTTGCCAGAGCAGAGCTATTGTTGTAAAATGAGCAGCACATGGCAGCAAAGCGTCCTCCATCCGCAGCTCCCCTCAAGACACCCACTGGGAATGACTGCCCCAAGGCTCACCCTCAACCTTCTCCAGCCCTACCTGTGCAGGTGATGACGACATCCACCTGACGGATTACTTCACTCAGCTTCACCACCCGAAATCCGTCCATACTGGCAAAAAAGGGGAGAGGGAGGACGATGAGGAAGAGAAGCCTGTTCCATCTGACCCAGGCCAGGAGGAGCTCAGTACTGCATTACTGAGGCAGCTCCCAATCACTCACACAGCAGCCAGGCTACCCCTTCCATACCCTCAGGGAAGCCAGATGTGAGAGGAAGGGCTGTGCAAAGGATGAGGTGGCAAACCTGCTCTCACAAATGTGGGAGGAGCTGGGGGATGTGTGGAGCAATCAGCCAGCATTGCACAAACGCCTGAGCAACCTTCCTGACCCAACCGGTGCAGGTGCCTATCACCTGTACTTTACAGCTCTGCAAGCTGCCCCAGCACTTTGCTATCACACTCCAACGAGACCCATATTCTCCAAGATGAGGCATAGATCCTCCTGGCTCTTTTGCAGCCTCTGTTAGGGTTTAAAGGAGGGCAGAGAGCAGACAAAGAGATGTTTGCAAGCAGCATGTAACATCTTACCAAGCTTGGAGAGCACAGATGGGGTCAATCTCCGTGACGTAGACAATTGCTCCCAGAGCTTTCAGAGCGGCACAGCATCCCTTGCCGACCTGTTGAGGCAAAGCATTAGCGTGAAGCTGAATACAGGATGCGCTGAGCACTACAATCTCTTCCCTAGAACAGCCCCAGCATGTCCTAGGCTGGGAGATGCTTGTCCTGGCCATCTGTCTGACGCCAGGAACAGCTCAGCGATGTATGTGGTGAGTGGCACTTCTGCCGCAAGCCTGGCTCCCCCTCCAAAGCCACCAGCCCTCCAGCAGGGCCACCAGCTGGTGTAGGCAGCTTTCCAAAACGAACTTGCTCACAGCCTGCACAGTCCCTAGCGTTGCAGGAGCCCGTCTGACCTCTTCTCCAAGAGGAGATTAAAGCCCATCCAGACCAGCATGTACTTCCCCCACGTGCCTTTAAATGAAAGGGTTCTTCAGTATTCAGAGCTGTCTTGCACTGCTCATCAGCACGGGGAAAAACAGAGCTCCTTTAGCAGCATCTCTGACTTTACCCCTCTCCTCATCACAAAATTAAACTGAAGTCTGGTTCTCCATGCCATTCACACACCTAATGCCTGGCTGATGTGCACGTACCCACACTTAGCTCCATTTTCTGACCAGCAAGATGCTGCCAGGTAAGAAACATCTCCTGAGGTCCAGCCTTGGGTCTACTGAAGCAGGGCAAACTGGCTGTTTGCAACTCCAACCTGCATCCTAAGGGGAAATCAGTCAGGGTGGAAGAAGTCTAGCAAAACTTGCAACAAGCCCTGGAGACTACAAGTCTCTGCACAACTCATGGCTGGAGGTTAAGACGCCACTCTGGAGTGCCTGGGCAAGAGCCAGTGCAGTTTCTTGGTCAAGCAGAGCTGGGCTCCACTGGTGTCTAAATAAATTAGTAATATTGTTCCTGCTGGGAAGAGCATTTGCAGCTACTGCCAGACCCTTCGCAACACGGGAAGACAAACACCCACACAGACAGCGCACAGATGGAGGGAAGGTGTCAGCTTGCAGCTCTGTGCTCTTTCAGGGCAGAATCATTTACAAGTTCATGATACAATTGCTCTCCACAAGAACATTATCCACAGCGAGATGCAGCCTATTCCTCCGCCTCCTCTGTTACAGGCTCGGTGACAGCCAGGCTGGATGCTGAACTCTGCCCAGGGACAACAGATGGGAGCACCCATGGGTAGTTATAATTCAGGCCAGCATTCCCAGCAACCGTTGTGTTTGCAGCCCAGCTAATATGCAGGCAAACTGGGAAATTGATGCTGGGTTCTCCAGCCCTCCCAGCAGGTTCCAGCAATATTTCCCTGCTAATTCTCTCACCAGGTTTGATCTACTCCTATATTAAGGGCATGTGTCTTTGCACCTGGAAGATGCAGGATGCTGAGGCCTGGAGGGAGGCTCACCACTGATGAAACTCACCTCCCCATAACCACAAACGACCACTTGCTTCCCTCCAAACATCACATCCGTGGTCCTCTTCAGGCTGGAGGACAGAGAGAGACCTGTGTTGGGATTAGTCTAGCTCACACCGCTGATGGCACAGGGCAGCACCTCACCACAAGAGCCCCCCCCAAACCAGGTCCTGCAAACACACAACAAGGGCAAAGCAGCAAAGAGCCAATATCTGCTGAAGAGGAATTGGAGCCACGTCAACCAGTGGTGCGGTGTTTAAAGCAGGGATGGGGAGAAAGGTTGGACTCACCCATCCAGGATGGATTCCCGGCAGCAATACAGGTTGTCAAATTTCTGTTTAGTAACAGAGTCGTTCACATTCATGGCTGGGACACACAGCTTCCCAGCCTTGGAGAGCTGGTACAGCCTGGAAGAGGACAGAGGCAGGTCAGAACAGGGAGAAGCAACTCGGTAAGAGATCTCCAGCCCAGCCTTCACAAGCGTCCTACCTATGCACACCAGTCACACTCTCCTCCACGATCCCTCGGATCTTCTTGAATACATTGGGGTATTTCTTATAAACCCAATGGGTCAGGTCCCCACCGTCATCTAGGATCTAGAGAACAGGCAAGGAAGAACATGGAGCACTCAGGTTTTCCACTGGGAAAAGCGTTTACCAGGGACAGGACAGGGAAGAAGTGATGGCGAACATCTTCAGGCACTGATGGTGGGCTCTTTGGGGGCCCAGACTCCTGGGTACCCCTAGTTGCCAGCAACTCAGGGTGTCCTCCAAAACACAGAGGATTTCTTACACCTGCAGGAAGCTGATGGATCTTAACAGGTTTTTCTGCCCCTGCTATAGCTGTACAGCCTGGAAACGTGACCACAGGCAGCAGTAACTAAACAGTCTGAGATCAGAAGGGTGCTACAACATTCAGACACTGAAAACAAACAGTGGAGAGGAAAGGCTGCCACAGCCCACTGACGCATGCTATCGCATCATTAGTGATCATGGACCATGCATCAAGGCAGCGAGAGGTGTCATCTGCCTTAAGCAAGGGAAAGGTCCCCTGTGGAGACTCTCCTCTCTTTGGAAGAGGGCGGATGGGATCTGTGTTGAGAGAGGAGTGATTGGGGCAGTTCCTGCAGGGCTGACCCTGGAGGAAAAGAGGTCCTGTGGCAGCTCCAGCAGGAGATTGCTACTGTGCCCCTGGGCTGTACCAACTCAGGACACTGTGCAACTGCCACCGTGCCCACAGTGGCCCCCAAGCCAGTGCTGGCTGCCATTCTCCAGGATCTCCACTTTAACGGGGGCTCAGAGGCCTTTACATGCCAGCAGGTACTCAGGAACAGCCACAGAGAGGAAAGGGTGAGGACCACCCAGTGACCACTCCATGTAGGAAGAGGTAGGGCTGGAAAAAGGCTTATTACCATGTTGGCGTGCCAGCCATCTATGTTAACACAGCGGTCAATGCACCACCAGAAGTCATCCTCCGACTCCCCCTTCCAGGCAAACACAGCAACACCTAGAAGAAGAGGAGCACCCTTGGAATCTGCTGACTTTGGCAGAGCTTTCTCCTGTTTGGCCAGCTCAGGAAAGCCACGGATAGGAAGGGCAAGGGGCCACACAGAGAGCAAACCACAACCCACAACAGGATCAGACCTGTTTATCCCTCCCTAAAAGACATACAGTCCAAATTACTCCTTTAACCAGCGAGGTTACAGAGCCAGGGGAGGGGCTGGAAAGCCTCTGCGACCCTAGGCTCAGCTGTACTCACCAGCTTCTGCCAAGGCAGCTGCCACTTCATTTTGGGTGGAGTAGATGTTACAGGCAGACCAGCGGCACTGTGCTCCCAATGCACACAGGGTCTCAATCAGCACCTGCGAAACAGCGGGGTGAGCAGCAGGCCTGTGGCAGTGGTGATGGGCACAAGCACAGGGCACCACACAATCTTGGGGAACGGGCAGCGAGGAACTGATTGGAGATCAGCTCCAGCAAACATCACCTTGGGGAAACGCAGAACCACTCCAATGTGTTCCCAGAAAAGTGAAGGTTCCTATTCTGATTTCCCAAGGCTGGGAATCATAGAATGATGGAATGGTTTGGGTTGGAAGGGACCTTAACGCCTATGCAGTTCTACCCCTCTGCCATGTACTGGGGCACCTCCCACTGGATCAGGGGTCTCCAAGCCACATCCAGCCTGGCCTTGAATACCTCCAGAGATGGGGCAGCATCACTTCTCTGGGCAACCTGGGACAGGGTCTTCCCATCCACACAGGCAAACATTTCTTTCTGATATCTAATCCAAATCTCCCCTCTTTCAGGTTAAACCCATTTCCCTCATCCTGTCCCTGCTCTCCCTGATCAAGAGCCCCTCCTCAGCTTTCCTGGAGCCCCTTTCAGTACTGGAAGCTCCTCTAAGGTCTCCCTGGAGCCTTCTCTTTTCCAGGCTGAATAAACCCAACTCTCTCAGCCTGTCTTAAACTTAAGAGAGGTCTCTCCCATCCCAGACACCCCAAATAAGTGGCTGCTCACCGCAGTCTGTGCTGTAATGTGGGTACAGCCCACAATTTTAGCTCCAGCCAAAGGCTTCTCCCCTTGAGCTCGTTTTCTGAGTGAAATCAGAGCAGACATGTCTGCAAAAGAAACAGAGGGATTTCAATGACATCTGACTCCAGAGAGGCCCCTCTCTGCCAGACCTGCTCTCCTTTCTGGGGTCTCACAGCCTACATGTGGCCCCACAGTTTTTGCTATAGTTGGAGAAAACTCCGAATCCCTGGCTTGGCAGGGATCCCAAAATGGGATCAACACACCCATGTGATTTGTCACTTAAAGTCACACAGAACACAGTGTCCTTCTGACCACCGAATAGGAGAGGTCTGGGATGGGCACTGCCCAGGGAAGGCAGTTGATGTGCCCCGGCTCAGGACAGCCACCAGCCCTGCAGCAGAACAGCACCCAGGAGAAGCACCTAGAGATGAAGACAGTTCTGCCACATCCCAGAAGAGCTGCTCTAAACATGCCTGGATTATCTTCCCCTTCTACAGTTCTGGCAGCCTGTGTCTAAAAGGATCCCAAAAGCAAAGTCAGCCAATCTCCTCACTGGAAATGGTAACTCTGCTACCCACAAGCCCCAGGGGAAGGGGTTGGGAGTGTCAGTTTTTGTATCTCCAAAGGCATTGCAAGATTCCAGCCCATTGAGGTTTCTCATCGAAAGCTACCAGAACATTAAACCCTGCAAGAGCTCTGCTGCTGCTTGAAAACAGATTCCACACATTGTTAATGTTCACTGTTGCACCCAGCTCTTCCCCACATAATCCGCTGATTTGGAGTGTAAAGAAAGGGCATCCAAGGATGCAGCAGGAGTGGTGGGAATTGCCTTGGCTCAGCTCTTGGTGTCCAGAGACCAAGGCACCCAGTTGCAAGTCCCATAAACCCCATGCTCCACTTTTACCTTGTTCAGCAATCTCGATCTCCCGGCGTCCAAACTCTGCCTGCTTGATGTTCTTCACACAGAAGTTGCTGCTGCCTTTGGAGTTGGTTTGTTGTTTCTCTCGGGGGGAAACCTCATCATCAGAGCTGTCTGTGTAGGAGGCAGCTAAAGCCAGAAGAGGAACACGTTATACCAGGACCTCCGACCCATCAGGTTTCTGCTCTGTCTCATTTTCCAGCGTTCACACACTCATGGCTCAAACTATGAGTCTCCTAAGGAAAGCCACTGTCCAGAAGGATTTTTGCACTCTTGGTCCCTAAGCCAGGCCAGAATTAACCAGGTTATCAACTGGTATCAATGCCTGAGCTTTAGGAACCCCCATAATTATCCCTTCCACATCTCAGTACAACACAGCAGCATGGACACGTGGGGTGAGCAGCGTGTTCACAGCAGCACCAATGCTGGATTTGGGAGAGAACCATGCATGAACAAGGAGAATGGCACCTACCAGAGCTGTAGCTGTCAGTGGAAGACTGTGAGATGGAGCGGGACAGAGACCGACGGCCTGTCTTTGTTGGGAACTTGGTGAACTCCTGCATGTCATCTGCAAATTGGATTTGCTGAGAAAAGCAAAGAAAGAGAAGTGCTAAATCAGCAGATACTCCTTACAGTACATCCTCTTTCCAGGCTATATGGGTTTGTAGCTCCCTTCAGCCCACCTTAACTGCTGTAGTCACACAAATGAGCATCACCACATGCATCAAGGAACAGATCTGTGGCTACAGATGCCAAAAATTAGCCCTCCTCCTCTGCCTGATCATCTCTGTCACCAGAAGGTTAAAGCAGATTCAACACAACACCTGAAGATAAAAAGAGCACCCAGTGAGGCTTGAAACATCCCCCTTAACCCACCTCTGGCTCCCAGAGGCTTCTCCGAGAAAGTTATCCCAACGCAGACACCATGCAGCCCTGTGCAGACAGAGACCCTGCTCTGACAGACTCTGCTCCAGTTGATCCCAATAGATTTCTGGCCAAATGCCCATGAAGCAAGAAACCTGGGGTGGTACCAACAGAGACTCAGATGCCTGGTGCTTCCAGGCTCTTCCCCAGGAGCAGAGCATCCCACAGGTTAAAAGCATGGCACATCCTTCCAAAACTGACACTAAAAGCAGGGGGAAAAATAACTCTCCAAGAGAGAACGTTTCAACAAAAAACAGTTGACATTGCATTGGCTTTCAGTCTCCTCTGCGCTACCGATATTTCCATTGTAAGAGAGGCCCTAAAACAGCCACCCCTTATTCCTCCCTCCCTTGGCCAGAGGCAACTAACTCAAGGCTCCGGAACCTACCACCAGCTCAAAAAATTCCAGTGCATTGGGGTAAAAGGAGGGGAAAAATAGCCCCAAACTGCTCCGCTGCTGCACTCATGCCAGCCAGGAAAAAGCCTTATTGCTGCTTCTGCAGGAGAAAGACGATGGGACATGTCAGGGAATTACAAAAAGTGCCAGCAAACCCAGCCTGATGACCCCTACCCCAGAACAGTGTCAGGCAAGAGACCCTGACAAAGAGCCCTGGCACAGCCTCTTCTTAAGTGTGCAGGAATTAATTTTGCCACTTAAGAGAGATGAGATGTCATCGCAGGGAGTGGAATTAACAAAGCATCCCCATAGACCCAGGAGAGAGTCCCGAAGAAATCAAGATGATGGAAAGAGGCAGGCCACAGTGGCCTCGAGGAGGGGTTTTCCAGGCCACATCATTCCAAAAGCTCCAATGCGGGAAGCAGCCTTCAAGGGGAGAAGAATGAAATTATCTAGCAGAGATGATCCACCCAGAGAGGAGGAATCTGCACTGTCTAGGGTGTCCACAGCACCACTGTCATTATTTGGGCTGTAAAATAGCCTGTGTCTGGAGAAACTCAGCTGAGAGGTCAAAAGCAGTGTTGGTACTCGGCTCTGGAGGGGAGACAGAGACTTGAAAACCTACTGCTCAGTCCAAGGGAGGGCATGTGTGATGATGTGGGGCAATGGTGGCACCAAATCAAGTCCATCATCACACCCAGGCAAAGCATCCCAGGCATTTTTGCAGGTGCTGCTGCTAAAAGGTTGCTTACCAGCTCCTCCATACTGGATACATCACAGCCTGCTCTCTGCTTCCCAGACCAGACTTCCCAGCAGATGCTGCGTAATTGTGACACAAATTATATGAATTTACATTAGTGGAAGGAATAGGAATGGTACATGGAGTTTTCAGGTTTGGTTTTGTAACTGTTCTAGGTTCTTTGGTGTGGAGGAAGGAACCGGAATGCATCGTGATCACCAGCACCGCCAGGAGAGCTGGCACGGAGAGATAAGAGCTGCAGGAGCACTTCTAGCAAGCAGCTCCAGGCAGGTAGCAGCAACATCTACGGGGTGTGGAGCCAGAGCTGGCAGGCACAGCAGTTTCCCAATCAAGAAATAATATTGCTGGAATTTGTTCAAGGTCCATCGCTGGGATCAACCTTTCCCATCAGCCTGAGAAAGGCTTGTGCCACCTCTGTGCCAGGGTATGGCTCATGGGCATTGCTGTGGAGGCAGAAAAGATCAGTAATTTCAGACCAACAAGATTGCTGCCCCTTTGCTCCCAGCTCTTCCTCTGGCAACTCATCAAGCCAGAGGGTGTAAACATGCCCCATAAAACAGCTGCTGGCATTAAAAGAGCTTAAAGTGTTGCCTGAGGAATTCTCTCCATTTCAGGGAAAGGTTTCCAGGGAAAGAGGTGAACTCAGGAAGGGGGGGAAAAAAAAAAAAAAAAAAAAGATAAGCCAGGCTTTGCTGCTTCAGCCCAGGGCACGCACAGGTGGGTGTCTGCTCTTGCTTACAGTACCCTGACATCAGGCCACGACACTTCCCAAAAGCAAAACGTGCTGCCTGGATGGGCTCATGGAGCAAGGCTCATCTGGGGTACAATGAGAGGCTGGCGATGGATGGCTGTGGCGCTCCCCACCTCCACGCCACTGCCACATCACCAGCACAATTGATGTCTGCCAGACACCATCATCCCTGCTGGGGCATTGACCATGGATGTGTAGCCACCTCCAAGGCACAATCCCACTTCTTAGGAGAAAGGGCACTTCTAGAAATGCAGAGTTTAAATCCAAGGGGAAAAAAAAAAAATCACCATTGAAGAAACCAAGTGCTGAATTAACCACAGTAATCCCCACACCGTGGCTTTACCAGAGCTCATCGGAACTCCGCAGCTTAGCAAAATCTGCCCTGGCTAAAATTATCATCAAACATTGCAAGTAGCTTCTAAATCCAATGAGCCATTCGCATATCAAAACCACTCCGAACCTTGCAAATTAACACCATGTCAGGCATCCAGCTGAGAGGAAGATGAGGCAGGATGGCGGGTGCAAAGCCACCAGGCCGACTGGCGATGTGTGTGACCGTTGGCCATGTTACCTTCCACGTGCCAGGCTCTCGAGCTGCATTAAGGTGACAGAGAAAATCTCGTAATCCCTTGGCTTGTCGTGGGAATTTGAATGAACAGCATCGCCAGCTGGAGGCTGTGGATGAGTTGGCTGCAGCTGATCAAAGCCAGGCTGGCTGCAGCAAGAGACCGTCCGGCAGCAGTGAGCATGATCACAAATCACATCCCAAACTTCAGCCTGCTGGAAGCGGCTTTTCCAACCGGGTGGAGCACAAGGTTTTAAGAGTAAGGAAAATATTTTTTTGTCCCAGCAATTTATGACCAAGAAGGCAAAACAACACAGCACCGAATCCTCTGCATGGAAACGGAGCCAAGCATCCCAAGTTTCCCAGCATCACTGCTCCCTTACAGGAGGAGATGGGGCCAGGGTACTCACGGAGCCCTGTGCCAAATGAGCAGCTCCTGGCTTGGTATGGTACAGCAGGGGGGTTTTGGGCCATGCCCTAGGAAAACCCCAGGATGTGATATTCCCTGCCAAGTTTTCACAAAGCAATGCTGAACACTGCCTGCTCCCAGTCCCACCTGCCAACCTAGAAGTACATTTGCTCCCCTTGCAAAACCTGGCACAACTGTGCCCATTCCCATGCAGATCCGATGCTTCCCAACACCGTCGGCTGGTTTTCAGCTCACACCACCCTTCCAAGCACTGGGACTGGCCAGGTAGGAGGTGAAGGAACATCATCCTTGCTGATACAGCACCGCATCCCAAAAAGGGTCAAATGAGGTGCTGGGGCCCTCAGGCTCTTTGTTTGGCTACACTGCCTGATGCATCCCAAACACACCCACAATCACCTTCAAATGAGCTTTTCCTACATTATAAGGTACCTGCCCGGATGTGGGCTTATTGGCTGGGCAGTCCCAAACACAGCAGAACACACGTCCCCAGCACGTACAGTCTGGGTTGTTTAATTATTATGACATAGGAAGGGCAAACAGATTCCAGATCTGGACTGCCACCGCCTAGAGGAACCAGCAGCTAGAGACTGCTGGGTGTGCTGACCTCCAGGGCTCAGCCTGCGTTTGCCCCCAGCAGCCAGCCTGGAGAGCAGCTTTTTGAGCTTACTGAGCAGTGGGAGCTCTCCCACAACTCTGAGCTCCAGAGGACTTTCTAAATCCAGCTGGATTTACCTCAGGCACAGATGAGCCACGCACATCCCTCTAACACAAGATGACCCCACTTTTAAATTAAAAACTCCTTCCATCCCCAAAACGGCTCCAGAGAGGATGCTCGAGCTCCTTTGCTGTGCTATGCATCCCTGACTGCATCTTGTGCAGCCTGAGGAGGAAGATTCAGAAAGAATCGACCAACTCACAGCCATCCCTGGGGCTGCATGCTGACCCGGTTCACTGAAGCACAGGCTCCATGGAGGAATACACACACGCCGGGGAGCAGCTTCAGGCTCCCTTCCTACCACAATCAGGTTTGCCTTACCAGTCTTTTTGTTATTACTAATATTACTATTATTATTACTGCTACTTTCATTAGGGACAACATGAGCCATGGCACATCTATAGTGGTGTAAAAAAAGTGTAAGTAGCCACTCCTGTCCTGGAGTAATCGAGGGGGTTACAAGAGCAGCCTGTCCACATCATCCAGGATAAGAAGGAAGCAGTAAACTATCCTCCAGCCTCCTAAGTTTCCTCCATCACATCCTTGGATGTGACAACAGCACAGTCACCTAGGGAGAAACAGCAAAACCAGAGCAGAGCATAGTCTCGCAGCAACACAACTGTCTGGAAAGCAAAGAAGTCTCTGTAACCCACTTCTGCCCTCCCAGGAGAAAGTCTGAAAGCATCCAGGGTGCTGGAACCTTTCCTTTGGCTGCTGAAAGCCAGCAGCAGAGACCAAGACTATTCAGGGCAGCCAGTTCCCCTTATTTAACCTTCTCTCCCCAACAAAAACTCTGGCAGAGGCTGGGTGGGCGCTGCGGGTTGCCCTCACTGCACAGGCACTCCTGACGTGACCTGTCTACTAAGTTCATCATTTCTTTGTCACTCCTGGATATTCACCCAGACTAGAGATGCTTCACAGCTCCAATAAGCCCTCATCCTCCTCACCAGCCCGGCCTGCACACAAGACGTGATCAGCAGTTGTACCAGGTTTGGCAGACCTGGAGAGGGACATCTTCAAACACTAAGTATTAGTTACCTGCAGCAGGACCTTTTCCTCCTGGGAAGCTGCGACTGGTTTCTTGTGAAGAGCTAGGTGCTGATGAGTTTGGGTATTTCACAGAATCACACAACAGTTTGGGTCAGAAGGGATCTCAAAGCCAGATCCATTCCCTCCGCCATGGGCAGGGACACCTCCCACTGGATCAGGGAGCTCAAAGACCCATCCAGTCTGGCCTTGAACACCTACAGGCAGCCATAACTTCCCTGGGCAACCTGGGCCAGGGCCTCCACACTCTCAGCGTGAAGAATTACTTCCTAATCTAAACCTTCCCCTCATCCTATCACTCCATGCCCTTGAAAAAACTCCCTCCCCAGCTTTCCTGTAGCCCCCTTCAGATACCAGAAACCCATTATAAGGCCTTCTCAGAGCCTTCTCTTCTCCAGGCTGAGCTCTCTCAGCCTGTCCTGACAGCAGAAGTGCTCCAGCACCAACTGTCTAAAGGACAAGATGGTTTAATTAATTTATATGCAGAAGCAAGTCATCCCATTCAAGCACCGCTTCAGAGAGGAAGAGAAGGTGCAGCCGGGGCTGAAGTTCCTTAACACATGCATCAGCAGAAGAAAAAACTAAAATAAAGTAATCAGCACAAGGCTTTTCTTCTATTCTAAGTTAAAAGGAAGAGCCAAGCAGCAGGTTTGCTTGTGGATACCGTGCTTCTGCTCAGGAAAAGAATCCTTCCTGAAGCCACCCACAGCCTTCTGCCACATGTGCCCTCCGTGTAGTGAGGGACTAAAGCTGCCCCAAGTCTGTTCGCTACAGGTTCCCAGTGTCCCCCACCCTGGGGCTGGCAGCATCTCCCATAGGAACAGGCAAGTATGGCTGTGCCAGAGCACTCAGATTGCTTAGAGGACTTGGCTGTCTTGCTCAGCCCTCAAATCTGCCCTGCTTCCAGCTGGGAGAGCCCGGCTCCCACAGCCTTCCGCAGACATCCAGACACGGGACAGGGAAACCGCTACAGCCCCCAATCCTCCAGCACAGAGAGGGACACAGCTGCTGCTCTATGACTCAACAGGACGGGTAGTTTTTGGGTGGAAATCAGCAAGGCAGGCATGGATGGTTCTGAGGTTCCTCTCCTGTGAGGCTACCCAGCTCTGGAGGGGCATTTCTGGACCAGAGCATCCCATAAGGCTTGAGGGGAAGGGCAAATCTGGTCCTTGGAGCAGAATGATGAGGCATCAGGATCAGTAAGGCTCCCGCTCACCATCTTTAACCCCAAACCAGTGGCAAGGGGAGGTTTTGACTACATGACTCATAAACCATCTCATTTTACTTCCTCCAAGCTCTGATCAAGCAAACTAGCACACAGCTAGAGGACAGGCAGCTGCAGGAATTCAAATGAGGTGGTGGCCAAGCTCACAGGACAGCCAGGTTTCTCATTCCAAGCAGCTCAGCAGCAAAAGACAGCCCAGCCCAAGTATGAGCCAGGCACCAGTAGGAGAGGTTGCATTAGCAATGCCCATGGCTTCAGCCCCACCAGGCTGCAGAGATGCTGGAGGTCAGGTGCTCCTGATCCTCCAGGGCCACTGGCAGAGCACAAAGGAACTTGGGGAGAACTGGAAGTGGCACAGCCTCAGCTAGAGAAGTTACATCATCAAATCATGGAATGGTTTGGGTTGGAAGGGACCTTAAAGCCCATCCAGTTCTAACCCCTCCCATGGATAGGGACACCTCCCACTGGATCCAGTTGCTCAAAGCCCCATTCAACCTGGCCTTGAAAACCTCCAGGAATGGGGCAGCCATGACTTCCCTGAGTAACCTGGGCCAGGACCTCCCCACCCTCACAGGAAAACCTAAGATCTGATCTCTCCTCTCTCAGGTGAAAACCATTCCCCCTCACCCTGCCGCAGCAAACCCTGATCAAGAGACCCTCCCAGCTTTCCTGGAGCCCCTTTTAGTACTGGAGGCTGATGTAAGGTCTCCCTGGAGCCTTCTCTTCTCCAGGCTGAACAACCCCAACTCTCTCAGCCTGTCCTCATACAGGAGGTGGTCCAGCCTTCTGATCATCTCTGCGTTCTACTCTGGACTGCAACAGCTCCATGTCCTTCCTATGACGAGGACTCCAGAACTGGACACAGGGCTCCAGGTGCGGTCTCAGCAGAGCAGAGCAGAGGGACAGAACCCCCTCCCTCCCTGCTGGTACTACTGCTTTGGATGCAGCCCAGGATACAGTGGCTTTCTGGTATGTGAGTATACAGAATCATAGAGTCATAGAATCACTAGGTTGGAAAGGACCCACTGGATCATCGAGTCCAACCATTCCTAACAATCCCTAAACCATACCCCCCCAACACCGCATCCAACCGTCCCTTAAACACCTCCAGGGAAGGTGACTCCACTCCCTCCCTGGGCAGCCTCTGCCAGTGCCCAACGACTCTTTCTGTGAAAAATTTTTTCCTGATGTCCAGCCTGACCCTCTCCTGGTGGAGCTTGAGGCCATTCCCTCCTGTCCTGTCCCCTATCACTTGGGAGAAGAGCCCAGCTCCCTCCTCTCCACGACCTCCTTTCAGGTAGTTGTAGAGATCAATAAGGTCCCCCCTCAGCCTCCTCTTCTCCAGGCTAAACAACTCCAGCTCTCTCAGCCGCTCCTCATAAGACTTGTTCTCCAACCCCCTCACCAGCTTTCTTGCTCTTCTCTGGGCACGCTCCAGAGCCTCAACATCCTTCTTGTGAGGGGCCCAGAACTGAACACAGTACTCAAAGTGCGGTCTCACCAGTGCCGAATACAGAGGGAGAATAACCTCCCTGGCCCTGCTGGTCATGCCGTTTCTGATACAAACCAAGATGCCATTGGCCTTCTTGGCCACCTGGGCACACTGCTGGCTCACGTTCAGTCGCTGTCAACCAACACCCCCAGGTCCTTCTCCTCTAGGCAGCTCTCTAGCCAGACTTCTCCTAGTCTGTAGCACTGCATAGGGTTGTTGTGCCCCAAGTGCAGGACCCGGCATTTGGCCTTGTTGAACCTCATGCCATTGGCGTCAGCCCAGCGGTCCAGCCTGTTCAGATCCCTTTGCAGAGCCTCCCTACCCTCCAGCAGATCCACACTTCCTCCCAGCTTAGTGTCATCTGCAAGCTTGCTAAGGGTGCATTCAATGCCTTCATCCAGGTCATTGATAAAGACATTGAACAGAGCTGGACCCAGTACCGAGCCCTTAGGAACCCCTTTTGTAACTGGCCTCCAGCTGGAGTTAACTCCATTTACCACCACTCTCTGGGCCCGACCATCCAACCATCTTCCAACCCAGGAGAGTGCACGCCTGTCCAGGCCAGAGGCAGACAGTTTCTGAAGCAGAATGCTGTGAGAAACTGTGTCAAAGGCTTTACTGAAGTACAAGAAGTCCATACCTTGCATGAAAGGATAGGACCTGCTTTTGCTCCAGGTGTGGCTTTGCAACAAGAGGGCTTTCTCCTGATAGTTTTCCCCTCAACCCAAATCTTTAGAATAAACACCAAAGTGCTTCGTTCGGACAACACAGCTGGGAAAAGCTGCCTGAGAGCACTTGTCTGATTTGTGGAGAGAAACACGACTAGTGCTGAATTTGATGCTGCTTGGATCTGCACTTCTAGCTCCCAGAGGGCTCACAGGGCAGGTTTTCCACCCCAGGGAGGCAGAGCCCTGCCCAGCACTCTCCTCACTGAGAGAACAGGAACCGCTGCCAGATCTCTGCCTGGAAACCTTTACACCACTGCCGACAAGGAAATACGGGGCAGTGAGGTCCTAGCAAAGTAAACCAGCCAAGCCCTGATGCCAGCCTCCATCCTTTGCTGGCAGAGAAGGATAAAGGTAAAGCACCAGAGAAAAAAAACTAGAACCAGTTTCCCCGAGTACAAAGGGAGAATTGAGCACTTTCACACAAATCTCAAAGCTCGGCAGAGAAGAAGCAGCACCATGAAAGAAATGAACCAATACCAAAGGTTAATAGGCTGGAAGCCACTACAAAAATTGCAGTCATCGAGGGAATAATTGTGAATGCTGGTTAGAGGGAAAATAAACAGAAGGCAGGATTAAATAAAATATGATTTAAAGTGCCCAGCTGTTAAATAGTAACTGGGAATAACTGTGAATAGCTACTGCCTTATGAACACCTTGAGGTCAAAGGTGGGCTGCCTCCAGCAGGAGCCAAGGGAAAGCTCCCCAAGCATATAAGGCATCTCATCCTTGGACTCCAGGAATCGAGGCAAAGGCTCTTGCCCAGCTTTAATGAAGAGGGCTATCTTTCACAGCAGGAACAGCAGAATCCGATACCTGGGATCACTAAGGGCAGCAAATTCCCACCACGTTTTACAGGTTAACCATAGGAACCCAGTCCAGCATCTTGGATTGAACAGGGACACCTTCCACTGGACCCAAAGGGAGATCCCACTGAGAGCTCAAAGGCCCATCCAGCCTGGCCTTTAACACCTCCAAGGATGGGGCAGCCACAGCTTCTCTGGGTGACCTGGGCCAGGGCCTCTCCACCCTCAGCATGAAGAATTTCTTCCTAATGTCTAATCTAAACCTTTCCCTCTCTGATTTAAAGCCATTTTCCCCTCATCCTATCGCTCCAGGACCTTGGAAAACTCTTCTCCCCAGCTTTCCTGGAGCCTATCTTCTCCAGGCAACCTGGGCCAGGGCCTCCCCACCCTTGCAGCAAAACATTTCCTCCCAAGATCTCATCTCAATCTCCCCTCTTTCAGCTGAAAACCATTGCCCTTCTTCCTATCCCTGCACCCCCTGATGAAGAGCCCCTCCTCAGCTTTCCTGGAGCCCCCCTCAGTACTGGAAGCTGCTCCAAGATGTCTGAAGCTGCCTCTTCTCGAGGGCTGAACAACCCCAATTCTCTCAACCTGTCACTGTATGGGAGGCAATTTAGCCTTCAGATCATCTCTGTGGCCTTCTCTGGACTCACTCCAACAGGTCCACATCCTTCCTGTGCCAAGGGATCCAATGGCCTTAAACAGGCTGCTGGCTGCTTTGGCGCTGGGAAACCCATGGAAATGTGTTGTGTGTGTCATCTTTACTTAGCATAGATTTTTAAATTAATTAGAAAACTCCTCTACAACCACAGAGTCCAAGACCAGGGAATCGGTTGAAGTGCTGGCCGGATGGGTGCATTTGGGTTCACCACAGGGGTCTGAAGCAAGGGTTAGCCACAAAAATCTAAACTGAAACCCCAGACCTCTGCTCTGTAACACTAAAGAAGCCCCTGTGTTTGGGGGGGACACAGCCTACTCCTGCTCCTTTTCTCCCCCGTCTCAGCTTTTTTTTTTTTTTTGGCTTGCAGTCTCAGCATTTCAAGATCCCTTTTGACCTTCCAAGAGACCGATACCCAGGCAAGTCTCCAGATCACCTCAGCCACATCTAAACAACCCTCTGTCTCCACACCACTGCTCTAAGAGAAAAGGTCCAGCAGGATCAGCATTGAAACAGGAGCAGCCTGTTTGCAATACATTCTCAGAGTCAGCAAATACAGCTGTGCAACAGGAAAGCTGGAAATGCATCCTCCTTCTGCCCAGCTGATGCTTCACAAGCCCCTTGCAGTGGTGTTTCCACAAATGCAGCACCGAGGGCTGCCCATTTCTCATTGGTCTATTCTCACATGGTCCATTTTCAGTCATGGAAAAGACACTACTCTTGATGCATTCGATTAGAGGCAAGGCAGGACAGAAAGTTCAGGCCTCAGCTTAGGCTGCTCAGGGCTCAGAGGAATCATTATCAGGATGGACAAGTATCACCCTCCCGGACCATGTTAGAGCAGATCCAAACCCTTCCTGTAAACAGGGTTAATTCAATTCAGCCACTTTCTTTTCAGTGGGGCAGGAGAGATCAGAAGCAACATCCCTGCATGGATGGCGAGCTCAGAGAATAACTGGAGAAGGGGTTGGTTAATGTAGGGAAACCGTGCTGCCTGCAACAGGCTGAAGGCTCCAAGGTCAACAGGGATTGGCCAGATGTTCATGCTCCAAAACACGTCCAGGTTGGATGTGAGCCTCTCCCCACAGTGCAAGAATGTTCGATGTTCAGGACTTCCTGCCTGGGAGGTGAAAGGAGGAGACACGAGGAGACACAGAAAATAGCAGACACAGGTTGAACCTCACCCCAGGCCATCTGGAAGGAGGAAGCCAAAACATGAATTTCAGCAAGGCAAAGCCCCAATGAACCTCCTTTCCCAGCTGCCTACCCTCTCCCTCCCCACAAAAGACTGGAAGGAGCCATTGCCTACACCCACACCTTGGAGATAAACCAGGCTCCTGCAATCCCCACCCAAATCACGGCTCCTGAATTAAGGCAGTTCCTCTGCCAGGCACAAATGGGTCTGCCAGCAAAGTCCTGATCTGCATAAGGCAGACAAGGGAAGTTGTACCCACCTCTGAGGAGCGAGGACCGCGGGAGCCTCACCAGAATTACAACGCAGCCTGTTTGACAAGATGGAACATCATGTCCTCGGTCACCTAAGTTCTTTGGCTGTCACCAACCTGAAGTAAACAGATTCTGCAGCAGCAATAAGCTTGTTACCAAGGCCACCGTATTGATCCCAAAGTGTAATTAAAATTCACAGTTCAAGCAGCCCAATGCGACAGGTCATCCGGAGCAGCCTCCTAAAGGCATGAATAGCCCCAGCTTCCGCATCACACTTTCTCAGGGGCAGGGAACTCCATAGGGCAATGAGCAAAGAAACACCCCAAGTGGCAGCTTCCTCTTTGGACCATCAGCCAAGATGCCCAGAGCAACCTGTTTCCCCATGCCAGGCCTGGCCAAGGGTTAACCGCTGCGGGGCAGCATGATGAGATGATGCTCAGCTCGACATTGAGAGGGTTATGTTGCAGACCAGGTTTGAGTGCTGTTGACAGCGGCCAGGGGCTCTGATAAGGGGCTCTAATGTTCCCTACTGAGATGGTACCAAGATGCTCCTTCTTGATCAGAACCCCCAACCCTCCTACATCAGCTTCCAGTGCCACACTGATCCAACCCAGGGTCCCACTGAGAGAGAGGGGGGTCACACAGTGCAGAAGGGTTAGCGTAAAGTCCTTTGCACCCATAGCTCCCCAGGCCCTTGCACAGTCACCTCGAATGTCACCAGGTCTGCTGAGTGAAGGTGAGTCACAGTCCCCACATAAGCAGCCCTGATCAAAGGGCTCAACAGGAAATGCCACAAGCTCTCTGCAAACGAGCCAACTCCCAGTGATAAAAGACCCAGCCAAGCATGAGCAAATCTCTTCAAGCAACTGCGGAGAACCTCACCTCCCCCTCTTTAAATGCCTGGGATGAGGCACTCACCAGCTCCTAAGAGGAATGATGAGGACATGATCCCCACCTGCAAAGCCCTGCATCGAGCCAGGTGGTTATCCAAAATGATCAACTCCAACCTGGCCTTGAAGAGCTGGTTTCCAGAGCAAAAAAACCCAACCACAACCTCTATTAGGGAGCACAGGAGCAGGCTCCAAGTTTTGCATTGGCTGGAAAGCACAATGAAAACTGTCTAAGTCCCAAGGAAAGTATTGTGGTAGGCTGGGCCTCAGCAGAAGATAATTCCAGGTTTTGGGAAGGGCCGAAGGAAAACACTGTGCTTCTGCCGCCAGCAGACTTCCCACACTGCAGACCTGGAAGGGGTGGGAAGTAGGCTCCCACCAAGCACAGCAGGGCTCACAGGTGACCCCACACCCACATCATCCAAAGACATCAGAGATACTTCTGAAGGCTGTGGAGAATGAATATCTAACTTCTTTCCCATCTCCAAAGGCCAGACATCAGAGAGGAAACCCAGCCTACCTCACAGCAAGAGGAGAACAGAGAAGCAAAAGCCACACACCTTTGTGCATTGTTTTGAAGACAGCTTGTGTCCATCAGGCCCTTCTGCTCCATTCTCATGAGATCAAACCCTGGATTCAGTTCTGGAGTCCTCAGCACAGGAAGGACATGGAGCTGTTAGAGCAAGTCCAGAGGAGGCCGTGAAGATGATCCAAGCGCTGGAGCACCTCCCATATAAGAACAGGCTGAAAGAGTTGGGGCTGTCCAGCCTGGAGAAGAGAAGGCTGCAGGGAGACCTCAGAGCAGCCTCCAGTACTAAAAGGAGTTTCAGGAAAGCTGGGGAGGGGCTCTTGATCAGAGAGTGATGGGATAGGACAAGAGGGAACTGTGTTCAGCTGAAGGAGGGGAGATTGAGATGAGATCCTAGGAAGAGAGTTTTTCCTGTGAAGGCAGGGAGGCCCTGGCCCAGGTTGCTCAGAGGTGCTATGGCTGCCCCATCCCCGGAGGTGTTCAAGGCCCCGTTGCATGGGGCTTTGAGCAGCTGGATCCAGTGGGAGGTGTCCCTGTCCATAGGAGGGGTTGGAACTAGATGGGCTTTAAGGTCCCTTCCAACCCAAACCATTCCACGACTCTAAGAAAATCTCCCTTCTTCCTGCTCTACAGGTCAAAAACTCTAATGAAACATCTTCTGGCCTTGCAGTAGTCCTGGATCATGAAGACAGCGTCCTCTCTGGACAGCAATGAGGCCCTCCAAAAAGCCAAAGTGATGAGAAAGACCCAAGAGCAACTTATTAGGGGAGTAATTAGTAATCTGTCATTTGATACAGCACCACCAGTGCCCCTGGCCCTCAGGTCTGCCCCCAGGCAATCACCATTCACAACACCCTGGTGGTTTGCTTGCCCCATGGGCCAGGGTACAACCAGCTCAGCCTGTGACCATCAAACCACAGCAACATGTTCCTTTACCAGGACATTCCTGCACCCCAAGGAAGGACACATCCATTCCAGGTGGTCTGGGCAGAGCAGGACAAGCTGTTTCACTCAGCTCAGTCCTGGCACCTTGTTATGAGAAGGAAAAACTGCAGTAAGAGAATGAGAAAGGAAAAGAAGAGAGGATTTGGACAAGGAAAGGACAGTCGAGTGGACAGTGTCTGCTGAACACGCAGGAGAGGTGGTGGCACTGCCCTGGACAGAAGAGGATTTTTGAATGGCCAAAGGGATGAAATTAAAGAAAGAGGAAAAATGAGCAAGGCCAGGAGCTCTGTCACTACAAACAAGGACAGTCTTCATGGGCACCCAGACTGGCAGAGCTGCAGGGACCTGAGATGACTCCGGACTGAGAAAAAAAAAGGGCAGAAAACCCGGCTCCAGGAAGGGAAGCAGCAGACTCCAGCAAGGTCAACACCGCTTGGGCAGCAGGAGAACAGGTCCACAAGAAGCAGCAGAGATAATGCTCCGGAGAGGGTATCCAGCACCCCCCCCAAGGACAGAAGCTCCCCATGTGCTCCGTCCCCCTCTTTCCAGCCTTCCCCTCCCATCGCCAACCACCCCTGTGCCAGCCAGTGTGCAGTTCCGGCTCGCTCCCCCTGCAAAGCTGCAGCGCTGGCATTAGCATTCCCTGCTGCACAGCCTCAGTGGGATTCCTTCAGCACCGGAATCCGCAGGGGCACAGCACGAACCCAAACACACTGGATGTGGGCTTGCTGCCTTCTTGGGGCACAGAGCTGCCATGCAGTTCACCTCCCTGGGAGCAAATCCAAGGGTTTAGCCCATTTCTCACTCCAGGCTTGATGCATGATTAAGCAGATCTGTCTGCAGAGTGTCCATCTGTCTGTCTGCCGGCACCCAGGGGTGATGGAGCCCACCAGACAGTGATCCTCAGGCAACAAGGGTGCAACAGGGATCAGGTGATGGACAGACAGGGGCAGCACTTGCCGAGTTCCCTGCCTTGCCACCCATCTCTAAGTGCAGTGATATGTCCTGCCTGCTTGAGGGCACCCATGGCTCCACTCAGCCAGGAGTTTAAGGCTCTGCTGATCGGCTGACGTGGATTCAGAAAGAGACTGCTGTCAAGGGCACCTACAGTCTCCAGGGAGGCAGAACAGCAGATGCCCAGACACAACTGCAATGGCACACAGGGATCTAGAACACAACCTGCGCCCTTGAGCACTCCTTTCAGCCCCACACACGTATTTACCTGGGCAAGCCACAAGCAACATCGGTTACCAAACTGGCCCCAGCAAAATCAAGGCACACAGTGGAGAAAGTAGAAAGCTCAGCATCGCTCACCTCTGCCTTTGAGCCACTCCTTGCCAAAGAACTGCTTAATTCTGACTAAAGCTGGTGTTATTCTGCTGATAGCCCGATTTCCCATCAACCGCAGCAAAAAAAGGAGCTTTGGCAGAGCCAGGCAACCACAGCTTTTGAGGGAAAAGCACCCAGAAAGGCTATACTTGCCTCACCTCGACCATGCCAGATCCTACTTAAATCTGGAGTTGATTGATATTTAAGAGATTGATAATTGATATTTAATCTCTTAATCTCTTACCTCCTGCTGTTTCACTTTTTCACCTTAAACAAGTCACTGACAAGAGAGGAAACGAAGACATCAGCGATGCCCCAGGACGGCCGTGTAGCTTGGGCTCACTCCGAGTGCCCAGCCAATAGCAAGGAGGATGCTGACTCCTTCACAGCTCCCACAAGGCCGACATCCCCAGTCCAAGCTGGGCACAGAATGATGGCGGGCTTCTGCTAGCTCTTCCACTGCACACTGGCACTCTCTCCAAGCACCAGCACAAGTTAAGGCTCCTCTTTGAAAAGCTATTCAGCGGCAGGTCACACGGAGGAGACAGAGCACTCACTAAGCTTGGCCACATTCCCACCCTCCCCATCTCCAACTGCCTTATGCAAGATGCATCAGCAAAGTTCAAGCAGCCTCAAAATCCTTGGAGGGAGCTGCTTCAGCTGCACGGTACGATTTCTCCTACCTGGATACTGGTAAACCATCTCAACCATCTTCTCTGCTGGCCTCTGAACTCCTAAATGGATGCTGGTAAATCATCTCAACCATCTTCTTTGCTGGCCTCTGACCTGCTGAGTGCTCTCAGGACAGCGAGCACAAAAGTCACTTCGACTCACATTGCAACAGAAAGGTCTTTTAATAGTTTAATTGCAATCCTGCTTCAAAGGCAACTGAGCTACAGGCACTCAGCATCTTATCTCAGGAGGGCAATTCTCCCTTCCTCCTCCTTTTATCCTCTTGCCAATGCCTCTGTTATTACTGAATGAGCACCATTCGCTGTAGCTAACCAGGCAAGGAAAACAGTAGCCCCAAGCATTTTGTTCCTTGACCTCAGCCACATTGCAAGCTCTCCAAGACCTCACTGGCTGCTGCTGTTACCAGCCTCAAATGTCATGAATCGCTCTGGGCACCTTTAAAATCACCACAGGAATGGCTGCAGCAGCCACCAAGTCCAACTGTGGCTCTTCACACTGCGCAACCAGCCTCTGCGTACAGCAGCAAATTCAAGGAGATTCAACACCCCACACCTCCTGAGACACAAGCCAACTTTGTCTTTGAGGATGCCAGATCAATTCCCCCCTATTCATACATCCCATTTCTCTTTATGACGCTTATTTTGGCCCTGTAGGACACTTTGGGATTAGTTGGTCGCCCTCCCCTTTCAACCTAGCCTGTTGCAGCCTCGTACTGTGTGCTCCCCAGCTTTGAGAAAGATGGCAATGAGAAGGTAAAAACAATCCCCGAGTTTGAGCTGTGCTGAGAACCGCTGGAAGAGGCAGATGCCAGCTTTGCATTCTTTTGTTCCTTCCTCCAGGCTATGTCCACAGCCTGGATGAACAGGGCCAGGACACACAGAGAGCCTCCAGACCCCTCTCCCCTGCAGCAGCCATAAGCCTGGGCGAGGAGAGATACCACAAGTCATAGAATCCCTAGGTTGAATCAAAGACCTTTGAGATCATCAAGTCCAACTGTACCTGTCCACTACTAAACTAGATCCCTAAGCACTTCATCCACCTGTCTTTTAAATCCCTCCAGGGACAGGGACTCCACCACCTCCCAGTACAGGCTCCACCAGTGCCTGAGAGTACTTCTGGTAAAGAAATTTTTTCCTGATGTCCAATCTGAACTCGCCCTGGTGAAACCTGAGGCCATTCCTTCTCATCCTATCACCTATCATCTTGGGAGAAGAGACCAACACTCACCTCACTACTTTCAGGTAGTGGTAGACAGCGATGAGGTCTCCCCTCAGCCTCCTTTTCTCAAGGCTAAACAACCCCAGGTCCTCAGCTGCTCCTCGTAACACTTGTTCTCCAGCCCCTTCAACAGCTCCACTGCTTTTCCGCAGGTGCCTGACAGCAGCCACTCCATGAGGGTTGGATTCTGCCCTAATCCCACCATTGGCCAGAGCAGGTAATCGAGACATTCTCTCAAAGAAGGATGACATTCCCATTCACTGCAGATGCTCTTTCCTTCCAGTGCGGAGGCAGGCGGCTGCAGCCCCCAGGGGAACATGATGTTCACCACAACAGGGACCTCTGAGCCGATCTGTGCAGTGCTCAGAGCACAAATCCACGCCGGCAGCAGGACCGGGACCTCAGCGACATGTTGTTGAGCCCAAGAGGTCTGCACCAAGCCAGGAGCACATGTGCTCACCCATCTAAAAGCTGGTGACCCAAGTTAGTGGAGGTCCCACGTCCTGCCAGGGCAGCATGGCCAGTGCTCACCCACCCACCCCCATCGAGCACCAACAGGGATCAACATCAGAAGACCTCAGGAGCTCCTGCAAGGCCTTCAAGGATGAAGGGTTGAAGAGATGACTCGGGTGAGCTCAGCACCAGGGGCTGCTCTGGCAGCCTTGTCTCCAAGCCCAAATGTTCTCCCACCTGTGCCTCCAACAGACCCTAGCCCCAAAAAGAGTGGGGCGCTCCCGACTCCCTCAGTGACCAAAAGCTTATCTCCCGGCCACTGCGGCCAGCTCACCCCACATAACAGGTCCTGTCCCCACTGCAGAGCACTGCCACTACCACTGTCCCCACACAGGTTGTCCCCACAACCCCCTTGACTGTCCCCCTTGCCTGGGACCTGCCCTGGACCCCTCGGGCACAGCCAAACCCCACTTTGACCCTCAGCTTCTGCCCCTGGTGCCTGCCCAGGCCTTGCACCAGCCTTCCCCAAACCAGGCTACACCTGCCCCTGGGACCAGTTACCCCCACGCAGGTCTGCAGTCCTCCCCTTGGGAACAGACCCCTTCAGCTGGGCCTGCATCTCCTACCTTGGGAGCAGAGCTCCCCCAAACCAAAGCTATAGCTGCCCTCGGGACCAAACACCCCCCACAAACTGGGCCAGCAGGCTCTGCCAGGCACCTCCATCCCCAGTGCTCACTACTGGACTCCTCGTGACGTCACCACCCCCTGACCCCATTGCTAGTACCGACCCCCTCCTGCTTCCCAGTCACCCCAAAAAAAGAACCAGTCCCTGCTTTCTCAGTTTCCCCCTCTCCAGGAACAGGGGAAGGCTTCCCCAGATCCTGCCCCCGCGCCGGTGCCAGCCTCCCCTCCAGTTAACCCATCCTACTCTCCTGTTGCCCTCCTTCCCGGTACCCGCCTCCCCCGTCGCTGCCCCCTCCCGCAGATGCCAGCCTTCCCTGCCGGTGCCCCTCCCCGGTACCGATTCCCCTCTCCTTCATCGAATGCGGTCCCCCCTCCCTTCCCAGTCCCCCCCCAAACTGCACCAGTCCCCGCTTTCCCAGCTACCCCCCCTCCCCGCCCCTGAACCGGGGGCTGCTCCCCCTGAACCGGAATGGCTTCCGCCGGTACCGGTACCGGTACCTTCTTGGGGGCCTTGGTGACGGTGGCCATGAAGGAGTACTTCTCCGCGTCCTCCACCTCCTTCGCCCGCTTCCCCTCCCCGCCGCCGGCGGGCTCCGGTACCGACATGGCGAGGAGGCGGCGGGGTGGGCCGCCCGCGGAGCCAGGCGGGTCGGAGCACGGCGGGATCGCTGCCGCGGGGCTGTGCTGAGCCCTGGTCCGTGCTCGGCACCGCGGCGGACCCTCCGGTCCCGACTGCGCTGCGGCGCGGACTACGACCCCGGGGGCGGCCTCGCCGTGACGTCACCGCACGGCGGCACGCGACAGGCCGGCATCGTAGCCGGCGGCGGGCGAGGCCCGGCGCCCCCTGGCGGCGAGGAGCGGTAACGGCGGGGGCGGAGCCAGGGGAAGGGGTGGGGTCGGTGACTGAGCGGAGACAGCGCGGGGGGCGGAGACGGATAAAGGGCGGAGCCTGGGACGGGGAGCAGGGATGGCGGGGCCGGAGCCAGATGTAGGGGCAGGACTCTGGGGCAGGGGTGGAGCCTGTTGGGCAGAGCCAAGGGGGCGGTGCCTGGGCAGGGGGCGGAGTCTGAAACAGGAGAGCAGGAAAGTCGGGGCGGAGCGAGGATGGGGGCGGAGTCTGGGACAAAGCGCCCGGGGCAGGGGGCGGGGTCTTTGACGAGGAGCGGGGACAGGACAGGAGGCGGAGCCGGGTAAGGAGTGGGGCCTGGGACAGGGAGCCCGGATGGCATGGGCGGAGCCAGCGGTCAGGGGGCGGAGTCGGGAACGGGTAGCCAGGAGCAGAGGAGTCTGGGGCGGGGGGAGCCTTGCGGCAGGGGCAGAACCTGGGGCACGGGGAGCCTGGGCAAGGGAGGAGCTTGTGGCAGGGTGGAGCATTGGGGAGGCAGAGCCTATGGCAGCCCCTGGTGGGCGAGGCCATGGGCAAGGCGGAGCTAGTGGGCAGGGGGCGTGGTCTGTGCTGGGGCGGTGCTTGTGCCGGGGCGGGGTCAGGGTCAATATGGGGTGGGGCCAGGGACGGGTTCGGGGCTAGAGGGTGGGGCGGGACTGGGAGCGGAGCTTGGGGAGGGCTGGAGGGGGCCAGGAATGCTCGTTATGGACTGAATCCCAATTCAGTCAGTGTAGGATAAAACAGAAGAACGAGGGATTTCAGAAAAAAATGTTCATCTGTATTCGGGGGGGAAATTAAATCGGAGGGAAATAAAAATGAACGACGGATAAAAATATAAATTGGGGAAAATATGAAAAATTCAAGAAGATGGAGAAATCACGGGGAAAAGTCATGGGCGGGGTGGCGGGAGGGGCCAGGGCGGGATCCTGTCCTGCACCGCCTCCAGCACGGGAAAGCGGAGAGAGAGGGACCTGGAGATCCAGGGGTTGGCGGTGTTCAGCCCCACGTGGCTGCACAGCCCTGAGTGGGTGCCCAGCCCCGGTGGGTGCTCAGCCCCCCCAGCCCAGCACCCACGGCTCAGCTCCAGCGTAGGGTTGGGTCTGTGACCTCCCAGGACACGTTATCCACTAATGAGCTGCCTGGGGCCGAGACGCAGGCAGTGGGTGCTGAGCCCTGCCTGGGGGTGCTGGGCCTGGCAAGGCTGCCTTCCTCTCCTCCTCCCCGCCCCGGAGTCCATGCTGGCCCCTTGGTTTCAGGCAGGGACCCCCACATGCCATGGGATGCTCAGGGGCCACATCCTGCGGGTCCTGGGGCTGAGCACCCATCTGCGACCCTTGAGAGCACCCGCACCCCTCTAGGAGCACACAAGGGGGGTGCAAGCATGGGTCCTGCCCTGATGGGTGTCCGTCTGTCCTGCCCCTGCCTCTTTCCCACTGATGAGTGTCTGTCTGTCCTCCCAGGCATCACACTCCCGGCCCCTTCCCAAGCATCAGTGCCAACGGCCGCAGGATCCCCATAGTGGCTCTAGGGACTGGCTGGTACTTCTGTCCCAGGACAGGGCCCCCCCGACCCTGTCCCCATCCCCAACCCCCCAAGCACCAGGGGATCCAGCCCCCACTCAGACTTTGCTTTCCCAGTACCATTCCCCTAAAAAACAAGCTGGGAAAACCCACATTTGGGTTAAAACCCTGGGGAGTGGGGTGGTGGTGGTTCAGATAACAGTTTTTAACCAAAATCACTGTGTCTAGCCGCAAAACGGCCTCTGGCTACCAAACCCCTCCAGCAGCTCCTTGGCCAAACCCCTGTCCCGTGGGCCTGGGCCCTTTCCGGGCGCCTCTGCCCCGTCAGCAGCTCTGTGGTGCCTGCAGCAGCACAGGCAGAGGGTTCCCAGGGTGGGGAGAGGGTTTCCAGGATGGGCAGAGGCCTCTCAGGGCACTTGGGGGGGGTCTCAGGGTGCTGGGGGGCTTAGGGTGCTTTAGGAATCTCAGAGCAGTTGGAGGAGGTCTCGGTGTGCTTCGGAGGGGGGTCTTGGGGCACTTGGTAGGTCTCAGGGTGCTTGGAGGGATCTTGGGATGCTTTAGGGGTCTCAGGATGCTTGAGGGGGTCTCGGATCACTTGGGACGCTCTTGGGGCACATGGTAGGGCTCAGGATGCTTGGAGGGATCTTGGGGTGCCTGTAGGGGTCTCAGGGTGCTTGGGGGGGTCTTAGGGCACTTGGAAGGTCTCAGGGTGCTTGGGGGGGGGGCCTTGGATAATTGTGGGATCTCGGGGTGCTGTAGGGGGATCTTAGGGCTGCAGGATGAGCCTGGGAGGTTCCAGTCCCCTCCTGATGCCACAAACACCAGGAATGCAGGGATCCCCAGGTTCAGTGCTGGGGTGCCTGAGGTGGGTGCTAGGGTGCCCCCATTCCGTGCCTCCTGTGCCCATGTGGTGCCAGCACCCAGAGGTCCCAGAAACGGCTCACCAACACCTTCCCCTCCCACCAGCCATCATCCCCCTCCAAAAAACCACCCATTTTCACCTGGATAAGGCAGCTTTTTAAGGCACAAACAGCACTTTGCACCCCAGGAGGGACCTTGGAAGCCACCACCCCCTGTGCCCCACTCAGTCCAGGGGTGATGGGGAATTTCTTTTCCACTTCCTCCTCCAAGTCGGGGGGATGGGAACACAGCTCCATGCGCCCCCCCCAGTGCTGGGATCCCTGATGTGGGGAGCTACGAGCAGGTTTTTCCTCCCCACATAGAGGGGAATGAGTGGGAATGGGGCAGAGGCTGCTTGGGGCAGAAAATGACCCCCCTAGGTCAGAAATAGGGCTGGGAAGAGACCACCAGCTGAGGACATGAGAAGCAGAGAGACCCACATGGCCTAAACCCAGGGGTGAGGAGACGGGTTGACTTTGTTATCATATGCCTTCTCGGGTCTGGGCTGCTGGAAGCAGCCAGGGGTGTCGGGGTTAGGGTTTGTTGGTGACTAAATTCAGAGAGAACAGGAATTGGTGCTCTTCACAGTCCCCCCAAGCAGCCAGGGACATTCCCACCTCTGCTCCTCCAAGCTCTACCAAAACAATAAGCTGCTGACATCAAATCACAGGATCACAGAATGGTTTGGGTTGGAAAAGACCTCCAAGCCCATCCAGTTTCAACCCTCTGCCATGGGCAGGGACACCTCCCACTGCATCAGGTTGATCCAAGCTTCATCCAACCTGGCCTTGAACACATCCAGGAATGGGGCAGCCACAGCTTCTCTGGGCAACCTGGGCCAGGTCCTCCCCACCCTCACTGTGAGGAATTTCTTCCTGATTTCTAATCTAAATCTTCCTCCTTCCAATTTAAAGCCACTCCCCCTTGTCCTATCATTCCATGCCCTTGTAAAAAAGCCTCTCCCCAGCTTTTCTGATGCCCCCTTCAGTAGTGGAAGCTGCTCTAAGGTCTCCCTGCAGCCTTCTCTTCTCCAGGTTGAACAACCCCAACTCTCTCAGCACAGCACAGAGGTTCTCCTCACAGCAGAGGTTCTCCAGTCCTCAGATCATCTCCATGGCCTTCTCTGGACCCATTCCAACTGTTCCATTTCCTTCTTATGTTGGGGATTCCAGAACTGGACGCAACACTCCAGGTGGGGTCCCAGGGGAGCAGAGCAGAGGGGCAGAATCCCCCTCCTCGCCCTGCTCGCCACGCTGCTTTTGATGCAGCCCAGGACATGGTTGGCCGCCTGCGCTGTGACCGCACATTGCCAGTTCATACCGAGCTTCTCATAAATCAGCACCTCATGGGCTGATCTCAATCACTTTGTCCCCCATCCTGTGTTGAAAACACGGATTGCCCTGACCCAGGTATAGGACCTTGCACTTGCCCTTGTTGAAGCCAAGTATAGCCCTGCCATTGTTCAGCTCCAGTGTTAATGCCCTCTCCCATGCAGTTGGCTGCCACCCGGAGCTACCTGCAGGGCAGGGGCTTGCTGCTGTCAGCACCCCCAGTCCCAGGCATCCTGCCCACTCATAAGAGTAGACTCTGAACTTAAATTCCTCCCAGTACCCAACCATAATGATTGTGGCCTGAATCTGGCAGGCTATATATAGGTCCTGCTTCCCCGGGAAGGGGATGTGGAGCTGGGAAACCCCCGGCCACCGCTGCTGGGGAAAGGAAGGGCTGGGCTGAGTCAGCTCCCCTCGAGGAATCCTGTTTGTCAGCAGGATTGTCAGCGTCCTGACACCCACAAAGGGCTCCTGGGTCCCATCCTGCCTTTCCCATCTCCGCTGCAAGCGATGGAGGGTCTTAACCCTGCACCCCTGAGCACTGACCCACCCCATGAGGACACTAGTAGGAGTTCATGATGGCTCTGAAGCCTCCTCATGGTACCTACCCCAGAGATGCTGGATCCATGCAAGGGGAGAAGGATGCGGGGCTCTCCCATTCCTGGAAGACAAGGGGAGCTGAGGGTGCAGCTAGGGGAGGAAATACCTCTTTAAGCGCTGCCTCTCCAAGCGAAGTGTCTGCAGGAAGCTTTGCTGAGTGTGTTTGTGTTAAACAGCTGCTTCCTGACCCTCCACGTGGATTTTGAAGGGCTCCACGGCCGGGAAGGGGACCCCACACCTGGAGACCCTCAGCCTGGTGATACTGGGGGGATGCAGTTGGGTGGAAGGCTGGATCTGTCCCTCTGTCCTCACCAGTGACCATGAACTTGCGCCAGTGACCATAAACTCCTGTCTGCATCAACAGGAAAGTGGTCAGAGCAGCATGGTCAGTCAGGAGCCCTCACACTCACCACACTGCTGGCTGCTTCCAGACCTCCATGCCATGGTCCGTGAGCAGGGACTCAGCTGTTTGCCCTGCATGCCCTCAAACCCCGAGCTGTTCCCAGTGGGGACCCCCATTGCAGGATACCAAAGCAACCCAGGTGGAGAGGACACAGCCCAGGGTCCTGGATCATCCTGGAGCCAGGAAGAGGGGACTCCACCCACATCTTCCTGGACATCCCTGGCCATGGGGTGACTCCAGGATCCCCACATCTCCCCCAAATGCAGCTGCACTGGGGACAGATGCCCTCTCTGTCCCCCCCATGCCCTCAGATGTCCCCTCACCCCTCTACCCCATCAGGGACCAGGGGGATTACAGGCTGCATCCCCCCATCACCTCTGTGCCCCCATGCTTACACAGTGCTACACATCTCTGTTTATTAATAATATTAAATATACAAGCTGTTTTCTATTATTTTCTTTAAATAGACATCTTTAAATGACTTCGTATAAAATATTTTAACATTTCATTGTATCAAAAACAAAAAAACCCAACCAACCAACCAACCAACCAAACAAACAAAGAAAACCAGAGGCAAAATAAATCCAACACAGCTTCAAGGCTTTTTCTCCCCTAAAAGTGGAGAAAACCATCTCCTCCACGGTGCAAATTGGTGCCCAGCTGGCGGTTTAAACCAGCAGCAAGTTTGGCGCCAGCCTCCCAGCTGCAGTCTGAACTTTCCTCCTGATTTACACCAGTTTCTCGCACTGGGAACCTCTCCCTTTGGCAGCCATAAATACATGTGTAAAAATAATAATAAAAAAAAAAACAACAAAAAAAACCCAACAAAAAACAATTAATAGTAATGCTTTCTGTAAAAACAGTTTGGTTTGTCCATAATTTCATCCATCATATAAAAATAATACTTCAAAACCCAAGAGCAGCGTGGGCCACGCTTCACAGTCAGGGCCGGAGGGATGCTGCAGCAGGGCAGGATGAGGCCCAAGCCCAGGGTGTGAGATATCTGTGGGGCTGGAGCATCCCAGTCTGGGCTCTTCCCAAAGCCAGGACGGAGGTTGAGCCAAAATGATTCTGGGTAGCCGGTTGGGGCATCTTTATCTCTTCCCCTCAAGTCAATCCAGTCCTTCCCCGGTCCCATTTTCCTTCTCTAAAGCGCAGCTGCAAAATAATAATCCAATTGCAGGCGAGGCCAGCTCGCAGCAATAACCCTGTGAGGGGGCAGGACAGGCCCCCCCATCAATACTTCGGCAGGATAAAGGCTTTCAGCTGCTATATTAAACTAAAACCCTAAGGGCACGATGGCGAGCCGAGGCCAGCTTGGATGTGGGATCAGAGCCAGATCTCCAGCAGCAGGAGGATGGGGAGCGGGACGGTGCCAAGCATCACCTCCCAAACCCAGCCCCACACCAGTGGGCTTTAAATATTCACAGTGAGAGGGTTGACATTGAGAATCAGGGTTGGGGTCGTGCAGATTGACTGCCCTGCAGCTGCGATGCTCCGGTTGAAGAAAGGCAGGGTAAAAGCCAGGGGGCGATGGGTGCTGCTCCAAACCCTGCTGTGCTGGGGCTGGGTAAGAGCCAGGGCATTCAGAGAGCGGTCCCCTCCATCCTCAGCCAGCACTGGCCCTGTGCAAGCAGGATCATCCCATATCCAGCATCTCCAGCGTCCTGCTCAGCACTGCAATGTCACATCAACGACCCCTGCCGTCCTTGGCAAAGCCCTTTGGTGCTGGTCTGACAACTTCTAGCCCTTCACTTCCCGGTGCCCAGGGTCCCAATCTGGGTGCATCCCCCTATTCTTTCATCCCTGCCCAGGAGGTTTTTTGCAGTCTCTGGCCACAGGCACAGAGCAAGGGAAGAAGGAGCGTCAGCATCATGGCAGGACCGCGTTGGGGCCAGTGTGCGCAGACCCTCCTTCGCATGTCAACGAGCATCCAGATCCGTCCCCTGAGCAGCTTCACATCCCGCCTCAGGCCCTGGGGAAAGGAAGAGGAAGATGAGTGGGAGCCAAGACTCTGCCAAGGAGGCGGTGGAGGAGCAACACAAAAACCACAGGAAAAAATGCTATATATATAAAAAAATTGCTCGTAATGGATTAATGGGCTGTGAAACCACATGCTGGCAGCACTAGGGTGCAAACCTGCTCCTCTCCATGTCTTCCCATCCCATCCCATCCACCCCCCGCCAGCAGGCAAATTTCCTTGCCCATGGCTGAGGTCACTGTTGGTGTGGATGGTCCAAGGACTCAAAACTGTCCCCATGGGCTTGGACTGGAGCGCTGCAAGGTCCCATCCAGCTCCTGCTCACCTTATAGGTCCTGAGTCTCCAGCTCTGGATGTTCCCTCGCTCCCTGCAGCACCCTGCGAGGGAAAGCCAGGGGGGGTCAGGGGAAGGTGGCCCTGGGTATGGTGTGTGTCCCCACCAGCAGGATGGCATCACACCCACCTCCTCTCCATGTCCTCGGGGCCACAGCCTCCATCTTCCAGCGGCCGTTCCAGGACCTGCGTGGAGGGGGGAGAATGGGGAGGTGAGCTCTGGGAAAGGGGAGGGTGCTGCAGCAGGGGGACTCTCCCTCCTAACCCTTCACCAGAGGGGATCTCCCAAATCACATCTTCCCACCCCGCTCAGCACCACCACTTGTTCCCCCATCTCGAAATCATGGGGAAAATTTGGCTTAGCACACATGGACTGAGAGATGAGCGGAGAAACTGAGGCAGTAGAGGATGCTTGCACCCAGGGAGAGGGCAGGATAAGGTAGAAGGGGGCTTACCCTGGATTTATACTTGTAGAAGAGCAGCCCTCCCATGGCCAGCAAGATGGCCACCACGCTGGCCACCATGATGTATATTAGGGGTTCCTGGCGGCCCTCACTGATGGCCGGCTCCTTCCTGTGCTGCTCTGCGCTCAGAACAAAGCCAGAGTGAAAGCTGGGACCAGCCTTGCCATCCTCGGGCTCCCACTGCTGGTTTAGCCCCCAGCCTCGTGCCCTCGCCCCATCCCCAGGGCCGCCCAGCGCTCGGCCTCGCATCCCTGAGGCCATCCTGGAGTAACGGAGCTGTGTGATGGATTCAGGTGCTTCGCTGGGATGGATCCTGCCTCCTCGGCCTGCCAAGCCAGTGCTGGGGGATGCTGCTGGCATGGTGGTCCTGAGCCCGCCGGGATGGTCCAGAAGGATGGAGTTTGGATCCTGTGGTGGGTGGCCAGCCACTGCTTCAGTGTCCCCATCTACCAGCTCTCCATCCCTGTGCAGGATGGAGACATCCACTGCTGCCAGGCTAAGGGTCCTGGCTGGATCCAGGAGGGCTTCGGCACTGTCAGCTGGAGCTGTCTGCTGCATCGCAGGGGACGGCACCAACACTGTGTCACCTACCCTGGCACTCAGGACCTCCTCAGTCCCTGAGCCGCCATCCGTACTACTGGGCTGCTGAGATGGGGCATCTAGGTCAGCAAGGGTGGCATGGAGGAGGTTGTAAGGGACCTGGGTGCTAGCGGGTGCCAGCTCCCTGCTGGCATGGGTGGCAGCAGAGGGGGAAGACTGGGTGGCAGAAGGGAGGGCAGGGGACAGGCAATTGCAGTCAGGATCTGTCCCCACACCTGAAAGAAGCAGAAAGAAGAGACGGCCGTGGGGTCACCAGCCTCCAAAAGGGGCACAGCCAGCAGACCTGAGGTCAGGGGGAGCATCCCCATCCCTTCCCGCAGCCCTGGGCAAGACGGTCAAACAGCTGCCCCCCAAAAAAGGCAAGCGAAGGTGAGGCAGGGGACAGGCAGGGTCAGGCAGGGCAGCACAAAGGTGACATGCAGCAGGCAGGATGAAGCAAATGAGAATCACGGGGTTCCCTGAGCTGATGGCAATAGGTTATCCATGACTGGCAGGAGCTGGACAGGCATGTTTAATGTCCTCCAAGGCACAGGGACACAGCACAGCTTCAACACATGGACAGCAGCAAGACATCTCCTCCACGGACATGCAAACACAGCACAGGTGCTTGTGAAAGCATGGATGGCAACACGGGTTCTTCCATCCCAGTGGGCAATGCTCTCCCAGGGAAACTGAGGCACAGGGCAGCTGAAGTGACGCAGCTGAGATCATGCAGCACGTCGGTGGCAGCAGGGTCCTGGCACCTCATTTTCTCCATGTTACGCTCAACCCAGGCACTGAGTCTTTGAGATGGAGCCAAGCCTGATGCCTCCAGCCAGGCCAACGGAGATACTTCATTATTTCCTCTCCTTATTCCTCCCCAAATGTCACATCCAAAGGGTGACCAGCTTCTTCTCCAAACCCAGCTCTCCCCAGACACAGACACAGAACTTGCTGACGCACCATCAACACCACCCCACAGGGACAGCCGAGCGACAGAGATGGGGATCAATGCAGACATGTGCTGTGCCCACGGCGCCCATGTGTGACCACATATGGGCACACACAGCCGTCAAGCTGCTCCATGCAGGCGAGCCCAAGCCCCTCCAGCCCATGGGTCTGCCAATCAGAGGCAAAGCCTCAGTATCTCACCTGGTGAGGATCCAGCCTTCCTGGGACCCAAGCAGGTTCTGCGGTAGACCTGACTGCAGTCCTTCTCAAAGGTCTCGTGGTCCTGCAGCAGCTCGTTGATGTCCTGGAAGAACTGCTTCACCAGCACCAGCATCTCATACGGGGAGGTGGTGAACTCCTCAAAACACATCTGTGAGAGCTGGAGGAAGAGTCAGGCTCAGCATCAGCTCCACAACCATGCCAGGCAGCTGGTGTCACCACCATGGGGTACCACACAGCTCAAGGGTATGGTTTGGCACCCCTCATGTGTCCATGCACACCCCATCTCTGCTTCACTTCAAGGTCCTGCCCATTCACCCACCCCAGGATGCTCTATAGACTCCATTTCATCCAAAGATGAGGACTCAGACCCACACTCCCACAGATATGACACCCCACGAGCAGAGGACTACCTACCTTTCTCTCCTCTTCCTCCTCCTCCCTGATGCAGGGATCAATGTTCTCATCAATGCTCTTGTACATCCTCCGCACCGTCTGCATCTTCTTGGCATTGGATGAGTTCTCCTTAAACTCCGTTCGCTCCAGGATCTTACCCAGCAGAGGAAAAGCTGCTTTCACATAGCAGACAGAGTTGTTCTGCGAGGACATGGACCACCACCCAAAAAAAGAAAGCAAGACTGGTTACTGGATGGGAAGAGGCAGCACCACCTGCCCCACTCTGCCTGGGGGAAACTGATCCACAGAGCCACAAAACGCCTTTCCATGGTCTCACAGGCTGCCCGAGGTACGGCTTGACAGCCGCCCAGCCAGGCAGGATGAGTCCTTCCAGAGCTGCCTCCTGCAAAGGGGGCCAGGAAAGGGGAGTTTGGGGACCCCCCTGTGCACCAGCCAGCCCTGGTCCCTGTCCCCTTCTTGAGCACCACCAGCGCTCAATGAGGAGACACTCACCAGCTGCATCTTATCGATGAACTTGAAGGAGACCCGGCCCGGGTGCTGCATCTGGGTGTCAGCCTGGAAGAGAGAGCAGGATGTCACCCCACAGTTGTGGGGGGGCAACACAGCGCAGCTGGCATGGGCTCCCCAAGAGGGTGGCGCCAAGCAGCCCCAAGCTGCTGACCCTATGGTCAAACCTCTGGCAGGGGTGAACCCAGGAGCCCCGCTCCCACCCAGACATTGCACCCTCCGTACCAAGGACACCTTCCTCCTCCTGCCTGTTCCCACCCCTATTTTTCCTGCTCCTCCGCTTCCTCAAGGTGCCACGGCAGAGCTCAGCTCTTCTCGATTCTCCCAGGGTCTCCCCCACACTTCTTGCTCCACTAAAGCCAGGCAGCAAAAGACCATCCTACCACACAGGAGGTGGCTGTGACACCGAGGTCACATAACCCCCAGCATCACACAATGCCAGGGTCACACACACAGCGCTGCTGGCCCCCCACCCCATGACCCCTGCTGATGCAGGTGAAAACCCACCCCAAACAAGCCCCACTGCCTCTGGGCCAGCATCCCAGGCTGGGAGTTTGAGGGCTGCCAGAATTGCCGGCCGGCAATTCTGGCAGCCCTCATCCTCCCAGCCTGGGATGCCGGCCCGGAAACAATTGCTCCATTATCCCACAGGGATTGGAGTGAGGGCTGGGTCCTCTGCCAGGGGGAAAAGGAGAAGGCTGTGATCCCCAGCAGGGAAACCACGACTTCCATTCAAACCTGCTCCATCCCCTTTCTTTCCCCAGGCACACACCCACTTTTATCCCTGGGGGCTGCAAAGCAAAGTCTCCCAGGGATGCAGGGGGCAGCGGCAGCTCGGACAGAGGAAGCTGAGCTTGCACAGATGATTCTGCCAGCTCCTAGCACCACAGCTCAGTGTTTAAAGAGGAAGAGGTAAAACAAGCCCAGACACAGCTGTTCCACACTGCGAACCGGAGAGCTCAATGCCAAGCAAGCAGGCAGTGAGGATTCAGAGGTGCCTTTACCACCTCTTGTCTACACACCATGTTCACTGCAATGGTAAAATTTAATCTGCGACAACCACACAAATCCCTGCGTGCCCCCGATTCCCATTTCTCCCCTGAACATTCGCGTGATTCCCTGCTCAGAAGTGAGCCCAGGGCCAGGGCGAGATACAGCCCCAGCAGCTGGGTTGAGGCCAGGAATTGCCTTTCTGTGGGGTGGGTGTGAGAACCTGGAGCTGCCCACAGGCCATGCGGGATGAAGGCACCCATCGCCCTAGCCTGGCTGGCTCCAGCGCCTGTCTAGCCTGGCCAGTGGCCCCCCTCACTGCCTGCTACCCACCCACAGCCCCATTGCCAGCCCAGCTTCCAGGCAAGCAGCTGGACTCAGGAATGCAGTCGGATTCCTTGGCTTAACCCCTGCACCGCCGCCCGGAAGACATCACAGCGCCTGTCCCCTCCATTGCTTCCTCGTTGCCCCTGCACCCATCCAGCCCCACTCGTGCCAACTTTCTGGCCATGTTCCTACCAGTTCCCACTTACCCTCTTCTTCCATTTCTCCTGCCAGCACATTTTCACAGCCATCCCCACTAAAGCCATGACAGAATGTCACTCCTGGCCCCCAATGCCTGTTTGTCCCTCATGACCATCAATGCTCAGCTCCTGCGTACTGTCACTTTACTGGGAGAGGTCCAACCCTCTTACCCAGAGATCAGCCCCCCCCCCCTTATATAGGGCTGATATTATAGCTTATATAGCTGATTTTCTTATTTTTAGCCCTAAACAAGGGACTATTTGCAACTGCCCAGCTCCAAAAGAGCCCCCATCCTGTGGTGGAGCGCAGTGAGGGCACTCACCAGCTCCTCCAGCTCAGCCAGGTGCTTCTCCGTGATGATCTGTTGGCAGTAGCTGTTCTGCTCTGTTTCATCGATGTTGCAGACGAGGAGGAGGATGAGGGATGACAGCAGGGTGCAGCGGAACAGGCACACCTGAGCAAGGCAGAGCAAAGGCTTGGAGCAGGGCTAAAACCCTCCAAGCCCCCTGCCCTTCCCCACCACCCCCCAGAGGAGACACCTTTGTGGTGGACAGGGCTTGACCACAGCGCAGCAGAATAACCCCACCATGGCCCTCCAGCCCCTGTGCCAGCCCCATCCTTCTATTTTTAGCAGCACCAGGGCAGCAGGGAATTTCCCAGTGCCCAGTGCAGGGGCTGCTGGAGCCTAGCTGGCAAAAGTCTGGACATAGCTCTCTGCCACCTCCACATTCTCTTATCCAACCCTTGTCCCCTCTCCTCCACCATTTCTCTATCTGCCCTGCAAGTCTTCGCCTCCACCCCAGCTCCAGGGAGCTGTCTGACGCACTGACCCACCCATCTCCAAAAATCTTCTTCCCACCCTCTGGACCTCCCCAGCCTCCAGTGCCTACACCAGCTGGGCTCTTTCCATGCAGTGGCTCTGGCATCACCCCAAATTCCCCTCCCAATCCCCCTGCAAAGAAGGGGGAAGGCCTCAAACTGTGGCAGCATCACAGTAGGCAACAGGGCTTGTCCCAGAGCCAAGATCCCCGAGGTGGGCATGGAGCAGACCCCTTTGGTGGGTGCATGTGTTCACCTCCGCCGCACCGGCAGCGAGAGGGTGCCTGAGGGATGGGTGTGGGGGAATTTCCCTTGGAGGGTATCCAGAAATCCTCCCCTCTTGTGAAACTGCAAGATGCCGCCTGGGCCACCGCCGAGACACGGCCACGGCTGGCCGGAGCCTCACCCCCCGGGCAGGAGCCGGGCATGGGAATGGAGCCTGGGATGGGGCCGGAGCCGGGGATGGAGCCGGGGACGGGGATGGAGCCGGGGACGGGGATGGAGCCGGGGACGGGGCTGGGGATGGAGACGGGGACGGGGATGGAGACGGTGCCTCCCACCCCCACTGGTCCGGGAGCCGGGACGGGGATGGAGCCTCATCCCTCAGTCCGGGAGCCGAGACCCCCGCAGCGGGGCTGTGCCACGTCCCCCACCCGGACGGAGAGGGGAGATGGGGTTGTCGCGAGGCGGGGACCGCTCCCGCGACCCCGCACGGGCGGAAGGGCCGCCGTACCTTGGCTCCGGCGCGGGGCATGGGGGCTGCCGTGGGGCGGGGGCTGCCGTGGGGCCGGGGCTGCAGCGGGGCCGGGCGGAGCGGGCGAGGCGGCGGCGGGGCCGAGCGGGGCCGGGCTGAGCCACCGCCGCCGCCGCGCTCCCCTTTATAGCGGCGCGGCAGCATGTGGTTTATGAGAAAGGGCTGGCGGGCGGCCAGGGCCCCGGCCCCGAGCGGGGCGGACCCCGCGGCTACGATCGCATCGGAACGGATCGGCTCCGCTCGGATCGGATCAGCCCACCCGGCTCCGGTCAGATCGAATCGGATCAGCCCCCGCGGCTCTGATCGGATCGGAACGGATCAGCCCCCGCGGCGCTGATCGGATCGGATCAGCCCACTCGGCTCCGATCGGATTGGGACAGAAAGGATCGGCTCTAATCGGAACAGATCGGCTCGAATCGGTCAGATCGGATCAGCCCCTTAGGCTCTGATCTGATCAGATCGGAACGGATCGGCCCCGCTTGGGTCGGATCAGATCAGAACAGATCAGTTCCGCTCGGCTCGGCTCGGATCAGCCCCTTAGGCTCTGATCTGATCAGAACGGAACAGATTGGCTCCACTCAGCTCCAATCGGATCAGATCAGATGAGATCAGCACATTTGGCTCCAACTGGATCGGATTGGATCAGATAGGATCACATCAGCCCACTCGGCTCCAATCGCATCAGATCGGATAGGATCCAATCAGTCCACTTGGCTCCAGTCAGATCAGCTATGATCAGACAGGATCACAGCAGCCACTCGGCTCCAGATCAAGACATGGACAACCGTCCCAGCCCCTGCACTATTGCATGCACACATACACACACACATGCACACACACACACACAGAAACACGTGCATGTCCATGCACACTCGTGGGCACACACACATGCACACACTTATATGCATGTATGTGCACACACCAGGGATAGCCATCCCCCTGTATGTGTATGCACAATCCTTGGAACACGTACACGTGCACATGTGCACACTACTGCATGTGCAGCACTTGGGTGTGCACGTGTGTGTGTATGCTTACCCCAGGCACTTGTACTCTTGCACACTTACAGAGCACACACACACAGGGACTTGCACGTGTGTGTGTGTGTGCTCTCTTCTGGGCATGGGTACCCATGTGCATGCACGTTCACAGAGCCCTGGGACTGCGTATATGTATATGTATATGCATATGCATATGTATATGTATATGCTGACCCCTAGACACATGCACACACATGTGACATCACATGTGCATGCATGCACGGACACCACACCTGCGTGAACACCCATGCACCCCCCCCCACCACTCGCATTCACACTGCGTGTGTGCACACAAATACATATGCAATGTGCACACATGCATGAACTCCATGTCCACATGTGTATAACCACAGCTGTGCACACACATCCACATGCTACAAACACACAGAGTTACATGTTTGTATTTGTGCAGAAGCCACAAACACCCCTTCACATGCAGGTGTACAGCCCTGTACAGCACACACAAACACACCTTGCTGCATCAGTGATGCACACATGCAACCCCACTTGTGACTTCGTGCATTGTTCCTGCTCCATGCCACAAGTTTTTCTGCATAGGTTTGACTCCCTCCCCATGCATCACATGCTCATCTCTAGCCGGTTAAGCCCCCCACAACCCTACTGTCGGCAGCCAAAAGGCCCTTGAGAGGTTTTTGTGCAATGGGGTGTGCTGGGAGCAACAGCAAAGGGGAATTCAGGGTATCAGCACGTTTGAGCAGGGACGTCAGGGACAAGAGGATGGGGAGAGGCCCCAGGGTGTTCCGCAGCAATTGATTCCAGCTCCCATGGCTGCTTTTCCTATTGCTGGTGCCGAGCAGGCACCGAGATGTGTGAATGGATCTGTGGGTGTGGGCATGCATGGACACATCCAGGTGCATGGGTGGATCCACACAGACGTGAATGGACCCGCATGTAGATGGATGGACCCATCTGTGTGTGGATAGATCCACATGTGCACAAGCAGATCCATTTACATGGGTGTGCGTGGCTGTGTCCATGGGTGTGGAGAGATCTGTGTGCACCCATGTTCATGGATGGACCCAAATGTACATGGAGAGACCCACATGTGCACAGATGGACCTACGTGTGTGCATGGACCCACATGTGTACGGATGGACCCATGTATGCATGGATGGACCTACATGTGTGTGGATGGATCCACATGTGCATGGATGGACCCACAAGTGCACAAGCATGTCCATGTGCAGGCCTGTGCACACAGAGATCCATGAGTGCGTGAACAGACCCATCTTGGGCTGGATCTGGAGACAGAAAGGCCACCGGTGTTGAGACGCTGGGCATGCAGAAAGCCCCAACCTCCACTTTGGGGATTTTTCTGCTTGCTCCCTGCTTGTTTTCAGGCAACTGGAAACAATTGTCTGCCATGAGGTGAGCTGTTGCCTTGCAAAGTGTTCATCACCCCCACATGGAAGCAGAAAGTGAAATACTGCACAACAACTGGACGCAAGCAGCAGCCCTGGGCTTTGGCTATGACAAAGTGTATGGTGACAATGAGGCCACATGTTGGTGACAGCCACCACATCTGAGCTTCAAGGAAGTGGTGGTGTCTGCTCCCTGGGGCCGGAAATGTCGAGTTTCAGAAGCTGCTGAGGATTTCTCTTTGTAGGTGAGATAACCCCAAAGCAAGCAGAGGGCTGGCATTGGGGACCCAATGTGGGAACAGTGGGGATTTAGAGTTGGGGAAGAGCTGGGAGCTGCCCAGAGATGGGAACAGCAGTGACAGCCCTGAAACAGCGTCTCATCTGCATTGGTTTATGACTGCCACATTTGTCTTTATGACCCATGGGTGGCCCTTAGCAACTGTGTGCAGATAAACATCGATGCTGAGAGTGATGGGGGAAGGAAGGACACTGGGGTTAAAAATGAGCCATCCTCACAAAACACCCCCTTTCTCCCCACGAAAGCCAAGACATTATCTTCATTTTCCATGACGAGCTGTCCTGGGAGCCCCAGCAGCACCCAGCGGTGGGAGGATGCCAGGGTAAGCACCCAAGGGACACAGCTAGGTGACGCCAGCCCCTGGGGTGACTCACAGGCACCCCGTGCCAGCGCGTGAGACCCATTTACAATGGCTGAGGAACATGCTTCTTATCTCCATCACACTCATCATCCCTCCTTCTTTTAAGTGACAGGAAAAGTGTCTCATCCCCAGGTCATGAGACAAGTGAGCATGGACAGGTGGACAGAGGGATGGAAGGAGAGAGGAACAGGAGGATGAAAGGACAGAGGGATGGCAGCACAGTGTTGCGCTCGGGTTAATAATCCACCTCCTGCATGACGGAGGGCGAGAGCAGCAGCTGCCTTGTAGTATTTGGCAGGGAAGTGGCTTTTGCCCCTCCTCCCCTCTCAAACCTGCCGAAATCCCTGAGTCACAGTGCAGAAATAGCGACAATATCAAGAGTGGCTTTGGGTGATGGTGGTGGCAGAGCCCACACTGCACCCAGCAAACTTTGGGGACACAAAATTTGGGATGGGGAGACCTGGCTATCCCTCTCTGAGTTGCAATCTGGGACTAGTGGCACTGTCAATGCTCTGGTACTGCCCAGGGGTTCCTGTCCCCATCTAGCTCACAGCCATATCCAAGCCTTGAGGCTGTCACCCGGGGGGGGGCATGGATGAGGCCATGGGGGTTGTGGGCATCCCATGGGGGGTCTCCAGGCTGGCTGGTCCCCAGCACAGGGGGATGCAAAGTGCTCCCAGCTCTGAGGGGCCTAAATAAGACATGGGTACCACCCCACTTGCAACCACATCTCCTCCATGCCTGAGGTCAGAGTAACCCAGGACCTTGACCCTCCCACCCTCTCAGGGAACTGGAGGAATGCTGGTTGGGCAGCTTCAGTCTCAGCGATTTCTCCTCTTCCTATCTCTGATGGGAGAAGGAGCACACTCCAACCCAACACCTCATTTTGGGAAGTTTTTCAGGCTAGTGAGCACCAAAGAGGGATGTAAAACCTGTGGCACATCTAAAGCCCCCTGGCTGTGTCAGGCAGAAGCCTTGGGCTGCAATTGGCTTCTGCGGAGAAAGTTATTTCCAGCAAGAAAGTGCTGTGAGTTCTTAATCAGTTCCTTTCAAGTGATTCACCACAGGCCAGGACACTCTCTCCACAACTGGTGGATGAGTCTCCCTGGGCGCCAAAGCCGAGCCAGGACCACAAGACCCCCCCAGCACTATTGCAGCTGAAGCTGTGTGTGCCCAGGCTGGAAATCCCCATGGGAAGGTCCCTCATCGGTTCCTTGAGAGGCAGAGGGATGTGGGTGACAGGCACTTCCCGAGGCTCGCTGCCAGCACTGAGGACTCAGGATGTCACAAGCAGGCAGCAAGATGAGGCTGGAGCCTTCATCCTGCAGTGAGCCCCCAACTTCTTTCTCCTCCAGGCTTCTCATGCTGCCTGCTCCAGACTGGGAACCTCTTTCCTGCTCTGGATCCCCTATCCAGCCCCCACGACATGCTTGGGGTCCTCTAGCAGCAGCCCCTCCCCATGTAGTGGGCACTCAGACAAAGAGAGCCCTGAGCGGTTCGGGGTGCAGGGCAACCCATAGCTATCAGCCAGACAGGCCAGGAGTGAGGGAACCACGAGGTCAGGCTGCATCCAGCACCTGCAAAGGAAGTCCCTTTTTAGAGTTATCATAACCCAGGGTCTGGCTGTCCTCAACTGTAGAGACTCCTGGGGGACCTGCCACTCCTCCGGTATGCACTAGGGGGGTCCCTGGCCAGAGATAAGATCCAGCCCCTTGGCCCAAGGAGCACTTGCCCCCACCAGGGCAGCAATGAGCAATAGAGGATGGGTTATAGCCCTACATAGAATCATGGAAGGGTTGGAAGGGACCTCAAAGCCCACCCAGTTCCAACCCCCTGCCATGGGCAGGGACACCTCCCAGTGGATCAGGGAGCTCCAAGCTCCATCCACACTCCAGGGATGGGGCAGCACCACTTCTCTGGGCAACCTGGGCCAGGGTCTCCCCACTCTCAGCATGAAGAATTTCTTCCTAATGTCTAATCTAAATCTTCCCCTCTCCAACTTAAAGCCATTCCCCCTCGTCCTGTCACTCCAGGCCCTTAGAAAAATCCCCTCCCCAGGTTTCCTAAAGCCTCTTTTGGTACTGGAAGCTGCTCTAAGGTCTCCCCAGAGCCTTCTTTTCTCCAGACTGAACAACTCCAACTCGCCCAGCCTGTCCTCATAGCAGAGGTGCTCCAGTCCTCAGATCATCTTCATAGTCTCCTCTGGACCCTGGACATATGGGTCACCAGCACATCCTCAGCACTCGCCACCAGGGCTGAGTCACACTGGGTTCCAGCTCCACTCCTCCCTCCATGAAGGAATGCGGATGGAGCCAGAGCCAAAAGCCTTCCTGGGTGGCTGCCCACCAGCACCCATCAAAGTGGGGGGACACAAAGGCGGTCAGGAGGTGTCACCGGCAGCCCCTTGGCTGCAGAGGTTTCGGGGTGGTGACAGGAGGCTGCCTACCTCATGGCATCTCCATGTGCCCACGTTGTGGGGGCTTGCCCCCATGAGTGTCTAAGGCCTCCAGCACCACCAATATACCCTGAACCAGGGTGCCTGGTGGCGGGCACAGCCCCTAGTGTGCCCCACCCCATGCTCAGCCCCACACAGGCAGCACCCACCGGCTTGGCATCACCCAGTGCCCATGGCACGGTGTCCATGGCACGGTGCTGTGTGAGTGCAGCTCTGTCACTTTCCAGCTCAGCCCAGCTGGAGCCAAGTGGGTGCCGACACACGGACGGGTCCAGGGACTGTGCCAGGAGCAGCTGGGTGCAGGTGGGGGCGGGTGGCCGAGTGGTAACAGGGGGAGCATGGCTCAGTGTCAGGACCAGGGGCAGGCTGGGCAAAGGGCTTGGAAGCACTGCAGAGAAGCCTGGTGGCAGCACTGTGGCTGGTGGAGGGGCAGGGGGAGGGAGGGAGGGCAGCAGCACCCACTCCGAGAGGGCTGGGGGTCCCTGCGGTCATCAGGGTCAGGCACAAGCTCCAGCTAAACCCTCGCCAGGATGGCACAGCCTTTGGGCTGCCCTGATGGATGGACCCAACATCATCCCTGACTCAGGCCCGTGGCCAGATAGGTAAACTGCCCCCCAAACCAGGCATGTGCACCTTACGTGGATCCGGCTTCAGGCTGATGGGGTGGCACCCCTGTGTCACCCACAAACGTGGGGCTGGAGAGGGGCACTTCAAGCCACTGACCCCAAGCAATGGAGATACTGCTAGGGCTTCTCAGGGAGGGTCTGGAGCCTTCCCGCATGGGAACAGAGAAGCTGTTTGTCCTCCCCACCAGGGCTGGTTGTTTATCTGCAGACAGAGCTGTTTACATCAGTGACTGGCCCCAATCACCGCCACAGACACACACACGTGGGTGCCCATCCCTGGCTGCACCCCAGGGTCCGTGGGTGCCATGGGGGCTTTGCAGGGGAAGGAGGGGGAGAGGAGATAGATGGGGGTGTGCGAGAGCCCTGGCAAGCCCCAGTCATGGACTCATTCTGCTCCACATCCAGCAGTCCCACTGCTGCTAACAGCTCTCCATCACACAGGATCCATCCCAGGGAGCTTCGGAGACCCTTTCCCTACTCACATCCATCCCTGAAATCAGGGGGGATCCCCAGTCCCACGGGGCATCCCTGTCAGGCCAAAATTACTCCAGTGCCCAGGCTTTGCAGGGTGCAGTGGGGCTGAAACTGCATCACCTTCCTCCTTGTGGATGGAGGGAGGCCAAGACAAGTGCCTATGGGGCCAGCTCAGTGAACAGATGGGCAGGAGGCTGGACAGACAGACCGACCATCACCCTCCAGACCCCTGGCAGTTTGCAAACCCCCATAATTGTGTTGCCAGCCTCCATCCCCAAGGGGTGCCTGGTGGGAGTAACTGCTCAGCAGCCTTGTATCAGCTGTTTTGGCTGTGCAGAACCTGTTTTTTGTTAGCAGCAGAAGTTTTAGCACCATAAAACTGCCTCATCCCTCCTACCCACAGCCCTGGGACAGCTGCCAAGAACCCAAGTCCTACCTGTGGCGATGGGATGCCGAAAGCAGGTCGAGGGAAGCCCTAGCAGTGGTTTTGTCCTAATGAACCTTATCCGTGAAAGCTTCAAGAGGCTCCATGCCTGGATCTGGCCCTTTTCCGTCACAGGGAAGCATTTTGGGTGCCTGTTTGAAAGGACCATGGTACTGATGGAGCCTCTTGTGCCAAGTGTGTCTATGCCACGGCACACACATGCTGCAAGCCCAGCTGTGCCTGCACCCTGGTGCCCTGGCTGAGGGCTGAGTGGTTCATTTTGGGCTGAAAACAGGAGATTGGGCCCCTCTGTTGTGGCAGGTGGGGCTGAAAGCAGCAATAAGGGAGTGAAGGGAATTTTTGGGATTTGCAAAAAGCCCTCCAAGCCTCTCACTTCTCCAGCCAAACTCTGTGTTGTGAAGGGTCTGGAATCCACTCTGGTTTATTAAAAGCATCTTTCATGCTCTGGGAAATGAAATAAATGTTTTATAAACACTGATTCCAACCCCCCCCCCCCCCCCGTCCAGGTGGCGTGGATCTGGCATCAGGAGAGGTGACATGGCAGGGCCAAACACAAGCCCAAATGCAATCGATGTTGTGCTGGAATCTCTTGTTGAAAAGCCACCCGTCAGCAAGCACTGCCCACTCACACGCTCCCCGGCAAATGCCAGTGCTAAATCCAGCCTTTCCCATCTCCCTCACAGCTGGCTGAGGTGCTCCTGCCTCCATCCTGGTGGCCTCAGTTTCCCCCCCAGGGGACATTTCCCATCCTCTTCTCCTCACCCACGATAACCTCCATCCCCATCCAAGAGCAGAGCCAAGCATCCCCCAGTGATGGGGCAAGCCAGCTCCAGCTGTTTGTACATGGTTGGAGACTCCAATTTTGATGCATTTGCTGCTTTTCCCAAGGAAACAAATAGCCCTTTCAGCAGGTGAACTGTTTCCCTGCTCAAGTAGGGAGCAAATGCCCAGTCCCACTCTGGGGAACATCAGCCATGCCGCAGTTGCAATGGAGTGTTTGAGCAGAGCTGTAAAGTGGGGTGCTCCTGCAGGCATGCAGCAAAGCTGCTCAAATATGGGGTCCCACAGCAGATTTTGTGGGGCTGCAGCTCACACCTGGAGGAGAAGATGCCACGAGGTAGCCCAGCACACCCTCCTCCTAGCCAATTGCACCATGTGTGCCCAGCCACTGGGTCATGCACCTAAGCCAAGATCATTGTATCATCCCCGGAACAGCATAAACAACCTTCAGCCGGCACCAGAAAAACACAGGCTGATGCATCTTGGCATGCAGTGCTGTGCCTCCACCCATCCTCCCCCCAGCAGCCCTTCGGCCCATGGGACCGCCAGCAAAAACGGCCCCAGCATCCCCTTTGGAACCTCATGGAGCAATATGCTGTCGTAACAGTGGGGGGGAGCGGAAGCAATACCCAGTGAGGCTGAAGAGCACAAAACCACAGTAGGGAGAACATGCAAGGGCACTTATGGCCCCAGAGCACTCTGCTGATGGTCTGCGGAACCCTCACGTGGACCCTGAGTTTGGGGTCATGTTCCATGTTCTTGCATGGAGAGGATGAAGGATAGAGGCCAGGACACCGAGTCCCTCCAAGTCAAGGAACGAGTCAGTGGCCCTCAACACAATTCCTCCCACCCCAAGCAATGGGATGGATTTAGGAACCCTAGAGATCTTGGAAAGGCTTAAATTTAGGAGCTGAAATGAGCCAGCCAAATCCTAGCTCAACAAGCAGACCCAGGCATGAGCCAGAGCCAATCCATCCCAAAACCGGCTCCCAGCCATGGGAAAGGTACTCCACGCTGCTTCCCCTGGAAGGCAATGCCACAAGGCCAGTCTGCTCCTGCTACTCCGCCTCGGTGCTCATGATTAAGTATAATACACTGGAATTCCATCCTGTGGCCACTGCCGTCGCATCTGGAGGCTGGTGTGGTCTGCTCATAGCTGTGTTTCATTTCCAAGCAACCACAAGTTTTCCATCCTCTTTTGATTAGCGTGTGGTTCCCGCCCCAGAGCCCTCTGCCAGTTTGCCCTGAGCAGGGCCGCCAGCCCCACACTCAGCCAGGGACCTCAGCCATGGGGTCCCCAAGCATCCTTGATCTGTTGACATTCATGATGACCTCCTGCTATACCTGGGCCATCAGATGGGGACAAAGCCGAGCTCTCTGTGGCTCTGCTAAAGAGGGTGGTGTCACACCAATGGGGACCTGCTTCCTGCCAGCAAGTGATCCCGCTTCACAGAAAACATCCCCAGAATGAGAACTGAGAACCGACCAAAGGGGCACAGTCCCACACTCTCCCAAGCCAAGGGCTGTATGGCCAAGCCAGAAGCTTTACCAGGCTCCTACGTACACGATAAACACTAAGGCTTTGCTCTGCCCAATGGTGGCAGCACAACTCCATAGCCCAGTGACTGTCCCCAAGGGTGGTGGTGCCCCTGGATACCCCATCACCCATCCTTGGGGAGCGCCAAGCTGCAGAGAGGTCACTGTCACCCTGCCCACACTTCCCAATGGGTGGGATAAGCCCTCCCTGAGCCCCATCTGCGCTTATAGCGCTGTGGCAGCAGTGGCTCAGCCACATCTGGGGCTGATTTTCCATGCAAAGCCACATTTGCCTCTGCGATACAGAAGCTGTGCTGGGAAATCCCGCGGGAGCAAAGGAAACAGCCCAAGGGCTGGCTCAGGATGTGGTTGCTTGACCAGGAGGAAAGTGGAGCTGGAGGGGCAGTGGGGAAGAGCTAACTTGGGGGTGGTGGGGGGAGGAGAGGCAGGAGAAACCTCCCACCAACTGCTCACCCTGATCCCTCCAAGAACAGTCTCGCCATGGCCCTGGGGATGCAATTATGCAGAGCTGTAAGCATGTCCTGCCACGAGCCCAGGCGCTCCATGACCTCACCACCACGTGCCTCGGATGAGGAAGGAAAAGAGGAAACAGTCTTTTTTTTTTTTTTTTTTTTTAACCTTTGCCAGAGCTTTTTCTGAGAGTGTGACCCACAGCCAGCACCACTCACCCTTTCCACAAGAGCGAGCATCACCCCAGGGTGATGGTGAACCCTCCCAGCCCATGAGCTGCTCCAGCTCCACTCCTGCATCCCCAGGCCATGGGGACAGATACAGGAACATCACTCCCAGCCATGCTGGAGCTGTAATCCACCTCTCCAAAGCTATCTCTGCCTTGTCCCATGAACACAGCCACCCCTTGGAGCCACCCTAAGTACTGAATGGGGTCATTGCCATGCACCCATGGGTGCTGCATCCTCCCTCTTTGCACATCCTTCATGGATGTCAAGCCAAGCTCAAGCAGCTTTGCAATGCAGCAGCCAGCACAGGGAAATGAAGCCGGGGAAGTTGTGCCCAGGCTAATAAATACATCGAAACCGTTTGTGGTTTCCTGGTGGGTTGCATCCTCTCTCTCCCACCCCTGTGGCGGTGGCCTCAAGAGCTCTGCTCCTGGAGGGCAGAACCACTGCCTGAATCCCCACCCTGCACCAGGGCTGATGGAGCCACATCGCTAATGGGCGCAGGAAGGCAAATGCCAATTAAGAAGTGGGAAGATGGAGCCCACCTTCATTCCTAGGGATGCTAAAATTGCAGCTGGCAGCAGCACGGATCTGGACAGGATTCGGAGCAGGGATCCCTCAGTTACCCCAAGCTGCTGGAAACGCAGTGGCAAAGCAGGGCACAAAATGGAGTCAGCTCCTTGGGAAAAGCCCAAACTGCTTGGAAGTGCTAATTCCTCGTGCCCAGCACCAGGTCTCTTGGCTGGAAGGTCCTGGAGGGCTTTGGCTTCACTTCAGCCCTTTCCCTTGCAGATGGGGCTCAATATCACTGTGAGGTACCTGACCCCAAAAGCAACATCTTCAGTTCAGGGCACAAAAAGAGCCAGATCCCCGGAAAGCTTCTGAAGCTCTGGTTGCCCCCTGCCCACCCCTGGCAAAGAAATATTAACCTGGAGCAGCTCTTGGGTTGAAATCCCATTTTGAGGGGCAAGGATTACAGCAAGGAGAGCTGAGCAGCATGTAGGGTGCTTCCCTGCAACCCCAGCCCCTGTCCAGGGGGATCTCGCTTTGCCCACTCCCCCCAGGTTAAGCGCCTCAGGGTGCAGATGCAGCCCAAGAGTCAACCCCTTCCTGAAACATGCCAGAAGCCACCACAGCACCAGCCACTGGGGACAACTGGTGATTCCAGTGACTCAGAGGGAGGGATCCCATCCCCACCTCAGCCCCTACCCCATGCCACCACACTGCCCTCACGTCTGTCCACAAACCCACCTCCAGTCCCCAGCCCAGGTGCTGCAAGGACAAACAGCTCCAAGCACCTCTGCCCCACACAGTACCCACAGCCACCCCCAAAAGACCCCCGTGTTTCAGGGCAGGAGGCATTTGCAATAGGATCACCTCCAAGCTGTACCTTTAAGAAGAAATAAAGCTTAATCCCTACCTACAAGGGCAGAAACAGGACCAGGACCTGAACTGGTATTGCAATAGAAAATGGGTTGGGATTGAGATTCAGATTAGAGCCCAACAGCCTCCCACCATCCCTCAAAAACAATTTTGCTCAGCCGAGGAGGCAAATTTATCCTCTCCGGTATCAGGGCCAATGCTTGGCAGCTGGTTTCTCTAAGCTCCCAGGCCTCACCTGGCTCAAGGCAGCCATGAAGAATATGGCCCAGCATCAGCCAGTTTTTTCCCCTTGGAAAAGTGGATTGGGGTTTTCTGTGGGGCTCAGCAGGGAGATTTAGGGAGGGGATTCTGCCCCTCTGCTCTTTTGAGACCCCACCTGGAGTCCCATGCCTAGCTCTGTTCTTCCCAACATAAGAAGGAGGAATAGGTTTGGAGGAACCCATGGAGATGATCTGAGGGCTGGAGCCCCTGTGCTATGAGGACAGACTGGGAGAGTTGTGGTTGTTCAGCCTGGAGAAAAGAAGGTTCAGAGGGGACACTAGAGCACCTTCCAGTACTGAAAGGGGCTCCAGGAAAGCTTGGGAGGGAATTTTTCCAAGGGCCTGGAGTGATATGGGGAAAGCGTCTCTAAATTGAAGAGGGTAAGATTTAGATTAGACATTAGGAGGAAATTAGTCACACTGAGAGTGGGGAGATCCTGGCCCAGGTTGCCCAGAGAAGTAGTGGCTGCCCCATCCCTGGAGGTGTTCAAGGCCAGGTTAGATGGGGCTTGGAGCCCCTGATCCAGTGGGAGATGTTCCTGCTCGTAGCAGGGATTTGGAACGGGATGGGCTTTGAGGTCCTTTCCAATCCCAACTATTCCATGATTCTATGATTTCCTGGGGCAAAACACAGAAGCAGCATGAAGGGATGAACTCAGCCTCCCCAGTGGCTCCATGTCTCCCACCGCCTTCCTGTGGGCTGAGTGACGAGGCTGTGCATGCAGCAGGATTGATACGTCCCCTCGAGGGTCTGGGTGGCTGGGTTTGGGGGTGTCTGGATGGATGCTTTACATGCCTGAGTCATAGCTCAGGCCCCCACACCCCCAGGATCCTGGTTTTGGGCTCTTTTCCCCAGTCTTCACACATTCCATCCGGGCTCAGCTGCTGAGTCACACTTGGCCGGCAAAGGGAGAATGGACCTGGCAGTGGACACGGGACCTTCCCACCTCCTGCCCCCTCATGGGGGGAGACCCATCAAAACCACTCTGGGGAGGAAAAGCACTGCGCACCCTCATCTCCAGGGCATCCTCCTTGATGGGGCATCCATGTCTCAGGGACACCCTTATTAGCAGGGCAGACATGCTAATTTGGGAGAACCTCACCTCATCTGGAGGTCACCCTTATTAATGGGGCACTCTGACCTCTGAGCACCCTTTCTTTCATAGCACCCTTAGTAATGGGGCACCCCCATTAATAGACCATGAGCCTTAATAGGGCACCAGCGTATCTGAGACAGACTTGATACAAGGACATGTGCCATCTCAGGGCATCCTTGTTAGTGGGGGAAACTCAACTCTGAGGTGTCCTATTCTCCAAGATACCCTTATAAATGGGAGCACCCTCACCTGTGGGGCATCCTCGTCTCCAAGACACCCTCATCCACATGGCATCCTTAGTAATGGGGCACCCACATTAATGGGGCACCATCATCTCTGAGTCCCTCGCCTTGAGGGCACCCTCATTTCAGGGATGACAGCATCTCTGAGGCACCATTATTAACTGGGCACCCACATTGAAAGGCTGAGAGAGTTGGAGTTGTTCAGCCTGGAGAAGAGAAGGCTGCAGGGAGACCTTAGAGCAACTTCCAATACTGAAAGGGGCTCCAGGAAAGCTGAGGAGAGGCTCTTAATCAGGTAGTGCAGGGATAGGATGAGGGGCAATGTTTTTCAGCTGAAAGATTGGGATGAGATCTTATGAAGAAAGGTTTTGCTGTGAGGGTGGGGAGGCCCTGACCCAGGTTGTCCAGGGAAGTGGTGGCTGCCCCATCCCTGGAGGTGTTCAAGGCCAGGTTGGATGGGGCTTGGAGCCCCTGATCCACTGGGAGGTGTTCCTGCCCATGGCAGGGGGGTGAAGCTGGATGGGATTTAAGGTCCCTTCTAACCAAACCATTCCATGATTCCATTATATTAATAGGGCAAACAGCATTGATTGGGCGTTAATAGGACACTCCTTTCCAGGGCACCCCCCAGAACATCCCCCTCTACTCCCATCCACACGAGGGTCCAGGCCCTGCTTTGGCAGTTGCATTGTGCTGCATTCCTGTGGAGCATCCTACAGGCATCAGGGCCAGCTACCCCAAGGGCAGGCAGGGGCTGGGGAGTATCTGTTGTGTCTCTGCCCCACCAAGCATATGAGCAAATCCCTGCCTGGCTTTGTGCTTGCAGAGCCAGAAACCAGCTGTGGATTGGAATAGAAGAGGAAAATTTGATTTTTCCTCATCTGTAGGAATGAAAGCGGGGGAAGGAAAAGTGGCTCTGTGTCCTGGGCCACCCCAGGAGGCCCCTGCTTGACTTTTCCTCCCTGACTGTATGGGGGAGGATTTTATTTAGCTGATACAAATAATAGATGAGGCACTTTTTATTCTGGTTTCCTCCTGGCAACAGGCCGAGATGAGTCAGAAATCCAAAATAAAGAAAAATAAATTTAAAAATAAAGGGAAGTAAGGGTGAAACTCCCACCCCTCTTGTAAACAGAAATGGTGCAGCTTGTGCTGGAGCTGCTGGATGGAGCTGCAGAGGCAGGAGCCAGCAAAGACATTGAGTGCTGGGTGCTGTTCATTGCCAGCTCAAGGCGAGGTTATGCCGGGATGCATTCTCTTCTCCATGCCCCTGCAGCCAGTGCATCAGGCACTAAGCATTGCTCCTCAGGCAGAAAAACCCTTTGCTGGATTTCCACACCAAGCAGGATTTTGGCAAGGTGATGGGCTCACTCAGGCTGGAAAGGAGCCCTTCTCAGGAGCAGTGGAGGGGATTTAACCCGTCCAGCAACCTCCCTCGCACCATGCTCATCCTGCAGATCTGTCTGGGAACTGGAGGTAACACCAGCATCGCTCTCCCCACTGCAATGCAACTTGCATACCCTGAAAAGTCAGGGCCAGGCGGGTGGTCCATGTGGGTATTTGCAAAGAGCCAGCATGGTTTGGCCAGACATACTGCCCAGCACTGCTGTGGTGCTTCTTGTCCTCGCTGTGGCCGCAAATCCCCACCGTCCCTCCAAGGGGTTTTGCCACATGTGACTCCAAAGTGATGGCAGGGACAAGGCAGCTGCAGCCCCCCCGTGCCTCCTTCCTGGCTTGTTCCCATGCCAGCATCTGGGTAGCACCTCTTGCCAGCTCTTGATTAACGAATGTTATCAAAACGCATTCTGGTTCGAGTGATACCAGCCCCATGGGTCATGCGGCACCGTTGAGCGATGCTGTTTACAGCTGAAAAAACCCCGCAACGGCCTTCAGCGCCGGGTTTTGGCAGGAGCAAGGGGCTTACTCAGGCTGGAAAGGAGCCGGCTCTTCCCAGGAGCAGAGATTTAACTCCTTCAGTGAGCAAGGCTTCATCTCAAACACATCATCTTGAGCATCTTTCTCTTGATGCGGGGTCATCCTTGGGTGCTGGTGGGTGCAAAGCCCCATGCTGTGCGATCCAGGGGCCCCAGGATCTGCAATCCCCATTTTTGCTCTTCTGAGCAGCAGCCACTGCCTGTAAGCTGGGACCGGGTGTATCTCAATCCTCCCTAGAGCAGGGAGATGAATATTTTAAACAAAAAGGGGAAAAGTTATTTATAGCCAAAAGAAATAGCAAAAAAACCTGAGATGCAAGGGCGATGGTGGGGATGGTGACACATGGAGCATCCCTTCTGGGGTCCAAACTGATGAGAGCAGAGCTTTCCTCTCCCTCTGGCTCAGAGCACCCAAGGCCCTGGGTCTTTGCAGTCTGCTCTTGATCATAGAATAGTTTGCGTTGGAAGGGACCTTAAAGATCATCTAGTTCCAACCCCCCCCTACAAAGGGCAGAGACAGATCCCATTATACCAGGCTGCCCAAAGCCCCATACAACCTGGCCTTGAATACCTCCAGGGATGGGGCAGCCACAACTTCCCAGGGCAACCTGGGCCAGGACCTTACCATTATCACAGTGAAGCAATTCCTCCTTATGTTTAGTCTGAATGTGCCCCTTTCCAATTTGTAGCCCTTGACCCAAGTCCTATCACTACAAGCCTTTGTAAACAATCCCTCCCCAGCTTTCCTGGAGCCCCCTTCAGTACTGGAAGGCTGCTATAAGGTCTCCGTGAAGCCTGCTCTACTCCAGGCTGAACAAACCCAACTCTCTTAGCCTGTACTCATATGGGGGTGCTCTAGCCCTGTGATCATCTTTGTAGCCTCCTCTGGACCCGTTCCAACAGCTCCATCTCCCTCTTCTGTTGGGGATTCCAGAACTGGACATAATACTCCAGACGAGGTCTCACAAGAGAGGAATAAAGGGTCAGAATCACCTCCCTTGCCCTGCTGGCCACGCTGCTTTTGATGCAGCCCAGGACAAGGTTGGCCTTCTGGGCTGCAAGCGCACATTGCTGGCTCGTGTCAAGCTTCTCATCAATCAGCACCCCTGAGTCATCAGTCAGTACCCCCAAGATGATGTCTGGGTTTGCACCACTCTGAAAGCCAGAAGCATGCTGCTTTGTTAGTTTATTCTCTTTTATTTAAATGCAAGCTGACATATTCAAGCAGTTGCCTATTGCAGCATCTGGAGACAGAAGATCTGTTTTTACAGGCCGAGGTGTCCACAAGCCTGAACCATCCCAACTGCCGTCCAAGATTCAGCTCTTTGCCATGGTCTTCTCTGAAGAACCTGAGGAGCATCCTGCACTGCCACTCCAGTCCTCACCTGGAGAGAGCCGAACTCCAGCTCCTCTCTTGACATCTCCGTCTGCCAGACCCGGAGATGGCTCAGGGACACTTGGATCCTTCATGTCCATAGACCAGCCTTGGCCAAGACATCTCCAACCAAACCAGTAAAAAACAAGGATGTCTAAGTGTGCAGGCACCAGCTTGGACCCACCACATTGCTCCAGAATCTTCAAAATCCTGTATGAGCAATGATACCATTCACTCAGTGACTCCAGGAGGCTGCTGGAGGCATCTCAGGAGGCATCAGCCATCTCCCAGCTTCACAGATCTTGGCAGCCTTCTCTTATCTGTGCCTTAAAAGCCATTTTGGAGGCTGAACTAAGGACCAGGAGATGCTCAGATGGCAAAAATCACTCAGAGGGGGCACAGAGCCCCTTTGGCTTGGAGCTCCTCTCTACAGCGCCCTGGCTTCTCCAGCCCTTGTTGACAATGGACCTGGGGACTTGAAGGGATGATTTATTTTCAGAACCATCAGTGAATCACCTGGGCTTGCTATTCCCTTACCTTTGTCACTTCCATGAGTGGCACAGCCATCAAACACCTTCCAAACCAGGAGGAAAAAAGCACCAGATTTTGGCTGGATTCACCCTGAAGATGCCATCTGGGGCTCACAGATAGGAAAACACCAGAGACATGCCAAAGTACGAGCAAGTATCAAAGTCTTCAGATTTGGATACCCTTCTCCTGAAGCTTATATAGCATGTCTAGGACCTAATCAACCCTTCGCGGGCAGGCAAGCAGTCTTGGACGGTCATGGCATCCAGACACACATCCCTCCCAGTGTCCAGCAGAAGCTGCACTGGGCTGAATAAGACAGGTAAGTCAACAGTTTATCTCCTTGGCCAGCTTCCCATAGGAGCCAAACAATAGAGAAGATCAAACATTTTTCATTCTGAGTATTTATCAATGGAAAGACATTTTCTGTCAGGAAACATTTGCCTTTTGGGGTATAAAACAGCCATTTGTGTCCCAGTAAGACCCGACTGTGTCAGACTGGAAGCAGTGCTGAGGGGCTCAGGGCACCCCGACCCCTGCCCTGTGTCTTCTATGGGGAGTATGGACAAGTATGGGAGATGCCACCTGATGGCAGGAGCGGGAGTTGGGATTTTGCTTAACCCCAATTCCCACCCCCCTTTCCAGCCCTGCTCCCTCTTGTAACTACCTTTTACCCAGCTTCTCCCATACCCGGGGCAGGAAAGACTCAAAGCACCACATTGTGGGCACATCCTATGATGTGTGAAGAGGAATCCACCTCATCTGATGCCGTGGGAATCTCCGGCTGGTGGCTTTCCCCACCCAGCTCATACTGTGTCTCCCACCACCCCACACAAACAGCATCTGATCACCCTTTCACAATTTCCTCCACATATTCCTCATCACACAAGACACCACAAACCCATGCTTGGCAGCACACTCCTTGCCTGTCCCCTTCCTGTCACCTCACGGGTGGTTCCCAAATCAATCTCACTGCTCACGAGGTCTCTTTAAGTCTTGACTCAGAAGCACATTGCCTTGGGAAGGGAACCACTCATCACAACTCACCATAGCATTGCCCACTCGCAACCTTTCTTGGCACCCAGACCAGTTCAGCATCATGTGCTGCCATCCCCCATGTGCCACCTCAATCACTGCCTTCATCGCCTTCCCTGGAAAGATGCTGGTGAAAACATTTTCCCTGAAAACACCATTGGTTGCACCACTTGACCTCTCCCCATCATGGCCCCAGGCACAATATCTAAAAGTAACTCTCACAGCAGGGCTGTATCGGTCAATGGTGATGGATCCAGGTGAGAACCTCATCAGCTCATTTTCTTCCACAGAACTGGGGCTCCTAGGCTTTGCCGAGCTCCTTCGATCACCATGCCAAGACCACTTGGGACCCTCAGCCCACCAGGATGAGTGATTTGGTGGCTAAGCTCTGCTTCCCCATGGATTTGTGGGATTTTAGGGGTGGAGAAAAGTTCCAAGGGCCAGATCCTGCTGCTAGAGAGGGTACTGCTCTAGGAGGGCACATTGGGAAGCTTTGGGGTTAAGTTCACCCCCAGTTTGGACAGCAATGATGAGGAGGGAAAGGGTGGGAAGCAGAATGGAAGAGCAGCGCTGGGGCAATAGAGATGCCAGCTGTTTCTATGGGGACATTCATCTCAAATGCCAAAACTGGAATAGAATAAACCCCTTTCCAAGCTCTCTTTCGGCTCACTGGGCTTCCCCATGCTTTGTGCACCAGGGCTCACAGGCTGCTTGGGCTTCCCCATGCTTTGTGCACCAGGGACCCATTTCCCATTCCAGAGAAGGACACGTCCACAGGCAGGGATGATTTTGGAGGTCCAACCTCTGTGATCCAACTCCCTGCCCTCTCCCACCCCCAGCGTTGTCTTTCAGCTGGTCCTTACCCCTAAAACCATGTGTCCCCTTGCACGTGGAGCATGGGAAACACTGAGAAGCACCTCTAAAGCCTCCAGGAATTTGCAGCAGCTTGGCCACCCCAAAAGGGCTGCAACCTTCTCATTTGCGTGCCCTCATCGCCTCTAATTAAGCCCATGTGTTGCCAGTGCCCTTGTGGCCCCCACCACCTCTGGAAATCCCCAGGCTGTGGCCAGGCTGTGCTGCTGGGTATGAGGGATGGTGGGGAGCAAAGCAGGATGCGCCCCACACATACAGGGGTGGTGACGGGGATGCTGGTTTTCCCTCTTCACCCCAAAAGCAAGATGCCTTTCGCAGGTGTGTGGCCAAAGCCATGGGGTTGGCTGCATCTCTAGAGGTAAAAAAAGGCTTTTTATGTGGCCACGTGCATCTTTGCAGAGCTCCTGCCCTGTCCCTGGGCTGGAATGATAGCTCAGGATTTGGGGGAACCTGACCAATCCTTGTCTCCCATCCCTGCAGCTCCCTTGCTGCTCTTTTTCATTTCAGCCTCTTCAAAGCAAAATAAACTCAAAGTCCAAAGGTTCCCAGCCTCCAGTCATGTCCCTGCAGCTCAGCCAGGAGCCACCGGACATGGGCATCTCTGGCCGATCTGGGCATGGGTGCCTGCTCCCCTTGAAACCCCCAGCATTGCTCACTCATTAGCATCTTCTCCATTACCTTCCAATAAAGAGTGTGGACTGTCACATCAGCAGCAGATTAAAAAGCAGAGGAGGAGGCTTGCTTCTGGGATGCTTCTTCTGAAAAGCCTTCAGATGTGCTCCTGGGGGAATTTTCAGAAAGCTGACAGGATTTCTTCTACTCCTCTCTTTCCACTCTGCTCTGCTCTCCTGAGACCCCACCTGGAGTCCTGTGTCCAATTCTGGAATCATAGAATCATAGAATAATTTGGGTTGGAAGGGACCTCAAAGATCATCTAGTTTCAACCCCCCCCTACAATGGGCAGAGACATGTCCCACTATATTAGGCTGCCCAAAGCCACATCCAACCCGGCCTTGAACATGTCCAGAGATGCAGCAGCCACAACTTCCCTGGTCAATATGTTCCAGTGCCTCACCATTCTCGTAGTGAAGAAATTCTTCCTTATGTCTACTCTAAATCTGCCCCTCTCCAGTTTATACCCATTGGCCCAAGTATTATCACTACAAGCCTTTGTTAACAATCCCTCCCCAGCTTTATTGCAGGCCCCCTTCAGGTATTGGAAGGTTGCTATACGTCTCTTCTCCAGGCTGAACAAACCCAACTCTCTTAGCCTATCATTGTATGGGAGGCGCTTCAGCCCTCTGATCATCTTTGTAGCCTCCTCTGGACCCAATCCAACAGCTCCATAACCTTCTTATGCCGAGGATTTCAGGACTGGACACAATACTCCAGATGAGGTCTCACAAGAGAGGAATAGAGGGGCAGAATCACCTCCCTTGACCTGCTGGTCACGCTTCTTTTGATGCAGTCCAGGACATGGTTGGCCTCCTGGGCTGTAAGCACACATTGCTGACTTATGTTGAGCTTCTCATCAACCGGCACCCCCAAATCCTTCTCTACAGGGCTGCTCTCAATCACATCATCCCCCATCCTGTATTGAAATCAGGGATTGCCCCGACCCAGATGTAGGGCCTTGCACTTGGCCTTGTTGAACCTCATGAGGTTCTCATAGCCCCACTTCTCCAGCCTGTCCAGGTCCCTCTGAATTCCAATGTGACAACCATACTGCTCAGCTTGATGTCATCTGCAAACTTGCTGAGGGTGCACTCAATCTCGCTGTCAATATCATTGATGAAGATATTAAACAGCACTGGTCCCAGTACGGACCCCTGAGGGACACCACTTGTCACGGATCTCCATCTAGACCTCGAGCGTTTGACCACTAATCTCTTAATATGACCATCCAACCTATATCTTATCCACCGAACAGTCCACCCATCACATCCATATCACTCCAATTTAGAGAGAGGGATGTTGCGGAGGACCGTGTCAAAGGCTTTACAGAAGTCCAGATAGATCACATCTGTTAGTTTTCCCGTGTCCACCACTGTGGTTACCCCATCATAGAAACCACTAGGCTGGTCATACAGGACTTGCCCCTGGTGAAGCCATGTTGACTGCCATTAATCACCTCCCCATCCCCCATGTGCTTTAGCATAGCTTCTAGGACAATCTGTTCCATGATCTTCCCAGGCACAGAGGTGAGGCTGACAGGTCGGTAGTTCCCATCTTTTCTACCATTTTTAAAAATGGGCACAATGTTACCCTTCTTCCAGGCACCAGAGATGACTTCTGAGTGTCATGACTTTTCAAATATCATTGAGAGTGGCTTGGCAACTACACCAGCCAATTCCCTCAGGACTCTGGGATGCATCTCATCAGGTCCCTTAGACTTATATATGTTTAGGTTCCTCAGGTGGTCACAAACCTGATCCTCCTCCATAGTGGGAGGGGTTTTACCCCTCTGGTCACCATCTTGTTGTCCCATGACCCAGGAGGGGTGCAGAGAGCAGCTGTCAGTGAAGACTGAGGCAAATAAATTCTTAAGTACCTCAAGCCTTCTCCATGTCTGTTGATATGAGGTCACTGTTTTCAATCATCAGTCAGGGAATGTTCTCTTTAACCTTCCTCTTCTGATTGGCATACCTGTAAAAGCCCTTCTTGTTAGTCTTCACTTCCCTCGCCAAGCTCAGCTCCAGCTGTGTCTTGGCTTTCCTGACCTAATCCCTACACAAACAGGTAGCGTCCCTATACATTTCCCAGGTTACCTGTCCCTGCTTGCACTGACTGTGCAGTTCCCTCTTGTTCTGAGTCTGACCAGCATGTCTCGACTCAGCCATGCTGGTCTATTCCCTTTCCTGCCTGATTCCTACATATGGGGACTGAGCGCTCTTGTGCTTCATGGAAAACTTTCTCAAATATTTGCCATCTCTGTTCTTCCCAGCATAGGAAGGAGATAGAACTGTTGGAATGGGTCCAGAGAAGGACACAGAGATGATCCGAGGGCTGGAGCACCTCTGCTATAAGGACAGGCTGAGAAAGTGGGGGTTGTTCAGCCTGGAGAAGAGAAGGTTCTGGGGAGACCTTAGAGCAGCTTCCAGTACTGAAAGGAGTTCCAAGAAAGCCGGGGAAGGGCTCTTGATGAGGGAGTGATGGGATAGGACAATGGGGAATGGTTTTAAATTGGAAGGGGAAGATTTAGATCAGACACTAGGAAGAAATTCTTCACATTGAGGGTGTGGAGGCCCTGGCCCAGCTTGTCCAGGGAAGTGGTGGCTGCCCCATCCCTGGGTGTGTTCAAGGCCAGGTTGGATGGGGCTTGGAGCAACCGGATCCAGTGGGAGGTGTCCCTGCCCATGGGAGGGGGATGGAACAGGATGGGCTTTGAGGTCCCTTCCAACCCAAACCATTCCATGATTCTATAACAGAAAATCCCCAAGGATTTCCTCCCATTTCTCTGAAGAGATGGGATCCAGTGACTCAGAGCTGTGAGGGCCAGGACACCCCTCAGCTGTGGAGCTTTGGGCTGAGACTCCAAAGTGGCTCTACCTGTGGGTGACCATGAGGATATTCCTTGGGAAGTGAAGAGATTGATGGCCACACCAAGCCAGGACCTTTGGGGATGGCAGAGGGGGAGACGCAGCCCCCAGTGAGCCCCACAGCCAAAGGACAGAGCACGGTGATAAGGACTCAGTGGTGGTTCTTGGAGCACACCAGCTCCTATGGTGGCCATGCCAGGTGGGTGCTTAAACCTCTTGGCAGGATGCAACCCTGGTCTGGTGCATGCAGGAGCATCCAGGCACCCACTTGGGACTCCCCCTGCTCTGGCTCCATGGAGAAGGGTCTAATGCCACAGGGACTAGGCAACAGGGTGATCATGGATGGGGACACAGCAGGTGGGGTGCAGGGAGACAGGATGACAGCAGAGTGTCACCAAGCCTCCTTCCATCACCCCATGTCACACCCAAAAAAGCATCTGAGCCTGGCTGCTGTGGTGGTGGGGACATCGGCTCATCACCATTCCCATGAGGGAGACCCCATGGAGGACAGAAGAACTGATGGATTTGGGCATGGCCGAGAGGAACGTCTCAACCTGGGGGCTGTGTGGGGCGGTGCCATTCCATTCCTCTAGCCCAGGGAGAACGATGCAAGAGGTTTTCCCAGCCCCTGAGGGGTTAAACTCTCCCCAGGCATCCCCAAAATGACAGGGAGCTGCTGGTCCCCAGCAATTAGGTGGCAGGTCCGGGTACACCGCGGTCCATCCTGCTTTTGGCCTCGGTGACGTGGGGACAGATCCCAGCTGGCCAGTGGTTTGTGCTGCTGGCTGGCACCCAACAGCCAGAGCCACAGCTGCTTTCTGACTCCACGGCCCCCATGGCACCTGGCTGGGGATGATGTGTCACCAGCAGTTCCAGGAATTGGTGGACTCAAGGTCTCCCTCTGCCTGGGTACCCCCAAATCCACACCAACCCCATGTTGTCCCTGCGGTAGGATTGGATTGTGCACCCTTGGTGGGGACAGGAACAAGGCTGCATCCCCAGCAATGTCCCCTGGGTGGGAGTGGGTGTCCCCCCATCCAGCAGCTTTCTAGGGTAGAAAATGGGGTGCAGCGTGGGGTCATTTTCCTCTCTAGAACAGCTGTGGTTTGGGGGCCAACTCATGGCTTAAGTGTTGGGGGAAGATTTAGATTAGACATTAGGAAGAAATTCTTCACATTGAGGGTAGGGACGTCCTGGCCCAGGTTATCCAGAGACCTGGTGGCTGCTGGAGGTGTTCGAGGCCAGGTTAGATGGGGCTTGGAGCCCCCTGATCCAGTAGGAGGTGTCTCTGCCCATGGCAGGGGGGTGGAACTGAGTGGGCTTTGAGGTCCCTTCCAATCCAAACCATCTCATGGTTCCATGATTCTCACTTGCCATCAACCAGAATCCCCAGATCCCATCCCTGGAGGTGTTGAAGGCCAGGCTGGATGGGACTTAGATCAACCTGACGCAGTGGGAGGTGTCCCTGCCATTGGCAGGGGGTTGGAACTGGATGAGCTTTAAGGTCTCTTTGAACCTAAACCATTCCATGATTCTATGATTTAGCACATTCTGATGCCAGGGGTTTCTAAACCTGAAATGACAAAACACTTGGGCATCACCTGGGTGGGAGAAGCCTCCAAGCTCCCTCACAGCTCTTCCCAAGGAGGTTGGTGGCCCCTGGGGCCTTCCTGAGCCTGAAGAACAGCAAGGGGAGCATGGCAGGGCAGGGGGGTGTGGGGAGGTATCGCTTCTGGTCAGGAATCAAGAGGAAAAAAAACCCCAAATGAGGCTTTTTATATTTCTACAGCTGGCACCATTCTCAACTCACCCAGTGGGGTGACTGGGAGGAGCTGGGAAGGGGTGGGGTGACAACCCTGTCCCTGCAGAGGGGTGGACATGGGTGGGCCATGGTCCTCCCTGTGCTGTATGTGCTGCTGGGGGTGGGAGGGATCAAGACCACTCCACACCCATGGGTCCCATAAGGAGCAAGGGAAGGAGCTGATTCCTCCAGCCTGATCGAGCCTGGGGAGGCAGTGGGATCCAGCTGGGGAAACTGAGACACAGCTGAGCTTGCAGCAGGGCTGGGATGGGGGTGCCTTTGTTCAGCCCCTGGGACGTGGCTTGGGCTCAGGGGGAGTTTGGGGATGCCCATGGTGCACAATTTGGGGCTGAGCCAGTGCCGTTGGCATTCCTGCTTAGCAAGAGCCTGACAGGGTTTGTTTTCCTCATCACAGGAACTTTGCTTCCTCCTCACAGCTCGTCACGTCTTCGAGGCCACCCTGGTGCTCGGGAGTGTCACTGGGAAGGACACAGGCGTTGGTGCAAGGAGCCAGCAGCGCTGGGGGGCAGTGGCACCCCGGTTCCCTGCCCCTGTGGCTCCCAGGAAGGGGGGCTGGGAGCCTGGCTCCCCGCAGGGTGCTGTGGTGGCTCTGCAGCCCCAGTGAGGCCTAGCACTAGCTGGGGGACCGGCATGGTGGGGGAACTTGGAACCAGCACAGGGACAGGCAGCCCTCAGCCAGCACCCACAACGCTAAATTGACCCTAAACACCATCTAAATCCCCTCCAGAGTGGGGTGGGAACCTCGGGGGGGGTGGGGGTGGGGGACCGGGGGGGGACACTTGGGACGGACACCCCCCCCAATTCCCTTCCACATCAACAGGGTCTGCTCTTGGGGGGTCTGCAACCCCAAACCTCCCATGGGGACTGTGATGCCACAGAGCAGGAGCCACTGCGTCCCTCCTTGAGAAGAGTCACCCACATGTCCCAACGCCAGAGCCCCCAGGGGGTTTGGTGGTGCCAGCAGGATCTGGGGTGGCAGTGGGCACACTTGGGACCCTGCACACTTCGGGACCTGTATCTGCGGGGGTCGGACATCGGGGCGGGGGGGGGGGGGGGAAATGTCACACATCTGAGGGTCTCACACGGATGTGGACGTGCTGCCTCCTGGTGGCCGCAGGTGGGGTACACTGCCGCAGGTGGGGTTTCTGGGGAAACACTCGTTTCCCCAGAAACGAGGAAATAGGCACGACCCCAACTCTGCACCCCCTCCCCGCTCCCCTGGGGCCATTCCGAGACCCCTCCGCTTGCTTCTGCTTGTACCTGTCCACTGACGGTCGCCAGATAACCCCAAAGGGGTGTCACCACCCAGCTCATGCGATGGCCTGGGGTGCAGGATGCCAGGAGTCTGCTGTGGTAGGGCTGGTTTGGCCCAAAAACCTGGAAAGAAAATGAAGAGAGAGGTTGTCAGCTGGGATGTGACAGCTTATAGGGCTGCAGGGGAATGGATGGATCCGTGGGGATGCAGTGCCCACAGCCCAGCCGACTCATCACCCCCGTCACACTGCATTTTGGAGCCCAGAGACTCCAAAAGGGTCAAAATGAGCCTCAAATCCATTTCACTGGGCAGGAGGGTCAGTGGGTCACTCTGGTCCCAAGGACATGACCACTGGCCAGTGCCAACCCCAGTGTGGCCACCCAGTGTCCCCTGGCCAAAGAGGGCAGATGGGCAGAAGTTCTGCCCAGGTCTCCTGGGGGTGTTGAAGGATGGATTCTGCAAAGGGGACCCTGTGGGATGGAGCAGGGCTAGACACCTGGGGAAAAGGTGACCCCACGGTATTGGGGACAGTGACCCTCTGCCACTAGTCACGGACCTGCATGCTGGATCCAGCCCCTCCTTGGCACGAACCACCCTGGAAGAGTTTCCCCAGCAGGACTGAGTTTCTGGATGAGCCTGGGATGAGGTCTGTGGGACAGGGTTGGGTGGTGCTCCACAAGATGTCACCAAACCTCAGCTCTGGGGGCGTGCCAGGCTGGCTTTGAGGTGGGGAGCACCCTGTCCACCCCACCTGGGTGCTCCCGAGGCAAGTAAGTCCTGCTGCAATGTGGGCACCCCAGCGTGAGTAGGATCGTGGCACCCCAGGGTGAGCAGGGTGGGCACTGCAGGGTGGTGGCATCACAAGATCAGCAGGGTGGACACTGGAGGGTGAGCAGGGTAGGGGCACCCCAGGGTGAGCGCTGGAAGGTGATTAGGGTGGTGGCAGCCAGTGGTGACTGTCCCTTCCTGCTGTCGTCTGTCACCCCCCCTCCCCGCCTTTGCCCTGAAGCAGATGCCATGGGGCAAAGAGCAGATGGGTGCGGTGCCGACGTCAAGCCTTTGCCCTCACCTGCACCACCCTCTACTGCGCACTTTGTCTGGGAGCCTGGTCTGGCAGCATCAGGGCTGGGGTGAGTGGAGGCACCCCAGGTGTACCCCCCAGGACAGGGATTCCATCTGGTGACGTAAGGCTCTGGCTGCTGGGTGAATCCCACGGGGCTGGGATGGAGCAAGATGCCTGGGGAGGGGTGGGCAGGGGGGTCCTGCTGGGGACCAGGGTGATGTCCTGCAGGGGATGAATGGCATGAGAGGGGGCCCAAGTGACCGGGAACACCCTGGGGGTGACGTGGGGACTGTTCCCAGCCCAGGACCCCATAGCAGAACTGAGCTGCCCTTGCTGCCCCCTGCAAGATGGGAGACGCCTTCCACCGCCGGAACAACCCCCCACCTTGGTGAGCAGCCAGCGGGGTGGGGTGTCCCCACCTTGGGGACCCCCAGGAACTGGGGATGGGATGGGGGGGACCATGGTGCAGGGCATAAGTATCCATCTGTCTCACCGTCCAGGAGTGAATGTGATGACAGTTCCCCATTCCAGCAATCCAACAACTTCACCCGCCCCAGTGGGAGAAGCATCTACAGTGAGTGCACCCCCCCCCCCCCCCCCGCCCCCGGCTCATGTCCCCTATGTGTCCTCATCCACTGACCCTGCGTGCCCCCCACCTAGACCAGCGCAAGGACTACAGCCAGACCCTGTGCAGACCCCAAAGCAACTTCCAGCACCACGTCGAGGTAGGACACCTCCAAACTGCCCCCGCCTTGCCAAGGTGCTGCGGTTTGCGGGGCGGTGGGGGAGGGGGGTGGCAGGGTGCACAGTGACACCCATTGCCCTGTTCCCCTCCAGCACCTGCTCACAGTGCGCCTGGAGAGGAACATGCGCAGCGTCGAGGACTGCCTGGCACACCTGAAGGTGCTGGAGGCTCAGGGGCGGGTTTGGGGGCAGGATCTCATCCTGCAAATCAAGGATGGTGAGCTGGTGCTGAGTGATGTGGAGAGCAAGGTACCTGGCACCCCTACCCCTGGCACCCACCAAGCCTGGCACCCCTGCCCAATGCACCCCCAAAGCCCGACACCCCCTGGCCATGCGACCCCACAAAGCCTGGCACCCCCAGAACCATGGCACCCCCTGCCCATGGCACCCACTCTTGACCCAGCACATCCATAAATCTGGTGTCCCTCCAATTCTGGCATCCCCTGCAGCCCTCACACCCTGATGATGCTGGCATCTCCCCCCTAGCACCTCTCGTGGTCCCCACACCCTCTCCAGCCATGGCATCCCGTTAGTCCTGGTGCCCCCCTTGACTCAGCTTGCACACTAGCCTTTCAGCAACCCCCTCCCTCGCCATCACCCTGCCCCCTAACGCAAGCACCCCACAACTGTGGCACTCAACTTTGCCGTGGCCCTTACCCTGGACCCAACACCCCAGATCCAGGTTTCCCCAGCTATGGCACCCCCACAACCCTGGTACTGCCACACCTTCACCTTTGCACCCCTATAGGCCTGGCACCTCCTTGCCTTGGCACTGACTGCAACCCTTGCACCCCTACAAGCCTGGCATCCCCAACCCTTGCACCCCTCTAACCCTGCCACTCCCAACTTTCACACCCCCACAAGCCTGGCATCCCCAAACCTACCCCGCAATGCCCCCCTCCCCAGGCTCAGTACCCTCAAAAAATCTGGCATGCCCCTGGCTGTGCCACCCCATAACCCTACCCCCCCGAATTAACCCTTGCATCCTCACAACCCTTCAATCCCCCCACGCCCTAGCACCCCTATAACACTTGCACACCCTTAACCCTTCACCCCTACTGGCCATTCTGGAGGTGCTGAGCACCTCATTTCCTCCTTGGGCCAGGAGGAGCTGGATGCTTTCCTGCTGGACAGCGTGCAGGGGTGTTTGGCTGCACTGGACATTTGCACCTACAACTCGGTGTTGGCCATCAGTGTGCAGGAGCAGAGCCCCCCAGGAACCAGCGTCCTGCTGTTCCAGTGCGAGCATCCAGGAGTGAGCCTTGAGGGGAATCAAGGGGTTGAGGGCAGCACTCCAGGCTGGGAGGTTGATGGTGGGGGGTCTGTGGCAGGCAGAGACGCTGAAGAGCAGCCTGGAGAAGCTGATGAAGCAGGGGAAGGAGGAGCAGAGGTGGCTGTATGGGCACAGGTGAGCGGGTGTGTGGTTCTTCACCCTGTCCTGGGGGAGAGCCAAGCCTGCCCCCCAAGTCCCTTCAAGCTGTGGTGGGTCAGCCCTACCCCCCCTCAAGCATCCCCCTTCTACCCCTTTCCCATGGGCACAGCCCCCCGTCTCACCCCACACCCAGCTTCCCTGTACCCCTATAGCATATTCCCACAGCTAGCCCCAGCCCCACCATCATGGGCACAAAACCCAGGCTCCCTCCAGTACCCATCTCCAAGGGCTCAGTGTCCCCCCATCTCCATGGGCAGAGACACCCCCACCCCTCTTCCCCATCTCCAAGGGCTCAGCACCCTTCCTACCCCATCCTCATGGGCACAGACCCCCCTACCTACCCTCATGGGCTCAGCCCTCCCTCCTACTCCATCCCCATGGGCACAGACCCCTCCACCCCATCTCCACGAACTTAACTCGCCCCCATCCCCATGGGCACAGACCCACCTCCCCTCCATAACCTAACCTTGGGCTCAGTTCCCCTCCTGCCCCATCCCAATGCTCACAGACACCACCCACCACCCCATACCCCATCTCTGGGCTCAGCTCTCCCCTCCCTACCCCAACCCCATGGGCACAGATGCCCCCCACTCCTGTACCCCAGGCCCAGGGCCCCCATCCACATGGGCACAGGCTTTTCCCACTCTCCTACCCCATCCCTGGGTTCAGCCCCACCTCCTACCCCAGCCCCATGGGCGCAGCCCCTTCTCCAGCCCTTTACCCCATGTCCATGTGCACAGACCCCCCCTACCCTAGACTCAGACCCCCCATTCCCTCCTTTCCCAGGAACAGCCAGGATGTGCTGCCAATTCCAGCCCCCCCGTACACGAAGGCTCCCTCCGTACCCCCAGAGCAGCAGGCAGAGCCCCCTGAGCCCCCCTACTGCCCGCTGCCCTCCTCGAGCTACAGTGAGTCATGGGGGAACACCGTGTCTCAGTTTCCCCAGTGGGACTGGGAGAGACATAGTTGGACCCTCTGCTGTCCCCAGGCTTGCTGGGCACCCAGCAGACCCCATGGACCACAACTCCCGGCCTGGTGATGTCCTCTGTGGACCGAGATGTTGTAAGTCATAACCCACCTCCTGGGATAGGGACCCTCTCAGTTCTCCCCACTGACACCCACTGGGCCCCATCCTGCTCCCCTAGGAGGTCCTCAACCATGTGCTGGGTGACCTGGACCTCTTCGTTTTCCGGCTGAAGACAGCCCTGGGCCTGGCCAGCACCTCGCAGCTGAAGAAGAAAAAGAAGATGAAGAAGAAAAAGAAGATGAAGAACAAAGGTGGAGAGGGCTGCGCCCTGAGGGTCTGGGAGGGGTTGGGGGGGCAACCCGGTGCCAGCACCCCACTCTTCATCCCCCGCAGCTCTGCCCCCTCAGGAGGACTACAAGGAGTTCTTCCAGAAGGTGAAATACGCCCTCAACCTACTAGTAGGTCCCATGGGGCTGGAAGTGACCCCATGGCTCATGGGCATCTCTGTCTGGTTGGTGCATGGGGACAGGGGTGGAGTGTGGGGTGTGCTGTGTGAGGGTGGGGGGAGGGGTGCACGGGGAAGGGGGCGGCTGTAAGGGCATAAGGGGAGTCATGGGGAGGGGGAGACATGGGGACAGGGGACCTGTGGGGAACAAGGAGGGGGTGGGGATGCAGGGGCTGTGAGGAGATTGAGGGGGCTGAGTGGAGATGGAAGGGATGGGGACATGGTGGGGTGTGTGGGGATAGGGCGCTTAGGGGGTATAAAGGGGTACATGGAGACAAGGGTGGTGCATGGGGACAGGGGGCTGTGGGGGGCAAGATGGGGTGTGTGGGGATGGGAGGGTTGTCTGGGATCAAAAGGAGTTGTGTGGGGACAAGGAGGACCACATGGGGATGGGAGGGTGTGGGGACACAGGGAGCTGTGTGGGGATGGGGGGAGTGTGGGGAGAAAAGAGGAGGGCTGTGTGGGAACAGGGGGGCTAATTGGAGGTGGGTGTAGCTGTGTGGGGACCCTCTTTGTCCCCTCCATACAGGGCAGGACCCACCGGCTTGTGCGGGAACCGGAGCCCCCAGAGCTGGTGGACCTCATCTTCACAGCCCTCTCCTTTGTGAGTGCCCTCCAAAGTGGATCCCAGCCCCCCATATCTGAGCTCATGGGGGGGGGGGGGGGAGCCAAGCCATGGGATGGGGTATGGGGGTGTGGGGGATGAGCTTGGGCATGGATTTTGGGGTTTCAGGAGATTTGTGACAATGGGGATGGGTAGGAGCAGCCCCCAACCATCCTGGGAGGCAGTTGTGGGCGTGCTGCCCACTGCAATCCCCCTATCCCGGGAGGCAGTTCTGGGGGTTCTGCCCAATTCTCCCCCCTATCCTGGGGGGCAGTTCTGGGGATGCTCCCCCATCTCCCCCTTCCTCCATCTTGGGGGGCAGTTCTGAGGCTGCTACCCCATCTCCACCCCTCCGAGCAGGTCCTGGCCCATTGCCCCATGCTTGGGTTGGGGGCGGCTGTGGAAGTCCCGCTGCTGGTGCCGGAGGCAATCGAGCTGCTGGAGGAGACCCTGTGTCAGGAGCACCGTGAAACCTGGAAGGCCCTGGGCAGTGCCTGGAACCAGAGCAGGTGTGGGGGCAGCCCCCCTGCACCAAGGGGGTGCCAACCTGGTGCTGGCGGGGGGTGTCACCCCACCCACCTTGGCTTCCTCCCTGCTGCAGTGCTGAATACCCCAATGGCGACCTGGTGCCTAGCTACATCCCTGTCTTCTCTGATGGGTGGCTTCCCCCTCCGGTGGAGCAGGTACGGCATGGAGGTGCAGGGCACCCTGCTGTCTGCCTCAGTTTCCCCAACTCTGACCCTGCCTCAGTTTCCCAAACTCCCTCTGAACCTGCCTCGGTTTTCTGAGCTCTGAACCTGCCTTGGTTTCCCCAGCTCTGAACCTGTCTTGGTTTCCCCAGCTCACTAAACCCCCCACCCTTCTCTCTTCTCCCCACACAGCTGCCAACCACTGGCTTGATGGACAACCCCGGCCAAGCGTAAGTGCTCCCGCTGCCCTGTGGACCCCCATGGCCGGGGCAGGACCTGGCTGCCAGTTGGCTTCTCATGCCCACCCCCCGCCTCCATCTCCAGCGCCCCGCAGGGCTTTGTCCGAGCCCTGTATGAGTTTCAGAGCAGGAACCCACAGGAGCTGAATGTCAGGATGGGGGACACACTGCAGGTAGAAAGTGCGGGAAGGATGGAGTTGGGACCCCCATCCTGCTGGGGGTGCTGGAAGGGGGTGACAGGGTGTGTCTCCCCCTTCTCCCCACTCCCTCAGGTCCTGGACCAGCGGAAGAAGTGGTGGCTGGTGCAGGATGACCGTGGGGACAAGGGCTATGTCCCCAGCAACATCCTGGAGCCCCTGGGGCCGGGGCAGGATGTTGTGGGGCACAGAGGCAGCCAAGAGGGTGACCCCCCTCCCCTCCCCTCCTCGCGCCCCCACCACCAGGAGGGTATGGCAGGAGGTCCCCTGCTCCAGGGCAGCCCCCTCAACCTGCACACTGACTCCTCACCGGCAGAGGTGACGGCATGGCTGAAGGACAAGGGCTTCTTGCGGATGTGGGTAGAGCCTTGAGCCCCTTGTGGTTCCATTTGGGGGGGGGGGGGGGGGCATTCTCACTGCACCCCCTTACTGCCCATCCATCTGTCCCCCTTCCAGCACGGTGCGGTGCCTGGGGGTGCTGACGGGAGGGCAGCTGCTGCAGATGACCCCGGCGGAGCTGCGAGCTGTCTGTCCCGAGGAGTGGCGTCGAGTTCTCTTCAAGCTCTCAGCCATCAGGACATCTCTGGGGGTAAGGGAACCCCCGAGCCCCATGCCCTGTCCCCACCCTAGGCTCACCACCCCATCCCAAAACTGCTTCTCCTTTCCCTGCAGATGGGTCCCATGGATTGAGCTGAGTCTCCACCATGTGCCCCCCCCAGCATGGAGAGCCACTCCTCGGGGCTGTAGGGACACAGCCCCCACAAGGCTGCTAGGACCTTCGTCGTGGTGGCAGAGGAATCTTGCGGACCCCCCAGTGGGGAAGTGGGGGGCAGGCAGCCCTCGCTGGAGTGGCCGGGCACTGTGAAACGCGGGTGCCCCCCTAAATATGAAATAAAAGAATGACAGCATGGGTGGGAGCACATTGGTCTCTGTGTCTTCCGTGGGTCACCCTAGTGGGTCTGGGGGGGGAAACAGGGACAAGGAGGGGCTCTAGAGGGGTCCTTGGGGGTCCTAAAAGGGTTCTGGGGAGCTCGTGAGGGGTTCTGGGTGTCTCTAGAGGGGTCCTTGGGGTACTAGAGGAGTCTGGGGGCTCTAGAGGGGTCCTGGGGGTCTCTAAAAGGGTCCTTGTGGGTCTCTGGAGAGGTCCTGGGATGTCCTAGAGGAGTCCTTGGCATGCGTCTAGGGCCTCTCTAGGATTGCCCAGCATCCATCTAGGACACCCAGGACTCATCTAGGGACCACCAGAACCCTCTAGGGACCCACAGGACTCCTCTAGGACACCCCAGGACCCCTCAAGTGACTTGAAGACCCCTCTAGAGCACCCTAGGTCCCCTCTAGGACCCCTAGGAACACTCTACATACCCCAGGACCCCTTTAGGGATCCCCAGAATCCCTCTGGGAACCCCCAGAACCCCTCCAGCACCCACCAGGACCGCTCTAGTATGCCCAGGACTTCTTTAGGGACCCCCATGACCTCTCTAGAGTCCCACATTATCTCTCCAGGACCATCTGGACCCCACTGAGGGACACCCAAGAACTCTCTAAAGCTCCCCAGGAGCACTCTAATGCCCCCAGGGCCGCTCTAGAGCCTCCAGAACCCCTCTGGAAACACCCAGGACCGCTCTAGAGCCCTCTAGGACCCTTCTAGGAAGCACCAGGACTCCCTTAGGGACCCCAAGGACCCATCTAGAGCTCAGAGGACCTCTCTGGGGACCACCAGAACCTCTCTAGGACCCCCCCAGAAGCCCTCTAGGGACCGCCAGGACCCCTCTAGGAATTCCAAGGAATCCTTTAGAGATTCCCAGGACCCCTTTAGGGACCTCTCAAGACCACTCTTGAGCCACCCAGGAATTCTTTATGAGCTCCAAGGACACTTCTAGAACACCAGGAACATACTAAAGCCCTGTAAGACATGTCTAGTAACCAGAAGAACACCTACAGAGACACAAAGGGCTGGGGTTAGCGTTCAGAGTTAGAGTTAGGTTTTGGGGTTACGGTTAGGGTTTGGGGTTACCCTTACTGGGGTTAGGGTTAGGGGTTAGAGTTAGGGTTAAGGTTAGGATTAGGGTTACGGTTACAGGGTTAAGGGTTAGGGGTTAGGGTTAAGGATTAGGGGTTAGGTCTTGGTTTAGGGGTTAGGGTTAAGGTTAGGGTCGTTAGGGTTAGGGCTAGGGATTAGGGATTAGGGATTAGGGGTTAGGGGCTTGGGTTAGGGTTTAGGGGTTTGGGTTAGGGTTAGGGGTTGGGGTTAGGGGTTAGGGTCATAAGGGTTAGGGGTCAGGTTCAGGGTTAGGGGTTGGGGTTAGGGCAATGAAAGCGCTCCCGGGAGAAAGAACTAACAAGCAGCAACGTTCTGTGCTAGCATCTTCCCCTTAGGTGCTATTGGTGAACGTTTTCAATTTGGCAGCAGAGCTTTCCTCAGCATATTCCAGTCACAGCTCACTAGTCTATATTATAGCAGACTCCAAAACATGTGGTGCACTTTGCAGTGACAGCTCTACCAGAGAAGTGGTTGTCAAGGTCCACTCATAGACGGACACGTGATGGTTCTTTTCAGCTGTGATCTTGGAGTTGAAAAGGTGCAAGACAATAATTCAACAAGTCAGGGGAGTTAAATTTTGGTCCAAACAGGAACTTTATTAATTGTGCCCGTAAAGTGACTTGTGATAGAAAGAGAGAGACAATAAGGAAAGGATGGCGAGGGAAGGAAAAGGGGGTTTATAGCTACCACCACGGGCCCGCAGACATCTCTGGGGTCCCAATCTAGATGGTGTTCCTCTGCCTCAGTGTTCGATTGACGTGATCTCACGGTGGGGGAAGATCTTCGAAATTCAGCTGCTCCAGAGCTGTCTTTTATGCTAGTCCATACACCTGGTTCCTCCTTGCGACCCGTCTTTGTCGAGCCTCAGTCCTGTGGAGATATGCCAAACTCCACCTGACAGGTCACACATGCCAAGAGAGGAGTGTCTGAGGCATGATCGCCTTTGGAGGCAGGTCTTCTCCACTTGCGCATGCGCTCCTCCTGGCGGCTGTGGTCTATTTGGGGTCCCTGATGAAGGTTAGTAGTCATCATCCCCTTGAACTTGTCCTTTCACACGCTGTGTTGGGGTATTGGTCTGTGGTAAATCCCAGCATTAATTTTCCTGCTTAACTTCACGGACCTTTCACTATAGTGATTAGCAGGGAGCCTTTGGGTCTATAGTCTTGCCTTGCTTCATGGATCTTTCACAACAGTAGAGATTTAGATACAGGTACAAAGCATTCGTCCTGTACCAACCTAGACAGTTACGTGTCATACCAGCTTCTTCCGTTACTGTGAGGCCTGCACCTGTGGTTTAGCACCTGATGGGAAATGTTGAGACAGAAATTGATCCTTTGACAGACCCTTACACCACCTGGTGGCTCAACGTTTGTCTTCAGGATCAGTTGTCTTCAGGACAAGCTATCTTGGGGATAAGCTGTCTTTGGGACCGCATGGTGGTAGCACTCAGAGAGAGAGAAGAGAAGGGAGGGAAAAGGGAAGAAAAGATTTTTTTACATTTCTTTTTGCCATGCGGCCCGCACAATATCGATCGATTTTGGGATCTATCCCAAGCTGGATATGACGCTCAAGGGCTTGCGTGCATTGAACGCGGATGACAAAAGCCTCATTGGCTTTATCATTTGCTGATTAAAAATGTTCAATATTACAGACAAATTGATACTGATTAGGGAAAGGATTAGGAGAATGACAATAAGGTGACACAGCTTGTTTAGGATGCTGGTAGCAGTAGGCGACCACCCGAAAAGTATATCCCACCAGTTACGTTTTCCATCATTTTTCACTCTTTTCATGATTTGTTGTAATTCGTCCACACTATGCTGAATGCTTATCAGAGTTTTCTGTCCGTTTTTCTTTATCTCCACTAATATTTGATTATAATTGCAATGCTGTACTAATTCCTTCGTATGAGTTATGTTCGTTTCAATAGATATGGGTGTTAACTCATGAATCCACGTAAGGTTATATTTCAAAATTTGGTGGGAAGTGACCGGAGCTGAGTAAGAAAAGTCACATCCTGTGATTTCAGTAAAATTACAAACACAAAAATTCATATGATTACTAGTATAAGATATTACATTTCCTACTGTGATATTACTACAAACAGTTCTTAAGCATATACAACTTTTGCCAATATAGATTATTACAGTTTTAGGGTTAACCTCAGGATGAACTTCAAAATGGCAAACCTTTTGGTCAGTGTCTAAGCAAAAATCTTGTGTTCTGATGGCGTTACTTTTGCAGATAACTCCTAGTTGTTCCCACACAATGCAGGATTTCAGGACTACCATTTGCCATTTGTATTCACCCTTTGGGCCCATGGTCTGTGCTCGAAAGGATAGAGAATAGTCCCATTGTGGTTCAAGCCTAATGCATAAACAGGATAAATGATTGAGGCAGCCACTGGTTGCATCCTCAATTGGGCCTGGATGCAACTGAGAGCCAAAGAGATATTACTTTGGGCCACACTGAGTGTGTCTAGAATTAGTTCATGATCTTTTACATTCATCTTTTCCCATTTTGGTAATACGTTGGACAACAGTCACTGATGCGTTCCGAAAGCCAAAAGGGAAGATTGTAAAGGCTGTTGCATTTTTGCCAAGTCGTAAGTTGTGGCAGGCAATGTGTTCAATAATACCTCTGAATCAATGGTATTCAGAACCCCTAATCCGGTTCCCAAAACACCAGTCAGGTCTCTCCATATTCATCTCCAGGAGGATCTATGTAACCAGTTGGTCCATCCCTCATGTGTAGAAAGGGAGAACAGGCAGGTTGAATTTCCGAAATATTGTTTTGCATCAGCAATTTAACCTTTTTGAGAGACCATTCTGGTTTGAATAACATTTGTTGTTGGCCAGTGTTTCCAATTATAAATGGTCCAACCTCATAAATCCTTGGTTGAAGTGTTGGTTTGGGAGGAATCATGGGTGTCAAAACTTCTATTATTAATTACCCCCAATGTCTGGTGTTATTTTTTCCACACACGACCTTATGAGAAAATTTTACTGTGATAAAATTTAACCAACAGTCCAAATTTTGGATAAAATAAGGCCATTTTTTTGGGTTGGGTTTCCAATTACACACCACAGAGAAAGGATTAACCACAGTAAAATTGAGCCAGCAATCACCTTGTTCTTTTTCACAAGATTTGGTAACTTCTACATTAACATCACTCGGGTTCCAGGAAGTATTGTTGCTGGTAAATTTCTGGCGACAACACAAGATAAAAGCATCTTGTCTAATACATCTCTAGTCCTCAGTGGGACATACTTTTCCGATATGCCGGGGTGAATTTTGAATGTCATATTAAAATCTAAAAAATTGCCAAAAACTGTAATAGTAGAGGCCTTTTCGTATTGAAAACCAGGTTCCACTTTTCAACATCCCACCTGAATTTTTTCATCAATGATTCCTGGTAAGGTTCTAATCCACTCACTCTTGTCCCAGACCCACTCAGATGTGAGGTAAACTTCCTCATCATGCATTACAATTACAGTTGCTGTCTTTGGGATAGTTTCCGAGAAAGCTAGAATGTCCTATGAAGGCTTGAGACCAAGGCCATTCCGTATTATTTTGGTTACGAGTAGGAGGTATAATGCAGAAAAGTATAAACAATCCAATCAAAATTTTATAGGCCATTTTCTAATTTAAGTGTCAATTTTTATTCATGTCTCTTCTGAAAGAATTCTTAAAAGTCCCACGGGGTTCTCCTACGAAACTAAAAAACTTGCCCTCTTCAGGCAAAAAAGAATCAAAACGATGGAACAATCCAGTGGGTATTAATCCTATATTCCTTTCTCAGGGCACTGGTGGCTATCCATGCATATTAATTTAAGGGGATCTTTAGTACCAATGGTACATTTTCCACAGTAGGGAGTTCCACCAAAACTGGCTGTCCTGAGAAATAGGATGATTCCTTAGTATCTTTAAGTTCTTTTACAGATGGAGTTAGGGTAGGAGCCTTTGGGCAAAAAGCAGTGATCTTTGGGCATCCATTTACCCCTCAGCAGTCATTCACACCTTCAGCAGCTTCCCACAGTCGGACATCCCAATTCCCCTCATGAGGTTTTAGGAGTCACTTTAGAAGACCATTGATCCTTTCTATTATACCATTAGCTTGAGGTTAATAGGGGGTATGGAAGACCCACTTAATCCCTTCAGCCCTTGCCCACTCTTGCACCACCTTAGCAGAGAAGTGAGAGCCATCACCAGACTGTATTTCCTGAGGTTTTGGAAAAGTCCCAAACCATTTTTTCAGCGCTTTCACTGTGTTATCTCCTGTAGCCCTCTTAAAAGCATCAGCCTGGACTAAACCTGATGTAATTTCAACACCAACCAGCACAAAATGTTTTCTTCTTGATCTCTTAAAGGGACCTATATAATCCACCTGCCAGGCATCCCATAGCCTATACCTTCCCTCAAATGCAAAGGATCATCCTCTAGAGGGTGTCTTTCAAGTTGTGTGCGACATTGCTCGCAGGCTGATTTACACATTTCTCTGGTAACAGGCCAGCCACGAGCGAGGGCTTCTTGATACAGCTCTTTAGCACTGGTGTGCTTACACTTAACATTCAACCATTCAAGCAAGCACTCCCAATTCTATGAGTTTGATCCTTTTGTATAGGAGCAAGCCTAGCCAGTTCATCATCTCTGTTATTCGACTCTCCTGCTGTGACCCCATCTGTCTGGTGTGAAGCGACCCAGCCCACAGCAAAGTTGCCTTGGTGTGCAATTTTCAAGATCTCTTGCCACTTTTCCTTTTGTCACACTGGTACTCTGTTTACCTCCCATTCATTTTGCTCCCAGAAAGGGAGCCATTCAGTAACATCCTTTAAACACAGCATATGAGTCTGTTTAGATATGAACGTGTGTGAGAAAAATGGACAATATGCAGATCAGTGTGATCAAGATGTTGGAAAAATGGACAACACGCAGACCAATGTGATCAAAATGTTGCCACTTTATTAAACCCAGATAGCATCTTATGTATCTTTTCCCCGTGATCATGCAGCTAGTTCTTACAGTGATTGGCACAGGTTTACATATCTTGGCGACTGGATAATGCTTACTTGGTTAATTAGCTTTACATATTTTACATGCTTTTCCCTTCAGTTATCATGATTTCTACTTTCCTAACTTACACCTCCCTCTCAGCTTCTGGGCATACAGTCATAGCTTACTGTTGCTATCCTTTGTTTCCTCTTATCACACTGTTCATAGTCCTTCAAGAGCATTATGGCTTTTCATGTGCCCTTACACCATTTTGATGAATTGCCAAAGTCCAGGTGTCTCCTGAGGGAGTTGTTTTTATTCTTGCAATCTTCCCTATTCCAGTGCATATGTTGCATTAAATGTGACCTATAGTTACCTCATATTGTGGCCTATGCTTATGCTAACAGCCTTATGCTAACCCATAGTTAATAACATCTTTAGCTAATATATACTGTTTCTCCAACACCATAAGCTGGATTGCTCACGTGTCCGTTAAGAGTAAGATAGTCTTCCACATGAATAGGAGAAGTAGTTTAGGCCTCTCTTTGGAGAACGCTCCACACTGCAGCTAGTTCACCTACTTGAGCACTACCCAGTCCTTCAGTGATAATTTGCTCATCAGAGGAGGTGTGAAGAGCAATTGCTCAATATTTCCACACCTTCCCCTCTCTTTTAGCTGAAGCGTCGGTAAACCAAGCATTTACTGTCTGGTCTTGGGAGAAAGGAGGGGCCACCTGGATGACTGAGGCAGGTTTGTCTTGGCTGATATCCAAACTCTCCATTTCTTGGAGAGAAAGGTTCTTTGAGGTTCCTTCTGTTACAGAAAAACCTTACAATAATGCTCAATCTGTGTACCATTTTCATACGGAGGCTTTCTGTGCAACTCCGTCAGGGGGAGGGGTCCCAGCAGTGATTGTTTTTATTACTTTGAATGGGCCTTTTAACACAATTGCTTGATTACATGCTATTTTTTCTACTTCAATGAGGGTCAGTTTTACCACAAACAAACCTTTCTCCCAAGCATTATACCTTTTCTCAGCATTCTTAAAACTGCGAGAATAAAATCCCACAGCTCAGGTTGGACCCTCAAGATCCCAGTGCCATAAGTGTACCGACAACCCTGATGAGGAAAAACCCTACTCAACCTGGAAAGGGTCTGTAGGATGGATAGGACCTAAGGCCTGGTGTGCAGTAGCTTCAAATACCAACAGTTGTAGTACTTCATCTTGGACAGAAGTCCATTCCCATTTGGCACCTTTCCTGAGCAAATCGTAAAGAGATCTAGCTACGATGGAGAAATCCGGGATGTGCTTCCTCCAAAATACTAGAAGACCTAAAGCATTTTGTAACTTCTTTTTAGACTCAGGCATTTTAATTTGATCTAAGGAAGTGAGAGTGTCAGGTGGACTACAGGTCATTCCTCCTTTCCACCGTATACCCAGAAACTTTACCTCTTGGGAGGGTTTTTGGACCTTCTCTGGGGGAATTTTTAAACCCAGATTTTCTAAATGGATTATTACATTCTCTGAATTTCCCCCACCCCCTCTATCTGCTCTCCCCCTACCAATATATCGTCGATGTACTGATAGACAGTGATGTCCTCAGGTTTTGGTATCTGGTCTAGCTCCATGGCTAAAGCATGATGGGCCAATGTAGGGGAATGTTTATACCCCAGGGGCAGTTGGGTGGAAGTGTATTGCTGCCCTTCCCAAGTGAAAGCAAAACGATCCCTGTCATCTGGTCGCAATGGTACCATAAAAAACATGTCTTTGATGTCTACTGTTGCCATAATTGGATGAGCCTTTTCTTGAATAGATGTTACCAGTTCTGCTAAATTTGGGACTGTGGCAGTCAAAGAGTCAGTATTAGCATTTAGCCTTTGAAAATGCATTCTAAGCCACCACTTTCCGTTAGGTTTTTTTACTGGCCATACAAGGAAGTTGAAAGGAGAATGAGTATTTATCACAACTCCCTGTTCTTTCATCTCCTGCATAACAGGCTTGATCCTCTCCTTAGCTGCCAAAGGAAGGGGATCATGCTTGACATTAGTGACCTTGCTAAATGGTAGTGGTGGATCTTCTTGCAGTAATCTGATGTGCAGTTGGGGTATCCCGAAAGACCAGAGCAGTCCTTCTGTATCCTCCCACTGTTTTCCCTTAAGGACATCTATCCCTAACAAGTTAAAAGGAATATTACCAATAACCATTACAATAGTAATCGGACTCTCTTCTCCCGGCAGGGTTAATTTTACCGGAGCAACATTCATGATATCTGTTGATCCCAAAGCATTTAGCACGGATAGATTTCGCCTTAAGGGAGAAACACTACATCTCTTGGCATCCTCCTCTGTCAGGGCAGAAATCTGTGCACTCAGATCTAAAGGTCATTGGTGCACGCTTAGGTCCCACGATAGCTGTGATTAACACACCTCCTTTTTCTGTTTTAGTGAGCTGTCGAATATAAATCCATTCTCCATTTCCCCGCCCACCACTAGGAAATGGAGATTCTAGTTTCCCTGCTCTGGAGAAAAAGTTTGCTTTGATGTCTTGTCTGCGCTGTCAACAAAAGAGGGGGCTGAAGCCGTGACGGGTGCACTCTCTTTCACAGAAGTAGAGGAATGTGGTTTTAGCATATACCACTGGGTTACTAGTGAGCTCAATTTATCTAAAGGTAAACCATTCATTAAATCCTTAGGAACCCCCTTTTCAAGCCCTAAATGCCACCAATGAAATCAGACTGAAAAATGTTTAGATTGTGTCTCTTCTTCGGCAGTATCTACCATTTTGCTGTGATGAGGGAGTGCATTTTTAACTCTTACTTGTCGGATGCCCCTTGATCTTTCTTCCAAAGGCTTCACAAGAGAGTATTTTCTACTGTAATCAATTAATTCTTGTTCCACTTCCCCCCACGTCCAGACTTCAGGTCTAGGGTGGGGCCTGTTACTAGCGGGGCTGGAGTTGAAAAGCCGGAGGAATTTGCATAAGAGTCTGTTACGGTACTGTCTGCATTTCTGCTATTATCACAACTACGCATAAACCCCTCCAACCTCTCCACAGGACCTGTTGACGCTATGGTTCTCTGGAGACTTATCCCCATGGATTTAAGTGTCTCGGGGCTTCCCCTTATCAATGAAGTCACAATTTCAGTGCTAACAGGCAGCAAGATTGGTGATTCACATCCAAGAATTAACTTTCTCTCATGTATCATTTTTAGGCAAGCAGCTTTGTGTACGCTTTCCAGTAATTGGTCAGCTGTGCCTATTATTGCCAAGGGGTCTCCCCTATCCAGAAGGTGTAACCTTCCAGGCCAGTAGGCAGCATGCTGAGTTAAGGACCATGGAGCCCGGTGATCGCCTGTTGTTAAGAAAACTCAGTGGCCCCAAAAACCCTCAGCCTCCTTTTTGCTCAATTTATTTTGGTAATCCCCAGTTAAAGACACACGCCACATACATACTGTTTCAGATTCTTTGATAAAACACCCATATTCCTTTTTCAACTTTGCCAGTTCAGTGGCAGAATAGGGTGTTTCCTTAGTGGTTATATGGGGTCTGTATCTCCACCATTAAGATAAGATAATTCAGTTCTGATTAAGGGTCTTACGTGAGGGGGACTTTTGTCAAGTTTTCCCATCTCTTCCAATTCCTTTTGTGGATACATCGGACAACCCCTTCCGTAGATTCTGATGATACTGTATCCTGTGAACTAGTGTTCTGTGAGTTAGTGGCACTCATAATGTGATTTACTTCAAGAGCAACCCTTAATGAGTGGATTTCTTCTTCCTTGTGCTCTAATTCCTTTTCCAGATTGGAAATTGTTACTTTGTGACAGTGCACCAGATTTTCTAAGGATTCTATGATTTTTTTCTTCATCACTATGCTGCCTAAAATGGTCTCTAATGGCTGCGACCAAGCTGGCACCCAAACCAGAGCAGGCTATTGCCTTGTTTTTAGCTGGTAGTGAAAACTTAACTTTGGCCTCATTCTGCAGTAAAGAAATTTGGTCCATTATACTCAGCAAATTTTTCCAATTCTCTCAAGACTAATCTTCCCCAATAGGAGAGGGTCAAACACCATGTTTATCCAAAAATGCAAAATCCAAATCTTTATCATTAACCAATTGAGAATCACTATTCTCCTCTTCTTCAGTCACCGTTTTTCCTATGACTCAGAAACAAATGGCGAAAAACAACTCAAATCCACTTGAGAGGGTTAGATACATGCTCGCAGCCACTCTTACCCTTTCTCAAGTGTCAATAAAATATGAGCTCACTCCCATTTTTGCACTCCAAGTTCCGATAGCTGGGATCCCAAGAGTCCTCTAAAAAATGAGTTTAGAGGGCTTTTTACCCATCTGACTCTATCAGGATCCTGTCCATAACGCCAATTTATGTCACCGTCCACTCATAGTTGGAAGCATGATGGTTCTTTAGCTATGATCTCAGAGTGCAAAAGAAATTATTGCAAGGCAATAATTCAACAAGTCAGGGGAGTTAAATTTCAGTCCCAACAGGAACTTTATTAATTGTGCCCATAAAGCAACTTGCGATAGAAAGAGAGAGAGAATAAGGAAAGATGGGGAGAAAAGGGAAGGAAAAAGGGGTTTATAGCTACCACCACGGGCCTGCAGATGTCTCTGGGTCCCAATCCAGAAGGTGTTCCTCTGCCTCAGTGTTCGATCGACGTGATCTCACGGTGGGGAAGATCTTCGAAATTCAGCTGCTCCAGAGCTGTCTTTTATGCTAGTCCATACACCTGGTTCCTCCTTGCGACCGGCCTTTGTCCAGCCTCAGTCCTGTGGAGATATGCCAAACTCCACCTGACAGGCCACACATGCCAAGAGAGGAGTGTCTGAGGCATGATCGCCTTTGGAGGCAGGTCTTCTCCACTTGTGCATGCGCTCCTTGTGGTGGTGGTGGTCAATTTGGGGTCCCTGATGAAGGTTAGTAGTCATCATCATGTTGCACTTTGGATGAACTTGTCCTTTCACACGCTGTGTTGGGGTATTGGTCTGTGGTAAATCCCAGCATTAATTTTCCTGCTTCGCTTCACAGACCTTTCACAATAGTGATTAGCAGGGAACCTTTGGGTCTATAGTCTTGCCTTGCTTCATGGATCTTTCACAATAGTAGAGATATAGAGATAGGTACAAAGCATTCGTCCTGTACCGACCTTGACAGTTATAAGGCATGCTAGCTTCGGCCGTTACTGTGAGGCCTGCACCTGTGGTTTAGCACCTGATGGGAAATGTTGAGACAGAAATCGATCCTTTGATCGACACTTAACAAGCAGCAGCTTTCAGAACAAGCAGTTTCCTAGTGCTAGATAGGCAGACAGCTTTTGCTGTGAACAGGAAAGTCACAGAGGAATAATCTATAGTAGTGTTCTTCTCTTCGCGATTCGAAGTTTGCAATGAAAGTGATCCTGGGAGAGAGAGCTAACCAGCAGTACCATTCTGTGCTAGCATCTTCCCCTTAGCTGCTATTGGTGCATGCTTCCAATTTTGCAGCAGAGCTTTCCTGAGCATATTCCAGTCGCAGACGACCAATCTTTACCATAGCAGAGTCCTAAACATATTGTGCACTTTACAGTGACAGCTCTACCAGAGAAGTGATTCTCAAATAGCAGCATTCGAAACAAGCATCTTCACATGCTTAGTTAAGCAGACAGGTTTTGCTGTGAACAGGAAAGCCACAGAGGAATAATCTATAGTACAGTGTTCTTCAATTCGCGATTTGCAGTTTGCAATGATAGCCCTCCGGGCAGTACACACTAACAAGCATTCTGGGCTGGCAGCTTCCCCTCAGTTGCTATTGGTGAATGTTTCCAATTTTGCACCAGAGCTTTCCTGAGCGTATTTCAGTTGCAGATAACCAATCTGTACTATTGCAGATTCCTACATATGTTGTAAACTTAACAGTGACAACTCTCCGAGAAAATTGATTCACAAGTAGCAGCTTTCACAGTAAGCAGATTCACATGCTTAGTTAGGCAGACACATTTTACTCTGAACAGGATAGTTGCAAAGGAAGAATCTATAGTACAGTGTTCCTCTATTCGCGATTTGCAGTTTGCAAAGAAAGCGCTCTGGGAGAGAGAACAAATAAGCAGCAGCCTTCTGTGTTAGCAGCTTCCCCTTAGCTGTTATTGGTGAATGTTGGCAATTTTGCATTAGAGCTTTCCTGAGCATATTCCAGTTGCAGCTGATCAAACTATACTGAAGCAGACTCCTAAACACGTTGTGCACTTCACAGTGACACCACTCCCGGGCAAGGGATTCACAAGCAGCAGCATTCAAAACAAGCATCATCACATGCTAAGTTAGGCGGAAAGATTTTGCTGTGAACTGGAATGTCGCAGAGGAAGAATCTATACTGCAGTGTTCTTCAATTCGTGATTTGTAGTTTGCAATGAAAGCGTTCTGGGAGAAAGACAAATAAGTAGCAGCATTCTGGGCTAGCAGCTTCCCCTTAGCTGATATTAGTGAATGTTTCCAATTTTATAGCAGAGCTTTCCTGAGCATATTAGAGTCACAGCTGATCAATCTATCTTGAAGCAGATCATTAAACATGTTGTGCACTTTGCAGCGACACTTCTCCCAGGGAAGCGATTCACAAGCAGCAGCATTCAAAACAAGCATCATCACATGCTTAGTTGAAAGGTTTTGCTGTGAACTGGAAAGTCACAGAGGAAGAATCTATAGTAGAGTGTTCTTCTATTCGTGATTTGCAGTTTACATTGAAAGCACTCAAGGGAGAAAGAACTAACAAGCGGCACCATTCTTTGCTAGTAACTTCCCCTTAGCTGGTATTAGTGAATGTTGGCAATTTTGCATCACAGCTTTCCTGAGCATAGTCCAGTCGCAGCTGACCAATCTATCCCAAAGCAGACTCCTAAACAGGTTGTGCACATTACAATGACACCTCTCCCAGAGAAGTTAATCACAAGCAGCAGCATTCGAAACAAGCATCTTCACATACTTACTGACATATCCCTCTCCCTGTTGAAGCTGCTGAAGAGGGCTGCTTTCTGAGTCGCAGTGTGGAGAGGGGCCAGACGGAGGTCTGGTGGCCACTCTGCATCCATATCAAAACCCACCTGTGCAGCAAGGGTGAGTCGGGGAGAATGAGCCATTATGTCCCTGCCACTCCTTTGTCTATCAGGATGACTAAACTGGCGCCTGGTCATCCCTTTCCTTATCAGATTTACACCATCGATTTCAGAACAAAGACTCAGAGGTGATCCTTAAAACAGAAGTATTAATAAGATTTGTGAAAAGAAATCTACTTATGTTGCACTTGGGTGATTTAGACTATGAGTTTTTGTGATGCAAACATCCTTATCTATGACCCTGGATTTTCTGGATTCCTACATGGTTGGTGGGGATTAAGCAATCCACTGTGTCCCATACCATGAGACGCCACTGACCAAACTAAAGGAGATGGGCCGACTGGCACCTGAGATGTTATCACTCCAGAATGGACTATAAGAGAATGAGAGGAGCAAGCCTTAATCGGAGCTCCCTCTCAGCTGGTCTGAGATCCCCCACTGATGTCAACAATCTACAAACACCGAGTACCAGAGCATTTGCAGAAACTTCATTGGCAGCAACTTTTTTCGGGGAAACATCTAAAGACTTTATCACCGAACTCCGTACAGGTCGTATGGTCCCTCACAAATCCTTATAGGATGCTAATATTGGTTAGGCTTAAGCTTGATATTCTTGACTTAGAATTGTAACAGAATAAGTAATAAACTAAATGTTTAAATACAGTTCTGGGTCCTACTCTGTCTCCCTCAGGGTGTGACAGAAAAATTGGCGCAGTGAGCAGGGTGCGTATTTAGTAGCACAGTATTTTATGTTTTAGGCACACCTTTCTGCAGGGGTGGTTGCTCAATGTTACCGGATAGATTTTGTCACAACTGATCATTGTGCATCTATTCAAGGGTGGTAAATTCTACTGCCTGACCTTCGGGTTTTAAGGACAGATCACGGTTTTGGCCTTTACCGGATAAGTAATATGGTCCCTTATCCACTCCCATTTTCCAGTCTTTCTAGACTAGTGGACTTTGTGTTCATTAAAAGGGGAAAAATACCCTAATTCTATTGTGCTGCTTTATTGAGACAGTACTTGTTTAATTGGGCATCACTCTAGGTGCAATTTCAGCCTTCAGCCGCCCCCAGCACCCCAGACTAATCCCTGAGGGTTGTTGTAACACAAAGGGGGATTGCACCTAGCCAAACTGGTCTGGCCAGTATTTACTCGACCAAACTCAACCGATCAAACTCAACCGTATTTACACCTTTTCTGTTAATGAGTTTTCCCCAGCAATCCTGGGAGACCAACCTCCTAAGCAGTCTGCAATGTCACTAGACATGCTCTTGGAAAAATTCAAATGTAAACCCTCCCCTCAAGGGAGAGATTGGGCAAAAGATAACTGGAAAAATGAAGACAAAATTGTCCCACGCATTGAGTAACTTCGCCAGGAAAACAAAGCTAAGAAAGGAAAAGGTAAAGAAGTTATTTGTGCAGTGTTAGGAGCCTGCTTGTCTTGTGCTCAGAAGGAGGCTCAAGCTTTTGAAAAAACAACCCCCTCATATAAGGATTTACAAAAGGACTTGGATAAAACAGTGTTGAATAGTTTAAAGGAGGAACTAGAATTGGAAAAGCAGAGAGCTGCAAATAATAAACAGGAATCTGAGCAACTAGCTACTAGCTACTAGCTACTAGCTTGGAAAATACTCTCAGAACCTGTAATCAGGAATTTGAGAATGTCCAGCAGAAGGGAAAGTTAGCAGAAGATCTTCAGCAAGCTGAGCGCAGAGAGCAAGCTTTAAAAACTACGTTAAATTTGTTGTTATCCCAACTACCTCTCTCTAATGCCTCAAAGAAAACACAGAAGTTGGTGGTGGCAGCTGATCCTGAAACACGGCATGGAGATATCTGGAATTCAGATAGTGAAGATGATCATAGTGATGTAACTAATAGCACAGTGTCCCTGAGGCCTATTATTAAAACGGAGACAACTACCGAACCGTCATCAGATGGCACTGAGAAGGAAACTGTGGTTAGGGTTAGAACAGCTCCTTGGTCACCGGCTGAGTTAGCCAATCTACAGGAGAATTTTGCAAGGAAACCACAAGAATCAGAGACTGAGTATGTGTGGAGAGTTTCTGAACTGGAGGGAGATTGTGTGATCAGGAAGCTGGTGGATATTGGAGGCCTGGTGTGTTTCTAAATTTAATTCCAGGACAGGATAATAGGTCTCTGACAGCCCGTGCAGCTTATTGGGCTGGAGGTATTGATCCGCAGGAGCATGGGGATCCCGTGTTTTCCTGATTTATTAACGTCCGTACAGAAGGCTGCATGTATTCCAGCTATGTATGAGCGGGGGCTTAATACATAATTATCCCATGCTGGCCCCAGTGGATCCAGACAGACTGACCCCACTGGTAAGAGGGTTACCGGATAGTCTGAAATCATATGTGGCAGGCATTCAGGATCGGATACGGCAGGTGGTGCAAGCTAGGGAATTAGGTAGGAATGCTTGGCAACGACAAGCTCAGGCCATTCCTACATGGAACGAGGTGATCCTCATTATGCAAGAGAACCGGGTGATCAGGCCCAGTCAACGTGGGTTTACAAAGGGCAGATCTTGCCAAACTAACCTGATCACCTTCTATGACAAAATCACTCGACTACTGGATGGGGGAAAGGCTGTGGATGTAGTCTTCTTGGACTTCAGTAAAGCCTTTGACACAGTTTCTCACAGCATTCTGCTTCAGAAACTGTCAGCCTCTGGCCTGGACAGGCGCACACTCTCCTGGGTTGAAAACTGGTTGGATGGCCGGGCCCAGAGAGTGGTGGTCAATGGAGTTAACTCCAGCTGGAGGCCAGTCACAAGTGGAGTTCCTCAGGGCTCAGTACTGGGTCCAGCTCTGTTCAATGTCTTTATCAATGACCTGGATGAAGGCATTGAGTGCACCCTCAGCAAGTTTGCAGATGACACTAAGCTGGGAGGAAGTGTGGATCTGCTGGAGGGTAGGGAGGCTCTGCAAAGGGATCTGAACAGGCTGGACCGCTGGGCTGACGCCAATGGCATGAGGTTCAACAAGGCCAAATGCCGGGTCCTGCACTTGGGGCACAACAACCCTATGCAGTGCTACAGATTAGGAGAAGTCTGGCTGGAGAGCTGCCTAGAGGAGAAGGACCTGGGGGTGTTGGTTGACAGCAACTGAACGTGAGCCAGCAGTGTGCCCAGGTGGCCAAGAAGGCCAATGGCATCTTGGCTTGTATCAGAAACGGTGTGACCAGCAGGTCCAGGGAGGTTATTCTCCCTCTGTACTCAGCACTGGTGGGACCGCGCCTCGAATACTGTGTTCAGTTCTGGACCCCTCACCACAAGAAGGATGCTGAGGCTCTGGAGCGTGTCCAGAGAAGAGCAACGAAGCTGGTGAAGGGTCTGGAGAACAAGTCTTACGAGGAGCAGCTGAGAGAGCTGGGGTTGTTTAGCCTGGAGAAGAGGAGGCTGAGGGGAGACCTTATTACTCTTTACAACTACCTAAAAGGAGGTTATGGAGAGGAGGGAGCTGGCCTCTTCTCCCAAGTGACAGAGGACAGGACAAGAGGGAATGGCCTGAAGCTGCGCCAGGGGAGGTTCAGGTTGGATATCAGAAAAAAATTCTTCACAGAAAGAGTCATTGGGCACTGGAACAGCTGCCCAGGGAGGTGGTCGAGTCGCCTTCCCTGGAGGTGTTTAAGGAAAGGGTGGATGAAGTGCTTAGGGACATGGTTGTTAGGAATGGTTGGACTCGATGATCCAGTGAGTCCTTTCCAACCTGGTGATTCTGTGATTCTGTGAATCCAGGAAATCATAAGCTATGGTAGGAGAATGGGGTGTTCGATCACTAGTTCTCAGCCACATGAGCCCAGAGAATCTTATCGGAGGATACGATTCCTGGATACTAATGCTGCTAGAGGCTCCAGGACAGGCTCTCCCTTCAAGGGAATCATAAGTGGCACCATAGACCCCCTGCAGCTACTAATAGTAATAAATCTGGGTTGAAACAGAATTATCTTTATCGGCAAGCAGTCAGTGCAGGCATACCAAAAACTATGTTGCAACAGGCTTCTGTGGCAGAATTAACACAACTGCTACAGGCTGTGACGGGACTGTCTCCCAAACCCCGTGACTTGCCCTCTGTCCCCACTGCTCCTTCTCTCCCAAGGCAAGCAGAAGAACAAGGGAATTTGATCCAGTTGGAGGACTCTAATCAAAAAAACTCCATTTCCTGGGCCCGGCAGTGAGCCATCCTGAAGCTCGGGTTCTGGCCATACAATGGCTCATGAGACCATTATGTGGTACTAAGAGTCTTTGAAATACTCCTTCCCCCACTATTGTTTTACCTGTCAGTAGGCAGAAAACTTATGTTGAATTTCTGATAGACACGGGTGCACAAGTATCACTGCTGTCACAGAATTTTTATACCTAAATTATTAGGCATAAAATGCGGCCGATCTTACATTGAAGTTATGGGAATTGATAATATAAAACATCAATGTCCCTCGACCCTTGTTGGAATTGGCTTACCAGGACAAATGAAACAGTGCCTTACAGGGGTTCTGATTGGTGCCACTCATGTAAACATTTTAGGTTTTGATTTGTTACAGGGGAGACGGTGGAAACTTCCTGACGGCACAGTCTGGAGTTCCGCTCATAACAAAAAATCCCTTAGAATTTTCCCCTGAACCTCAGGTGAATCAGGTGTCTGTGAAAAATATTTCCTTGCTGGATGTTTCAATTCCTCTTCCCTATTCTAAATTAACTAATGTAAAAGAGTATCCACTTGTAGCTGGGGCGATAAATGGAATTGACGGGGTGGTGCAGGATTTGAAAAACCGAGGCATGGCATGGCGAACACACTCCCCATACAATTTGCCCATTTGGCCAGTAAGAAAGCCAAATGGGGATTGGAGATTAACAGTTGATTTTAGATGACTAAACACCAATACTGATCCCTTGACAGCTGTAGTACCAAGTATCGCCGAGATAATTGTTCAAATCCAAAGCCGCAACCACCAGTGGATGGCTACATTGGATGTTAAGGATATGTATTTTATGATTCCTCTGCGAGAAGAGGACAAAACTCATTTTGCATTTACGTAGAAAGGAGTTCATTATTCCTTTAACATATTTCCTCAAGGATATAAACATTCCCCAACTATCGCTCATAACATGCTAGCAAAAGTATTACAGGAACTTAGCTACCCTGAAGGTGCAGAGGTGTATCAATATATTGATGATTTTCTAATAGCTGGAAACAATGAACAGCAGGTGTCAGTGGCAATGCAGACAATAGTGGATAAGTTGGAATCTTTAGGTCTAGACATTCCTCCCTCAAAAAGACAAAATCCAAGTGGAGAAGTTAAGTTTTTAGGAGTGTGGTGGATTAAGGGAATGGTAACAATCCCTTCAGATACATTGTAGACTCCCGCATCTAGGAAGGATTTGCAACAACTGCTGGGAACCTTAGGGTACTGGAGGAAGCACATACCTGGGTTTTCTATCATTGCTCAACCATTATATAATCTTTTAAGGAAAACAAGTAAATGGGAATGGACTGCTGTCCATCAACATGCCCTGGACTCATTGGTAGAGGAACTTAAGTTTTTTCAACAGTTAGGTCCTCTACATCCAACAGACCCTATACCGTCGGAGTGGGGATATAGTGAACATGGATCTCACTGCAACCTGTGGCAGAAGGGACCAGACAGACCTCACCGGCCTGTGGCTTTTTATTCTCAATCTTTTAACGATACTGAGAGTCGGTATGCTGATTTGGAAAAGGGACTTTTATCCCTAGTAAGGGCTTTGCAGCAGACAGAGCCTTTGTGTACAACTCAGAAGGTAATAGTTAGAGGACCTTTTAGATTGTTAAATGCTGTTAAGGAAGGAAAAACTCCTCCTGAAGGAATAGCTCAGAAGCCCACTGTGAGGACGTGGTATGCCTATCTCACTGGAATAGGAGACATTCTAATGGTCAAAGAGGGAAGTGTAAAAAACTCAAAGTTTCAGAAGGATGTAAATCCTGTGGCTGTGTTTAAGGCACAGATGCCTAATCCTTCCCCAATCAAAGAAGCCCCTCCTTTGGCAGAAGACAGTAATTTAGATAGTGTGTGGTTTACAGATGCCTAATCACACAGAGAAGGAGGATCTTGGAAATACAAGGCTGTAGCTTCGGAGGTTAATACCAACCAAACACAGGTAGTGGAAGGAGACGGTAGTTCTCAAATAGGGGAGTTACGAGCTGTGCTGCTGGCTGCCCAAAATGGAGCCACTTACATTTATACTGATTCATATCCAGTATATAAGGGAGCCACGGAATGGATAAGCCACTGGGAAACAAATGACTGGGTGGTAAATAGAAATCCAGTATGGCAAACAGTTATGGAAGGAACTGTTAAAAATTGGGAACAAGCGATTAATACGTGTAGGTTGGATGAAAAGACATGAGTCTTCTAAAACTATGCAGGCCAGGTTTTATAACCAAGTAGATGATTTAACCCATATTCGTGCTATCATCATTTCTCCATGGCTTACGATAGAAGAGAATGGGGAAGATTGGCAGAGGTTCTATATAAAACAGAGAGACTTGGGCACACAAGATCTGTATCAAGAGGCATTGGCTAGAGGATGGCCAACAACTCGGGATAAGCGAACTCAAATAGTTACGGCCCAGACTCTGGCAAGAGCATCCACTCTGGCTGCTCCTGCCACCTCTGCTCCCACAGCCGGGGGCTGGAGGACAAACAGAATGTGGCTTTTTCCTCCCCTAGAAACATTCACTTTGAAATGGAGCTCACACTCCAAAAATCTGACGAATGAACAGAGCAGGAAAACGCCCCCGAGGGCCAGGAAGGTAAGCTCAGCCCTGCTGAGGGAGTCAATATGGAAATAAGGGGCTGACTTTCCAGTAATAATAATTTCTTTTTTTCGTAATAATTTGTGGAGGAATGGCCAGGGTCAAAGGAAAAAAATCATAGAATCTTTAGGTTGGAAAAGACCTTGGAGATCATCAACTCCAATCGTACCTGCCCACTTCTTACCCAGATGCCTGAGCACTTCATCCACCCATCTATTCAACCCCTCCAGGGATGGGGACTCCACCACCTCCCTGGACAGCCTCTGCCAGTGCCTGAGAACCCTTTCGGTGAAGACATTTTTCCTGATGTCCAATCTGAATGAAGGGTGGCCCAAAGTAGCAGCTTTTGCCAACTCTTCCTAGGGAAGCCTCTCCTGGGAAGCCCTGGTGGCTCTGGCAGGGGATGCTCGAACACAGTGTTTTTTCCTTTTCAGGGACAGACAAGTGTCATGGATCTGGAGAAGCTGAGGTGAGAGCTTTCAAGGACCCTACTAACAGGCAGTGTCAATTGCAATGAACTAAGCTTTTCCCTTATATGGTGCCGTTTACAATAAACTAAGCTGCTTAGAAGTTTCTTTCCCTATATCTTATATGTTTGCCTATCAATTCCGCCCTGTCTTTGACGCTAGGCAAAGTCGTTTGCATTATACATGATCTATATCTCCAAGGGGAATGGGACAATACTTTGCTTGAAAGTTTCCCCTCAATGCATTCTCAAGCCCAGTAGACATACAAGTTAGAACTGTCAGTCTCTGTAACATTTTCCTATTCCAAACAAACAGTATAACAGACAAAGCAAGGCTGACTAAAACTAGTATTAAAAGAATGACAATGGTATGACACAACTTATTTAGAATGCCAGTCGCAGCAGGTGACAACTCAAAAAGTACATCTCACCAATCATGGCTTGCATCTTCTTTTACCCTTTTCAGGACCCTATTTATTTCCTCTGTGTCTTGATGAATTGTTATCAGGGTTTTTCTCCCATTTCCTTTGATCTCCTTCAAAATTTTGATCCAATCCTGATGTTTCATTAATTGTTTTCCCAATGTGAGATTCATCCCAGTAGGTACAGGTGATAATTTGTAAAACAGTGTAGAACTGGATTCAGTGTAGAACTGGTGGGATACAACTGGTGCTAAGTAAGAAAAGTCACACCCAACAATCTTAACAAAATTACAGACACAGGAATTAGAATGATTCTTGCTATCTGTAATCATCTTGTCTATTGTTACAGAGGTACAGGCAGTTCTCAAACACACACAACCCTGACCAATATATATAAGGACGGTCTTTTGATTAGCGTCTGGATGGATTTCAAAGTGACAAATGCCTTGTTCAGGGTCAAGGCAGATGTCTTGGGCATCGATTGTATTACTTTGGCAAATAAACCCTTGTTGTTCTTGTGTAATACAAGACTGCAAATTTACACTTTCCCAACTTCCGTTCACCATTCGTTCCCATGCCCTATGTTTGGAAGGACAGAGCACCATTCTTTCATGATTTAATCCTAATGCAATGATGGGGTGGATCTACTTGGCCACTTGACTGAGGGCGATATGGGGTAGGAAGCTGCCAATCCATACCCAAATAGTGACTGATCTGTTGTACTACTTTTGAGATAAAATGTGGTCCCCTACCAGGAGACATGGCTGCTGGAACCCCAAAACCTGCTATTGTCTCCTGGATTAATGTTCTGATTACCTCCCGAGCCTTGGCTGTTCTAGTAGGGAATGCCTCCGGCCAACCTGAGAAAATATCAGTTACTACCAATAAGTATCTATACCCCCCTTTTCTTGGGAGTTCCGAAAAATCGATCTGCCACTGTTGCCCAGGCCCATTGACTCTCCCAATATGGCCTATTTCTGGTTTGGGGTAATTTTGGGATTAGTCTGGAACAATGGTCACACTGCTGAGTCACTTGTTTCACAGTGGTGCATAAATTTGTAGCTGCAATCTCTCTAATTAGGAGTTTATATAGGGCTTTTGCCTCTTCCTGTGTTCCTGCCTTATCAAAGACCATGTTAAATAAGAGGGAATGATTAGTTTCCCTTGTGGGGTGAGGGCCCACCTCTCTTTAGAATATGACCCTTCCAGGTCTGTGAGAAGCTTCTGATCTTCCCTGATATATTCTGGCTTACCTTCTAGGGAGATTCGCTCATCAGAGACCAAAGTCCCTTCGGTTTTTACCTCACCTTTGGCTGCCAGTTTTGCTTTTCTGTCTGACAGCTCATTTCCTCTTTCCAATTCCGAATTCATTTTCTGGTTAGCCTTGATGGACATGATTGTCTCTTTCTAAGGTAGCTGGACTGCTTCCAGCAGTCACAGGATCCCTCTCTGCATGCTTGATGTTTTTGGCCCGGCATGACTTTTTCCTCTTAAGATATAGCTGCTCCCATCTGTGAACCAGCTCTATGCGTCTTCCATGGGACTGTCTTTCAGGTCCAAACGGCTCGAGTACGTGGCCGCTATGGTCTTTAAGCAGTCATGGTGCACTAGTTCTCCTCTATTTCCACTGAGAAAGCTGGCTTGATGATGTTAGTGACCACAATTCCCACATCATCACGTTCCATCAGTATAGCTTGGTATTTTAGGAACCTTTCTGGAGAAAGCCAGTGCCCACCTTTCACTTCCAGTACTGCAGATGCTGTATGGGACACTAACACAGTCATTTTCTGGCCCAGGGTAAATCTTCACATCTCCTGGATGTTTAGCACTATGGTTGCAACCGCTCCTAAACAGCCAGGCCCTAGGGCAATCTCTTGCTTCTCATCAGAGAAAAGGAAAAATGGCTTACTGACATCTGGGAGTCATAAGGCCAGGGCCCACATCAGGGCTTTCTTCAGCTGTTCCAAGTCTTGTATAGCCTCTTTGCTCCATTGAAGGTATTTCTTTTTGGTGGTGGTTAGTGCATACAGAGCTTTAACAAGCAGCCCATCATTACAGATCCATAGCCAACACCACCCAGTCATCCCAAAGAAAGTTTGCAACCCCTTCACTGTTTGCGGTCTCAGAGTTTGTCATATTGCCTCTTCTCGGGTCTGCCCCAAAGTTCTTTGTCCAGCGCTGATTTCATAGCCCAGATAGATCACCTCGCATTGCATTATCTGGGCATTCTGTTTAGATATCTGGTATCCCTGGAGCCCCAAAAAGTTTAACAGACCCACCGTCAAGGTCACACAAGTGTTGTCTTGGCGTCAATCAGGATATTATCTACGTACTGCAACAGTCTCCCTTCCTCAAGTGGGGCTTCCCAGGACTCAGTATCCTTTGCAAGTCGATTACCAAATACCCAGGTGAGTTGAGTTCTGCGCCCGCTTTTAGGGTTTTCCCATTCAAACGCAAATATTTTCTGCCTGGCTTCATGTAGAGGGAGGCAAAAGCAGGCATCCTTCAGGTGTAAAACAGCAAACCAGATTGGTTCAGGTATTAATACAGTCAACAGGATATATGAATTTGCCATCACCGGGTAGAGATCTTCTGTTATTTTATTTACAGCCCGTAAGTCCTGGGTACATCAGTGGCCCATACCTCAGGGTATACCTGGTTTGTGATTTCTTCACCAATTTTTTTCCTTCTGTGGTAACACTGGCTAGGGATAAAGTCATTATTTGTATACCCTGCTGGTCATTTACCTCCAGTCATTTACCCTCTCTGCTGCCATCACAGCTCTGCTGACTGGATACATGAACGACTGGATTGACTTTGCAAGGATAGGATCCTTGTGTGTTATGGTCACCCAAGAGAACGCGAAATACCAGGGCTTGGACTCCTCTGCTCAGACAGGGCACCTCAGAGTTAGGTGCTGCTCTGCTCTGGTCCCTTCTGCTTCACTTGGAGGGAAATCACTTCCTCCAGAAGGAGCACGCATCCAACCGTGAGCTCAAAACCACTTTGCTGGTTCTGTCCCAGAGGTGCCTGTCTCTCAGTGGAGGAATCAGGGCTGAGTTATTCTGATTAAATCATTGTGTTTCCAGATGCCTCAAAGCAGGTGACAGGAGCACCTCTCCAAGTGTCCACAGCTGACTCCCCTGCCCCCATTAGGCAATTCATTCTGGGGTTTGCATGACTGAAGAAACAAATCCCAGCAGCATCAAGGGGTAATATCAGGTTCCTCTGAGATCAGAGCCACTTTGATTTTGGTGCTTGATGTGAACGCATCCAGCTCTAAAACCTGTGGCCTCTTAAGCCCCATGCATTTTTCAGGTGTAGGAACCCAGCCTCGCAGCCCACCCCGTCTAAATTAGGGGGTGCAGCTGTGCTGTCGTGTGCTCCCTGCTCCATTTCCCCTGCAGAACCGGGCTCCTCCTGCAAAGGAGGAGGTCTGTAAAAAGTAGCAAGGAGCACTGAAAGGATTTCCCAGGTAATCAGCAACAATTGTGCGTGCCACTGTTTCAAATCTTGAAAATGAGTCATTGCCAAAGAATGAGAAAGGAATGAACAGAGCCAGTTGTTTTCTTTGACTTCTACCCTTGAATCCAACCTTCCCAGTCCTCCATGTCATCATCCAGAAGAGAGTTCTTAAGCTTAGCAGGACCGTATTCTCCCATAGCACAGTAAAGCAGGAATTCAGATTTCACGAAGATATCGAGGCCAAACCTCACCCTGCAGCCTGGCAATACCTCAGCTTTTTGTTCAGCGTCCGATGAGGAGCAGCAAGGCTGGTCCTGAGCAGCCATCCCTCAGCAGCATCAGCCGCACCCACCGATCAAGCGCACCCGCTGCAATGGCAGCCCGCTGGCCAAAGGCTTCTCAGGTGCCAGGCCCTTGAAAAACTTGCTGCTAAGGGAATTGAAAAGATGATCCTTGGTGGCTGAGACATCCCAGCTGGCTCAGCACGCTGACTTGTGCTCTTGGCTCACAGCTGCCTCTCCTTTGCTACCCCAGCTTAATATCCCAGGCTATGGCACCTTCATCCCTTCTTCTCAGTCTTAGAAGCACACAAAAAGAGCTACAGATGCCCGTTCTTGCTAGACGTTTCTCCTTGGAAGCAGCCTTTGTCCTTTCCAACCCGAGAAGTCCTGTGGTGTTGGCAGCACCTGCATGCTACCTCCATGACTATTAATTTTCTTGCCCCAGAGAAGAGAAGTAAACCCCTGCTGCTCTTGGAAGACATAAAACCAGGAGAGGAAAGATACAGTTCTACCAAGGCCCAATCTTTCTCCCAACTTGTTTGTCTTCCTTCACTCTCCTACATGTTGAGATTGGAGTCCCCGCATCTGACGCTGGTAGGGGAGGTCGGAGGGCTCCAACCTATGCAACCAGCTGCACCTTGCTTGGCAGGGCAAACTCAGATGAGCTTTCTGACAGCGGAAGCATCCTCACTAAGCAACTCTTCTTTATCAAGAGCTGTGGAGAAGTGTCATTGTGTGGACGTGAGCTGGGCATCGTTTCCCTTTCACACTGGTGGGAACATGCAGCAACCGTGTGGATGCCTCCAGGGCCAGACCAGTGGGAGCCAACATCCCAGGGCTGCCGTTTAATGCACAGCTGGAGGTGAGTTGTGCCCCACTGCGTGCAGCTTGGTCTGCACAGAGCAGTAGTGCAGGAGGAGGATCTGCCTGAGAAAGAGTATGTATGATCCGTTTTTTAAACTACACTCCATCCACCCGCCCGCCAGCAGAGCTGCCCCGTCAGGGTATTCCAGACACAAACACAGGCTGGTTTATTCTTAGCTCCATCCCGTGCTCCCAATGGGAAGGAAAGAGGAAGGAAGACTTGTGCTCTCTTCCACCTCCTGTTGCCAGGAGACGAGTGCCGCCCTGTGAGGTCACAGTGAGCCCAGGGCACTTGTGGAGCTGCTGCCCGGGCACTGAGGCATCAGACGCCACAGCCCTTCAGCCCGCTGACAGGCAGGACGCAGTCTTGCTGCTCAGGGAAAGGGACGAGGCTCCAAGCTGCAAGGCAGCTCAGCAATGACAAATAACAGGGACTCGCCTTCGGCAGACTCATCCTCCGACACGGAGGAGCCTGGTTGGGTGCCTTCTTCTTCTCCCAACCACGCAGGACGTGATATGGCAGCACCCGGGAATGCTGCCAGCGCGCCTCTGTCAGGAGAGAACTTTCAAGGTAGGCCTGAGGAGTGCGGGGTGCGCGGCCTTCGTTATCCTTCCTGGGAGGACAGCTGTGCCAAACCCTGCCCCTCTTCAGCCCGCAGGTTCCTCGGGAAGCTCTGGGAGATTGTCGGCAGCCATCACTTCCAGTCAATCTGGTGGGCCGACAATGGCAACTGCATTGTCATCGCAGAAACACTCTTCTGCGAGGAAGTGTTGAGGAGGAATGTCTTTGGAACAGACTCCATGGGAGGCTTCATCCTCCAACTGCACCTCCATGGATTCGACACACTGGAGGAAGATTGCCCCATCTCTATGTCCGTGGAGGAGCTGCAGGCCATAGCAGCTGCAGGACCTTCTCTGGGCAGGGTAAGCCAGTTCCTCCCCCAGGAGAGAACCCTCAAGACCTTTGGTGGGGAGAGGGTCACATTGAGGTAGAAGAAACCTTTCCCAGGCAGGTGGGGAGGAGGAGGGTGGGAGCACACGGCCCGGGTTTGTCTCAGGGTCAGGAACTCCAAGCGCAGGATTTTGGAGGAGCAGAAGTGCTGACCAAAGGGCTTTGGTTATGGCTGTGACAGGCAAGCACAGTGCCGTCTCTGGGGCTCGTTTTGTGCTCGCTCTCTATGCGGCTACACCAAAAGTTCCCATCTTGTGGCATCTGCTGAACGCTGACAAGACACATATCAGCATCATGTTATGTCTGACAGGTGCATTCCATGCTGGGAGATGGCTTGAAACCCAGTGGTATTCGGGATTCTCTGTTATTTTTAAGGCTTGGAAAACACTATGCTTCTCTGCTCTCACCTACCGAGAACCCCAGTGTGCTCACTACATACAAAATCTCCATCCCAACATTTTATTCATCTAAGCTGGAGGTTTCAAGGCCCACCGAGAGCTCTTTGTCAGAACCACCTGCGTCTTTGCCGAGGCAAAGGCTTGGCTAGAGAATCTCTGTCTCTGTCCTTCTGGAAAGGATGACAATGACTCCTCTCCTTTGCCTTCTGCAGCTGCACTTCTTCTACAGCCCCTTCTTCCGGAGACATCAGCCCGACCTCCTGGGGCCGTGGGCGCAAAGCCCCGGGGAAGGAGAGCGAGACCCGGCGGCAGCCCCACGCAGCCCCGGGCAGGAGGATGAGCGCGGAAAGAAGAGACATGCTGATGCTCTAGTGGCTGAAGAAGATGTGGAACAGAACGGATTCCAGAGGCGCGCAGCTGCCAGCCCCACAGCGACTGAGCCGTGGGCTGACCTGGATGCTCCGAGCACCAGTGCCGGTCCAGCCCCGGCCAAACGGCGCCGCAAACACAGTGCTGAGGATGAACTGGAAGCGGCTCTGGCTCCACCTATGGCATCCCCACAGTGCCGCACACCTCCTGCCCCACGAGGAATCGAGACCCTTCAACAGCCAGCTCAGAGGCCCAGTCCGCTTCCTTGGATGGCCGACAGGATGAGCCCACCTCAACCCCGTGCTCCGGAGCCGGCGAGGGAGACTCTGCCAGAGCATTGTGCCGCTCCCATTCCACGGCCACCGCACAGCCCATTGGCGGCAGGAGCAGAGGAGGAGGAAGAGAACGAAGCCCAGAGGCCTGCAGCCCCCAGCCCCGCAGCAATCCAGCCATGGGCTGACGAAGACGCGCTGAGCATCAGTGCCGGTGCGGCCCTGGGCAGACAGCGCCAAAGAGACAGCCCGGAAAACTTCCAGGAGGCGGCTGTGGCTCCATCTGCACCTTCACCCCAGCGCCGCACACCTCCTGCCCCACTGTTCTTCGCGCCCCCTCCACGCCCAGACTGGTGGCCCGGTCCGGATGCCGAACAAGTCCCAGGGGTTGGTGCCCTCCCATTCCACCCTCCGGCACATCAAGTCCCTCTCATGCCACGACCACAGCACCACCGAGGTCCTGTCTACCCACACTGCCCGAGCTGTTACTGCCCTCCAAACGACCCCACTGCCCGGCACGGCGATGGACGTTGAAAGGGGTCGGGCTGGATGCAGCAGCCATCTTGGGCAGCCGGCGATGGTGTAGATGTAGGAACAAGTTCATCTAGGAATAAAACAGTGTTTGTTGGTGTTAAAAACAGCTCTTTTCACGTTGCCTCGTCCTGTCTCTGCAGTCTCACAGTCGCTCTCCTGACACCCGGTGTCGCCTTCAGGGTGGCAAGGGTTTGGCCCCAGCCCGCAAAAGCCAAGGACCCACGAGGGCTGAGCACGAGCCAGGCAAAAGCCAACCTGGGGCTGCTCCAGCAGCTGCAGCAGCACCCAGGGCCACTCCAGTCAAACCAGTGCCCCAGAGCTCTTGGGGAGCCCACGGCCCTCCCTCCCCCAGCTCAGAGCAGGGAAGGGCCCCAGACCAACGTCTCCACTAGTCTCTACCAATACTCCCTGCTCCATGCTTCTTCAAGTCAGGGTCTTCACATCCCCAGCCAGTCTTCTGGGGCAAGGCTTGTAGGAACTCCGAGCAACCACCAGACACTACTTGACTGAGTGCTCAGGAGCTTCTATGAAACGGAGACGTTGACCGGTGAAGTGAAGAGCTCAGTCTGTTAAACACAAGCCCAAGGCAGGACAACGCAGGCAGACCAGTGCCAGGCAGGTGTCGGAAACAGCATGAAGAACGACAGGGGTCTGAAATCTCTGCACTTTCTCTCCTATACTGGCAGGTCAGTTATGCCGGATGGATGGCATCTTTTAGGTCCACACACACAGCCATGGCCTCAGAAAACGTAGCACAAGGTTGCTGAGCTCCTTCAGCTGCTTCAACCCTGGGAGATGCATATCCTGGTCTAAAGGATAGCTGTATGTCAGTGCTGCGGCTCTCACCTGTGTGCTCAGGTGTGCTTTCAAAGGTAACAGAGCACGGGAAGAGCAGAGGCACGCCTGTGTGTAGACTCAGACCAAGCCAGACTTACTCTTGCCCCCAGCTCTGCAATGACCATGGCCCCGCTGGTAAACCCTTCAGAAAGAGTCCATCCCTTAGCAAACCAGACATTTACTGTTACTGATCAGAAGACCTTCGTTGCACCATCTGCATTAAAGTACTTCCAATTCAGTCCTCCTTATTTACCCTCATGCCAATTCACCCAGTATCAGAAAGCTTTTAAGGTGTGAGTTCTATTGAACAGTAAAGAGATTAGATTTCACTCTGCTACTGGGATGCTTTCCACAGTGAGCTCTCATGTGCTCTTGGCTCACAGCTGCCTCTCCTTTGGTAGCCCAGCTTAATATCCCAGGCTATGGCACCTTCATCCCTTCTTCTCAGTCTCATAAGCAGAGAAAGAAAGAGTTACAGATCCATGTTCTTGCTAGACGTTTCTCCTTGGAAGCAGCCTTTGTCCTTTCCAACCCGAGAAGTCCTGTGATGCTGGCAGCACCTCCATGCTACCACCGTGACTATTAAATATTTTTTCCTCTCTGCTAACATCTTTCCCTCGTGCATTCAGTTTATAAACTACTTAGGTGCTAAGTTCTCAATTCTCCATGTACATGTGTAGCGTCCAGATGTTTGGTGCCTGATCCCAGCTAGGACACCACATACCAGCCTGCCACTCACCACCTCCATTGCTCAACTGAAGAAACAACAGAGGTGCCAAGCCGCCACAAAGATCCCAGAAGGAAGTGACACTCTGCTCTCAGATGCAGCTCCAAAAGAAATTGATTGTCCCCTGTGTTTGCTCTGTGGCCAAAGGAGCCATGCCACGTGGAAGAACTTGTCAGGAAGCCAAGCGAGTCCTCCAGAGAAAGTTACTGCCCGTAGGGGCAACAACAGCATTTCTTCTCCATCACTTCTTTTTAGGAATGTGAAGCTACTAAAATAATAAACAACAGCCACGTCTGGAAACTGGTAAGTAGACCCTCCACCTGACTGCTTCAAAACACTAACTCATCCAAAAATACAGTACCCATCAGTAGAATGCAGCCTCTTCTGGGTCAAGAGCATTCAAGAACACATGAAATAACTGTGAGGAACGCCTCCAGTCTGAAGGGATAAGGGGAGTTTAGCCATGTGGTATGTGCTCACATAGGTGGACTAACTAGCTAAGAAGTAACTTGATTACAGTCTAGAATTAGCCAGAGCAAAAGCAGATCTCTCGTGATAGCACTCAGACTAAACCAACAGCTGCTGGAAGCTGAGGCAAAGTTCATGAAGCGTTGACACAGCTTTAGAGTGTGGTGGGTTCTCCATCACTTGGAGATTTTGAGTACAAGACCAGGCAGCTTTCTGCAGCATCACCAGCGTTATGAACTCACAGGATCATAGAGACATTCAGGTTGGAAAAGAACTTTCGGATCATCAAGTCAAACCATAAGCCTTACATTGACAAGTCCACCATTAAACCGTCTCCCAAAGCACCGTATCTATGCAAGGCGCTTGGCGACATTCCGGGAGCTTATGTCTTACTGAGCCCCTTCTGGCTTCAAAACCAGTGCAACTCTGGAGTTGAGGCTATGGCTAGAAATTTGTCTTGCACCCCAAAACTTCACCAGAACGTACTATCTTTTCTTGTACGCCTCAATGAGCATGGCGAGGCCGCGGCCCAAGATGCCCAGAGAAGCGGTGGCTGACCCATCCCTGGAGGTGTTCCAGGCCAGGTTGGATGAGGTTTTGAGCAACATGATCTGGTGGGAGGTGTCCCTGCCCATGGCAGGGGGTGAAACTGGACGGGCTTTGAGGTCCCTTCCAGACCAAATCGTTCTATCATTTTATGATTCCGATCCTGGCACTGCAGGCTGTGCTGGAGGTTCTCCCCTTCCTGGGGTGCAATGGACACGACCATGCAGATGGCTGGGCCCCTCTCTGCTGCCATCACAGCTCTGCTGACTGGATACATGAACGACTGGATTGACTTTGCAAGGATAGGATCCTTGTGTGTTATGGTCACCCAAGAGAACGCGAAATACCAGGGCTTGGACTCCTCTGCTCAGACAGGGCACCTCAGAGTTAGGTGCTGCTCTGCTCTGGTCCCTTCTGCTTCACTTGGAGGGAAATCACTTCCTCCAGAAGGAGCACGCATCCAACCGTGAGCTCAAAACCACTTTGCTGGTTCTGTCCCAGAGGTGCCTGTCTCTCAGTGGAGGAATCAGGGCTGAGTTATTCTGATTAAATCATTGTGTTTCCAGATGCCTCAAAGCAGGTGACAGGAGCACCTCTCCAAGTGTCCACAGCTGACTCCCCTGCCCCCATTAGGCAATTCATTCTGGGGTTTGCATGACTGAAGAAACAAATCCCAGCAGCATCAAGGGGTAATATCAGGTTCCTCTGAGATCAGAGCCACTTTGATTTTGGTGCTTGATGTGAACGCATCCAGCTCTAAAACCTGTGGCCTCTTAAGCCCCATGCATTTTTCAGGTGTAGGAACCCAGCCTCGCAGCCCACCCCGTCTAAATTAGGGGGTGCAGCTGTGCTGTCGTGTGCTCCCTGCTCCATTTCCCCTGCAGAACCGGGCTCCTCCTGCAAAGGAGGAGGTCTGTAAAAAGTAGCAAGGAGCACTGAAAGGATTTCCCAGGTAATCAGCAACAATTGTGCGTGCCACTGTTTCAAATCTTGAAAATGAGTCATTGCCAAAGAATGAGAAAGGAATGAACAGAGCCAGTTGTTTTCTTTGACTTCTACCCTTGAATCCAACCTTCCCAGTCCTCCATGTCATCATCCAGAAGAGAGTTCTTAAGCTTAGCAGGACCGTATTCTCCCATAGCACAGTAAAGCAGGAATTCAGATTTCACGAAGATATCGAGGCCAAACCTCACCCTGCAGCCTGGCAATACCTCAGCTTTTTGTTCAGCGTCCGATGAGGAGCAGCAAGGCTGGTCCTGAGCAGCCATCCCTCAGCAGCATCAGCCGCACCCACCGATCAAGCGCACCCGCTGCAATGGCAGCCCGCTGGCCAAAGGCTTCTCAGGTGCCAGGCCCTTGAAAAACTTGCTGCTAAGGGAATTGAAAAGATGATCCTTGGTGGCTGAGACATCCCAGCTGGCTCAGCACGCTGACTTGTGCTCTTGGCTCACAGCTGCCTCTCCTTTGCTACCCCAGCTTAATATCCCAGGCTATGGCACCTTCATCCCTTCTTCTCAGTCTTAGAAGCACACAAAAAGAGCTACAGATGCCCGTTCTTGCTAGACGTTTCTCCTTGGAAGCAGCCTTTGTCCTTTCCAACCCGAGAAGTCCTGTGGTGTTGGCAGCACCTGCATGCTACCTCCATGACTATTAATTTTCTTGCCCCAGAGAAGAGAAGTAAACCCCTGCTGCTCTTGGAAGACATAAAACCAGGAGAGGAAAGATACAGTTCTACCAAGGCCCAATCTTTCTCCCAACTTGTTTGTCTTCCTTCACTCTCCTACATGTTGAGATTGGAGTCCCCGCATCTGACGCTGGTAGGGGAGGTCGGAGGGCTCCAACCTATGCAACCAGCTGCACCTTGCTTGGCAGGGCAAACTCAGATGAGCTTTCTGACAGCGGAAGCATCCTCACTAAGCAACTCTTCTTTATCAAGAGCTGTGGAGAAGTGTCATTGTGTGGACGTGAGCTGGGCATCGTTTCCCTTTCACACTGGTGGGAACATGCAGCAACCGTGTGGATGCCTCCAGGGCCAGACCAGTGGGAGCCAACATCCCAGGGCTGCCGTTTAATGCACAGCTGGAGGTGAGTTGTGCCCCACTGCGTGCAGCTTGGTCTGCACAGAGCAGTAGTGCAGGAGGAGGATCTGCCTGAGAAAGAGTATGTATGATCCGTTTTTTAAACTACACTCCATCCACCCGCCCGCCAGCAGAGCTGCCCCGTCAGGGTATTCCAGACACAAACACAGGCTGGTTTATTCTTAGCTCCATCCCGTGCTCCCAATGGGAAGGAAAGAGGAAGGAAGACTTGTGCTCTCTTCCACCTCCTGTTGCCAGGAGACGAGTGCCGCCCTGTGAGGTCACAGTGAGCCCAGGGCACTTGTGGAGCTGCTGCCCGGGCACTGAGGCATCAGACGCCACAGCCCTTCAGCCCGCTGACAGGCAGGACGCAGTCTTGCTGCTCAGGGAAAGGGACGAGGCTCCAAGCTGCAAGGCAGCTCAGCAATGACAAATAACAGGGACTCGCCTTCGGCAGACTCATCCTCCGACACGGAGGAGCCTGGTTGGGTGCCTTCTTCTTCTCCCAACCACGCAGGACGTGATATGGCAGCACCCGGGAATGCTGCCAGCGCGCCTCTGTCAGGAGAGAACTTTCAAGGTAGGCCTGAGGAGTGCGGGGTGCGCGGCCTTCGTTATCCTTCCTGGGAGGACAGCTGTGCCAAACCCTGCCCCTCTTCAGCCCGCAGGTTCCTCGGGAAGCTCTGGGAGATTGTCGGCAGCCATCACTTCCAGTCAATCTGGTGGGCCGACAATGGCAACTGCATTGTCATCGCAGAAACACTCTTCTGCGAGGAAGTGTTGAGGAGGAATGTCTTTGGAACAGACTCCATGGGAGGCTTCATCCTCCAACTGCACCTCCATGGATTCGACACACTGGAGGAAGATTGCCCCATCTCTATGTCCGTGGAGGAGCTGCAGGCCATAGCAGCTGCAGGACCTTCTCTGGGCAGGGTAAGCCAGTTCCTCCCCCAGGAGAGAACCCTCAAGACCTTTGGTGGGGAGAGGGTCACATTGAGGTAGAAGAAACCTTTCCCAGGCAGGTGGGGAGGAGGAGGGTGGGAGCACACGGCCCGGGTTTGTCTCAGGGTCAGGAACTCCAAGCGCAGGATTTTGGAGGAGCAGAAGTGCTGACCAAAGGGCTTTGGTTATGGCTGTGACAGGCAAGCACAGTGCCGTCTCTGGGGCTCGTTTTGTGCTCGCTCTCTATGCGGCTACACCAAAAGTTCCCATCTTGTGGCATCTGCTGAACGCTGACAAGACACATATCAGCATCATGTTATGTCTGACAGGTGCATTCCATGCTGGGAGATGGCTTGAAACCCAGTGGTATTCGGGATTCTCTGTTATTTTTAAGGCTTGGAAAACACTATGCTTCTCTGCTCTCACCTACCGAGAACCCCAGTGTGCTCACTACATACAAAATCTCCATCCCAACATTTTATTCATCTAAGCTGGAGGTTTCAAGGCCCACCGAGAGCTCTTTGTCAGAACCACCTGCGTCTTTGCCGAGGCAAAGGCTTGGCTAGAGAATCTCTGTCTCTGTCCTTCTGGAAAGGATGACAATGACTCCTCTCCTTTGCCTTCTGCAGCTGCACTTCTTCTACAGCCCCTTCTTCCGGAGACATCAGCCCGACCTCCTGGGGCCGTGGGCGCAAAGCCCCGGGGAAGGAGAGCGAGACCCGGCGGCAGCCCCACGCAGCCCCGGGCAGGAGGATGAGCGCGGAAAGAAGAGACATGCTGATGCTCTAGTGGCTGAAGAAGATGTGGAACAGAACGGATTCCAGAGGCGCGCAGCTGCCAGCCCCACAGCGACTGAGCCGTGGGCTGACCTGGATGCTCCGAGCACCAGTGCCGGTCCAGCCCCGGCCAAACGGCGCCGCAAACACAGTGCTGAGGATGAACTGGAAGCGGCTCTGGCTCCACCTATGGCATCCCCACAGTGCCGCACACCTCCTGCCCCACGAGGAATCGAGACCCTTCAACAGCCAGCTCAGAGGCCCAGTCCGCTTCCTTGGATGGCCGACAGGATGAGCCCACCTCAACCCCGTGCTCCGGAGCCGGCGAGGGAGACTCTGCCAGAGCATTGTGCCGCTCCCATTCCACGGCCACCGCACAGCCCATTGGCGGCAGGAGCAGAGGAGGAGGAAGAGAACGAAGCCCAGAGGCCTGCAGCCCCCAGCCCCGCAGCAATCCAGCCATGGGCTGACGAAGACGCGCTGAGCATCAGTGCCGGTGCGGCCCTGGGCAGACAGCGCCAAAGAGACAGCCCGGAAAACTTCCAGGAGGCGGCTGTGGCTCCATCTGCACCTTCACCCCAGCGCCGCACACCTCCTGCCCCACTGTTCTTCGCGCCCCCTCCACGCCCAGACTGGTGGCCCGGTCCGGATGCCGAACAAGTCCCAGGGGTTGGTGCCCTCCCATTCCACCCTCCGGCACATCAAGTCCCTCTCATGCCACGACCACAGCACCACCGAGGTCCTGTCTACCCACACTGCCCGAGCTGTTACTGCCCTCCAAACGACCCCACTGCCCGGCACGGCGATGGACGTTGAAAGGGGTCGGGCTGGATGCAGCAGCCATCTTGGGCAGCCGGCGATGGTGTAGATGTAGGAACAAGTTCATCTAGGAATAAAACAGTGTTTGTTGGTGTTAAAAACAGCTCTTTTCACGTTGCCTCGTCCTGTCTCTGCAGTCTCACAGTCGCTCTCCTGACACCCGGTGTCGCCTTCAGGGTGGCAAGGGTTTGGCCCCAGCCCGCAAAAGCCAAGGACCCACGAGGGCTGAGCACGAGCCAGGCAAAAGCCAACCTGGGGCTGCTCCAGCAGCTGCAGCAGCACCCAGGGCCACTCCAGTCAAACCAGTGCCCCAGAGCTCTTGGGGAGCCCACGGCCCTCCCTCCCCCAGCTCAGAGCAGGGAAGGGCCCCAGACCAACGTCTCCACTAGTCTCTACCAATACTCCCTGCTCCATGCTTCTTCAAGTCAGGGTCTTCACATCCCCAGCCAGTCTTCTGGGGCAAGGCTTGTAGGAACTCCGAGCAACCACCAGACACTTACTTGACTGAGTGCTCAGGAGCTTCTATGAAACGGAGACGTTGACCGGTGAAGTGAAGAGCTCAGTCTGTTAAACACAAGCCCAAGGCAGGACAACGCAGGCAGACCAGTGCCAGGCAGGTGTCGGAAACAGCATGAAGAACGACAGGGGTCTGAAATCTCTGCACTTTCTCTCCTATACTGGCAGGTCAGTTATGCCGGATGGATGGCATCTTTTAGGTCCACACACACAGCCATGGCCTCAGAAAACGTAGCACAAGGTTGCTGAGCTCCTTCAGCTGCTTCAACCCTGGGAGATGCATATCCTGGTCTAAAGGATAGCTGTATGTCAGTGCTGCGGCTCTCACCTGTGTGCTCAGGTGTGCTTTCAAAGGTAACAGAGCACGGGAAGAGCAGAGGCACGCCTGTGTGTAGACTCAGACCAAGCCAGACTTACTCTTGCCCCCAGCTCTGCAATGACCATGGCCCCGCTGGTAAACCCTTCAGAAAGAGTCCATCCCTTAGCAAACCAGACATTTACTGTTACTGATCAGAAGACCTTCGTTGCACCATCTGCATTAAAGTACTTCCAATTCAGTCCTCCTTATTTACCCTCATGCCAATTCACCCAGTATCAGAAAGCTTTTAAGGTGTGAGTTCTATTGAACAGTAAAGAGATTAGATTTCACTCTGCTACTGGGATGCTTTCCACAGTGAGCTCTCATGTGCTCTTGGCTCACAGCTGCCTCTCCTTTGGTAGCCCAGCTTAATATCCCAGGCTATGGCACCTTCATCCCTTCTTCTCAGTCTCATAAGCAGAGAAAGAAAGAGTTACAGATCCATGTTCTTGCTAGACGTTTCTCCTTGGAAGCAGCCTTTGTCCTTTCCAACCCGAGAAGTCCTGTGATGCTGGCAGCACCTCCATGCTACCTCCATGACTATTAAATATTTTTTCCTCTCTGCTAACATCTTTCCCTCGTGCATTCAGTTTATAAACTACTTAGGTGCTAAGTTCTCAATTCTCCATGTGCATGTGTAGCGTCCAGATGTTTGGTGCCTGATCCCAGCTAGGACACCACATACCAGCCTGCCACTCACCACCTCCATTGCTCAACTGAAGAAACAACAGAGGTGCCAAGCCGCCACAAAGATCCCAGAAGGAAGTGACACTCTGCTCTCAGATGCAGCTCCAAAAGAAATTGATTGTCCCCTGTGTTTGCTCTGTGGCCAAAGGAGCCATGCCACGTGGAAGAACTTGTCAGGAAGCCAAGCGAGTCCTCCAGAGAAAGTTACTGCCCGTAGGGGCAACAACAGCATTTCTTCTCCATCACTTCTTTTTAGGAATGTGAAGCTACTAAAATAATAAACAACAGCCACGTCTGGAAACTGGTAAGTAGACCCTCCACCTGACTGCTTCAAAACACTAACTCATCCAAAAATACAGTACCCATCAGTAGAATGCAGCCTCTTCTGGGTCAAGAGCATTCAAGAACACATGAAATAACTGTGAGGAACGCCTCCAGTCTGAAGGGATAAGGGGAGTTTAGCCATGTGGTATGTGCTCACATAGGTGGACTAACTAGCTAAGAAGTAACTTGATTACAGTCTAGAATTAGCCAGAGCAAAAGCAGATCTCTCGTGATAGCACTCAGACTAAACCAACAGCTGCTGGAAGCTGAGGCAAAGTTCATGAAGCGTTGACACAGCTTTAGAGTGTGGTGGGTTCTCCATCACTTGGAGATTTTGAGTACAAGACCAGGCAGCTTTCTGCAGCATCACCAGCGTTATGAACTCACAGGATCATAGAGACATTCAGGTTGGAAAAGAACTTTCGGATCATCAAGTCAAACCATAAGCCTTACATTGACAAGTCCACCATTAAACCGTCTCCCAAAGCACCGTATCTATGCAAGGCGCTTGGCGACATTCCGGGAGCTTATGTCTTACTGAGCCCCTTCTGGCTTCAAAACCAGTGCAACTCTGGAGTTGAGGCTATGGCTAGAAATTTGTCTTGCACCCCAAAACTTCACCAGAACGTACTATCTTTTCTTGTACGCCTCAATGAGCATGGCGAGGCCGCGGCCCAAGATGCCCAGAGAAGCGGTGGCTGACCCATCCCTGGAGGTGTTCCAGGCCAGGTTGGATGAGGTTTTGAGCAACATGATCTGGTGGGAGGTGTCCCTGCCCATGGCAGGGGGTGAAACTGGACGGGCTTTGAGGTCCCTTCCAGACCAAATCGTTCTATCATTTTATGATTCCGATCCTGGCACTGCAGGCTGTGCTGGAGGTTCTCCCCTTCCTGGGGTGCAATGGACACGACCATGCAGATGGCTGGGCCCCTCTCTGCTGCCATCACAGCTCTGCTGACTGGATACATGAACGACTGGATTGACTTTGCAAGGATAGGATCCTTGTGTGTTATGGTCACCCAAGAGAACGCGAAATACCAGGGCTTGGACTCCTCTGCTCAGACAGGGCACCTCAGAGTTAGGTGCTGCTCTGCTCTGGTCCCTTCTGCTTCACTTGGAGGGAAATCACTTCCTCCAGAAGGAGCACGCATCCAACCGTGAGCTCAAAACCACTTTGCTGGTTCTGTCCCAGAGGTGCCTGTCTCTCAGTGGAGGAATCAGGGCTGAGTTATTCTGATTAAATCATTGTGTTTCCAGATGCCTCAAAGCAGGTGACAGGAGCACCTCTCCAAGTGTCCACAGCTGACTCCCCTGCCCCCATTAGGCAATTCATTCTGGGGTTTGCATGACTGAAGAAACAAATCCCAGCAGCATCAAGGGGTAATATCAGGTTCCTCTGAGATCAGAGCCACTTTGATTTTGGTGCTTGATGTGAACGCATCCAGCTCTAAAACCTGTGGCCTCTTAAGCCCCATGCATTTTTCAGGTGTAGGAACCCAGCCTCGCAGCCCACCCCGTCTAAATTAGGGGGTGCAGCTGTGCTGTCGTGTGCTCCCTGCTCCATTTCCCCTGCAGAACCGGGCTCCTCCTGCAAAGGAGGAGGTCTGTAAAAAGTAGCAAGGAGCACTGAAAGGATTTCCCAGGTAATCAGCAACAATTGTGCGTGCCACTGTTTCAAATCTTGAAAATGAGTCATTGCCAAAGAATGAGAAAGGAATGAACAGAGCCAGTTGTTTTCTTTGACTTCTACCCTTGAATCCAACCTTCCCAGTCCTCCATGTCATCATCCAGAAGAGAGTTCTTAAGCTTAGCAGGACCGTATTCTCCCATAGCACAGTAAAGCAGGAATTCAGATTTCACGAAGATATCGAGGCCAAACCTCACCCTGCAGCCTGGCAATACCTCAGCTTTTTGTTCAGCGTCCGATGAGGAGCAGCAAGGCTGGTCCTGAGCAGCCATCCCTCAGCAGCATCAGCCGCACCCACCGATCAAGCGCACCCGCTGCAATGGCAGCCCGCTGGCCAAAGGCTTCTCAGGTGCCAGGCCCTTGAAAAACTTGCTGCTAAGGGAATTGAAAAGATGATCCTTGGTGGCTGAGACATCCCAGCTGGCTCAGCACGCTGACTTGTGCTCTTGGCTCACAGCTGCCTCTCCTTTGCTACCCCAGCTTAATATCCCAGGCTATGGCACCTTCATCCCTTCTTCTCAGTCTTAGAAGCACACAAAAAGAGCTACAGATGCCCGTTCTTGCTAGACGTTTCTCCTTGGAAGCAGCCTTTGTCCTTTCCAACCCGAGAAGTCCTGTGGTGTTGGCAGCACCTGCATGCTACCTCCATGACTATTAATTTTCTTGCCCCAGAGAAGAGAAGTAAACCCCTGCTGCTCTTGGAAGACATAAAACCAGGAGAGGAAAGATACAGTTCTACCAAGGCCCAATCTTTCTCCCAACTTGTTTGTCTTCCTTCACTCTCCTACATGTTGAGATTGGAGTCCCCGCATCTGACGCTGGTAGGGGAGGTCGGAGGGCTCCAACCTATGCAACCAGCTGCACCTTGCTTGGCAGGGCAAACTCAGATGAGCTTTCTGACAGCGGAAGCATCCTCACTAAGCAACTCTTCTTTATCAAGAGCTGTGGAGAAGTGTCATTGTGTGGACGTGAGCTGGGCATCGTTTCCCTTTCACACTGGTGGGAACATGCAGCAACCGTGTGGATGCCTCCAGGGCCAGACCAGTGGGAGCCAACATCCCAGGGCTGCCGTTTAATGCACAGCTGGAGGTGAGTTGTGCCCCACTGCGTGCAGCTTGGTCTGCACAGAGCAGTAGTGCAGGAGGAGGATCTGCCTGAGAAAGAGTATGTATGATCCGTTTTTTAAACTACACTCCATCCACCCGCCCGCCAGCAGAGCTGCCCCGTCAGGGTATTCCAGACACAAACACAGGCTGGTTTATTCTTAGCTCCATCCCGTGCTCCCAATGGGAAGGAAAGAGGAAGGAAGACTTGTGCTCTCTTCCACCTCCTGTTGCCAGGAGACGAGTGCCGCCCTGTGAGGTCACAGTGAGCCCAGGGCACTTGTGGAGCTGCTGCCCGGGCACTGAGGCATCAGACGCCACAGCCCTTCAGCCCGCTGACAGGCAGGACGCAGTCTTGCTGCTCAGGGAAAGGGACGAGGCTCCAAGCTGCAAGGCAGCTCAGCAATGACAAATAACAGGGACTCGCCTTCGGCAGACTCATCCTCCGACACGGAGGAGCCTGGTTGGGTGCCTTCTTCTTCTCCCAACCACGCAGGACGTGATATGGCAGCACCCGGGAATGCTGCCAGCGCGCCTCTGTCAGGAGAGAACTTTCAAGGTAGGCCTGAGGAGTGCGGGGTGCGCGGCCTTCGTTATCCTTCCTGGGAGGACAGCTGTGCCAAACCCTGCCCCTCTTCAGCCCGCAGGTTCCTCGGGAAGCTCTGGGAGATTGTCGGCAGCCATCACTTCCAGTCAATCTGGTGGGCCGACAATGGCAACTGCATTGTCATCGCAGAAACACTCTTCTGCGAGGAAGTGTTGAGGAGGAATGTCTTTGGAACAGACTCCATGGGAGGCTTCATCCTCCAACTGCACCTCCATGGATTCGACACACTGGAGGAAGATTGCCCCATCTCTATGTCCGTGGAGGAGCTGCAGGCCATAGCAGCTGCAGGACCTTCTCTGGGCAGGGTAAGCCAGTTCCTCCCCCAGGAGAGAACCCTCAAGACCTTTGGTGGGGAGAGGGTCACATTGAGGTAGAAGAAACCTTTCCCAGGCAGGTGGGGAGGAGGAGGGTGGGAGCACACGGCCCGGGTTTGTCTCAGGGTCAGGAACTCCAAGCGCAGGATTTTGGAGGAGCAGAAGTGCTGACCAAAGGGCTTTGGTTATGGCTGTGACAGGCAAGCACAGTGCCGTCTCTGGGGCTCGTTTTGTGCTCGCTCTCTATGCGGCTACACCAAAAGTTCCCATCTTGTGGCATCTGCTGAACGCTGACAAGACACATATCAGCATCATGTTATGTCTGACAGGTGCATTCCATGCTGGGAGATGGCTTGAAACCCAGTGGTATTCGGGATTCTCTGTTATTTTTAAGGCTTGGAAAACACTATGCTTCTCTGCTCTCACCTACCGAGAACCCCAGTGTGCTCACTACATACAAAATCTCCATCCCAACATTTTATTCATCTAAGCTGGAGGTTTCAAGGCCCACCGAGAGCTCTTTGTCAGAACCACCTGCGTCTTTGCCGAGGCAAAGGCTTGGCTAGAGAATCTCTGTCTCTGTCCTTCTGGAAAGGATGACAATGACTCCTCTCCTTTGCCTTCTGCAGCTGCACTTCTTCTACAGCCCCTTCTTCCGGAGACATCAGCCCGACCTCCTGGGGCCGTGGGCGCAAAGCCCCGGGGAAGGAGAGCGAGACCCGGCGGCAGCCCCACGCAGCCCCGGGCAGGAGGATGAGCGCGGAAAGAAGAGACATGCTGATGCTCTAGTGGCTGAAGAAGATGTGGAACAGAACGGATTCCAGAGGCGCGCAGCTGCCAGCCCCACAGCGACTGAGCCGTGGGCTGACCTGGATGCTCCGAGCACCAGTGCCGGTCCAGCCCCGGCCAAACGGCGCCGCAAACACAGTGCTGAGGATGAACTGGAAGCGGCTCTGGCTCCACCTATGGCATCCCCACAGTGCCGCACACCTCCTGCCCCACGAGGAATCGAGACCCTTCAACAGCCAGCTCAGAGGCCCAGTCCGCTTCCTTGGATGGCCGACAGGATGAGCCCACCTCAACCCCGTGCTCCGGAGCCGGCGAGGGAGACTCTGCCAGAGCATTGTGCCGCTCCCATTCCACGGCCACCGCACAGCCCATTGGCGGCAGGAGCAGAGGAGGAGGAAGAGAACGAAGCCCAGAGGCCTGCAGCCCCCAGCCCCGCAGCAATCCAGCCATGGGCTGACGAAGACGCGCTGAGCATCAGTGCCGGTGCGGCCCTGGGCAGACAGCGCCAAAGAGACAGCCCGGAAAACTTCCAGGAGGCGGCTGTGGCTCCATCTGCACCTTCACCCCAGCGCCGCACACCTCCTGCCCCACTGTTCTTCGCGCCCCCTCCACGCCCAGACTGGTGGCCCGGTCCGGATGCCGAACAAGTCCCAGGGGTTGGTGCCCTCCCATTCCACCCTCCGGCACATCAAGTCCCTCTCATGCCACGACCACAGCACCACCGAGGTCCTGTCTACCCACACTGCCCGAGCTGTTACTGCCCTCCAAACGACCCCACTGCCCGGCACGGCGATGGACGTTGAAAGGGGTCGGGCTGGATGCAGCAGCCATCTTGGGCAGCCGGCGATGGTGTAGATGTAGGAACAAGTTCATCTAGGAATAAAACAGTGTTTGTTGGTGTTAAAAACAGCTCTTTTCACGTTGCCTCGTCCTGTCTCTGCAGTCTCACAGTCGCTCTCCTGACACCCGGTGTCGCCTTCAGGGTGGCAAGGGTTTGGCCCCAGCCCGCAAAAGCCAAGGACCCACGAGGGCTGAGCACGAGCCAGGCAAAAGCCAACCTGGGGCTGCTCCAGCAGCTGCAGCAGCACCCAGGGCCACTCCAGTCAAACCAGTGCCCCAGAGCTCTTGGGGAGCCCACGGCCCTCCCTCCCCCAGCTCAGAGCAGGGAAGGGCCCCAGACCAACGTCTCCACTAGTCTCTACCAATACTCCCTGCTCCATGCTTCTTCAAGTCAGGGTCTTCACATCCCCAGCCAGTCTTCTGGGGCAAGGCTTGTAGGAACTCCGAGCAACCACCAGACACTTCTTGACTGAGTGCTCAGGAGCTTCTATGAAACGGAGACGTTGACCGGTGAAGTGAAGAGCTCAGTCTGTTAAACACAAGCCCAAGGCAGGACAACGCAGGCAGACCAGTGCCAGGCAGGTGTCGGAAACAGCATGAAGAACGACAGGGGTCTGAAATCTCTGCACTTTCTCTCCTATACTGGCAGGTCAGTTATGCCGGATGGATGGCATCTTTTAGGTCCACACACACAGCCATGGCCTCAGAAAACGTAGCACAAGGTTGCTGAGCTCCTTCAGCTGCTTCAACCCTGGGAGATGCATATCCTGGTCTAAAGGATAGCTGTATGTCAGTGCTGCGGCTCTCACCTGTGTGCTCAGGTGTGCTTTCAAAGGTAACAGAGCACGGGAAGAGCAGAGGCACGCCTGTGTGTAGACTCAGACCAAGCCAGACTTACTCTTGCCCCCAGCTCTGCAATGACCATGGCCCCGCTGGTAAACCCTTCAGAAAGAGTCCATCCCTTAGCAAACCAGACATTTACTGTTACTGATCAGAAGACCTTCGTTGCACCATCTGCATTAAAGTACTTCCAATTCAGTCCTCCTTATTTACCCTCATGCCAATTCACCCAGTATCAGAAAGCTTTTAAGGTGTGAGTTCTATTGAACAGTAAAGAGATTAGATTTCACTCTGCTACTGGGATGCTTTCCACAGTGAGCTCTCATGTGCTCTTGGCTCACAGCTGCCTCTCCTTTGGTAGCCCAGCTTAATATCCCAGGCTATGGCACCTTCATCCCTTCTTCTCAGTCTCATAAGCAGAGAAAGAAAGAGTTACAGATCCATGTTCTTGCTAGACGTTTCTCCTTGGAAGCAGCCTTTGTCCTTTCCAACCCGAGAAGTCCTGTGATGCTGGCAGCACCTCCATGCTACCTCCGTGACTATTAAATATTTTTTCCTCTCTGCTAACATCTTTCCCTCGTGCATTCAGTTTATAAACTACTTAGGTGCTAAGTTCTCAATTCTCCATGTGCATGTGTAGCGTCCAGATGTTTGGTGCCTGATCCCAGCTAGGACACCACATACCAGCCTGCCACTCACCACCTCCATTGCTCAACTGAAGAAACAACAGAGGTGCCAAGCCGCCACAAAGATCCCAGAAGGAAGTGACACTCTGCTCTCAGATGCAGCTCCAAAAGAAATTGATTGTCCCCTGTGTTTGCTCTGTGGCCAAAGGAGCCATGCCACGTGGAAGAACTTGTCAGGAAGCCAAGCGAGTCCTCCAGAGAAAGTTACTGCCCGTAGGGGCAACAACAGCATTTCTTCTCCATCACTTCTTTTTAGGAATGTGAAGCTACTAAAATAATAAACAACAGCCACGTCTGGAAACTGGTAAGTAGACCCTCCACCTGACTGCTTCAAAACACTAACTCATCCAAAAATACAGTACCCATCAGTAGAATGCAGCCTCTTCTGGGTCAAGAGCATTCAAGAACACATGAAATAACTGTGAGGAACGCCTCCAGTCTGAAGGGATAAGGGGAGTTTAGCCATGTGGTATGTGCTCACATAGGTGGACTAACTAGCTAAGAAGTAACTTGATTACAGTCTAGAATTAGCCAGAGCAAAAGCAGATCTCTCGTGATAGCACTCAGACTAAACCAACAGCTGCTGGAAGCTGAGGCAAAGTTCATGAAGCGTTGACACAGCTTTAGAGTGTGGTGGGTTCTCCATCACTTGGAGATTTTGAGTACAAGACCAGGCAGCTTTCTGCAGCATCACCAGCGTTATGAACTCACAGGATCATAGAGACATTCAGGTTGGAAAAGAACTTTCGGATCATCAAGTCAAACCATAAGCCTTACATTGACAAGTCCACCATTAAACCGTCTCCCAAAGCACCGTATCTATGCAAGGCGCTTGGCGACATTCCGGGAGCTTATGTCTTACTGAGCCCCTTCTGGCTTCAAAACCAGTGCAACTCTGGAGTTGAGGCTATGGCTAGAAATTTGTCTTGCACCCCAAAACTTCACCAGAACGTACTATCTTTTCTTGTACGCCTCAATGAGCATGGCGAGGCCGCGGCCCAAGATGCCCAGAGAAGCGGTGGCTGACCCATCCCTGGAGGTGTTCCAGGCCAGGTTGGATGAGGTTTTGAGCAACATGATCTGGTGGGAGGTGTCCCTGCCCATGGCAGGGGGTGAAACTGGACGGGCTTTGAGGTCCCTTCCAGACCAAATCGTTCTATCATTTTATGATTCCGATCCTGGCACTGCAGGCTGTGCTGGAGGTTCTCCCCTTCCTGGGGTGCAATGGACACGACCATGCAGATGGCTGGGCCCCTCTCTGCTGCCATCACAGCTCTGCTGACTGGATACATGAACGACTGGATTGACTTTGCAAGGATAGGATCCTTGTGTGTTATGGTCACCCAAGAGAACGCGAAATACCAGGGCTTGGACTCCTCTGCTCAGACAGGGCACCTCAGAGTTAGGTGCTGCTCTGCTCTGGTCCCTTCTGCTTCACTTGGAGGGAAATCACTTCCTCCAGAAGGAGCACGCATCCAACCGTGAGCTCAAAACCACTTTGCTGGTTCTGTCCCAGAGGTGCCTGTCTCTCAGTGGAGGAATCAGGGCTGAGTTATTCTGATTAAATCATTGTGTTTCCAGATGCCTCAAAGCAGGTGACAGGAGCACCTCTCCAAGTGTCCACAGCTGACTCCCCTGCCCCCATTAGGCAATTCATTCTGGGGTTTGCATGACTGAAGAAACAAATCCCAGCAGCATCAAGGGGTAATATCAGGTTCCTCTGAGATCAGAGCCACTTTGATTTTGGTGCTTGATGTGAACGCATCCAGCTCTAAAACCTGTGGCCTCTTAAGCCCCATGCATTTTTCAGGTGTAGGAACCCAGCCTCGCAGCCCACCCCGTCTAAATTAGGGGGTGCAGCTGTGCTGTCGTGTGCTCCCTGCTCCATTTCCCCTGCAGAACCGGGCTCCTCCTGCAAAGGAGGAGGTCTGTAAAAGTAGCAAGGAGCACTGAAAGGATTTCCCAGGTAATCAGCAACAATTGTGCGTGCCACTGTTTCAAATCTTGAAAATGAGTCATTGCCAAAGAATGAGAAAGGAATGAACAGAGCCAGTTGTTTTCTTTGACTTCTACCCTTGAATCCAACCTTCCCAGTCCTCCATGTCATCATCCAGAAGAGAGTTCTTAAGCTTAGCAGGACCGTATTCTCCCATAGCACAGTAAAGCAGGAATTCAGATTTCACGAAGATATCGAGGCCAAACCTCACCCTGCAGCCTGGCAATACCTCAGCTTTTTGTTCAGCGTCCGATGAGGAGCAGCAAGGCTGGTCCCTGAGCAGCCATCCCTCAGCAGCATCAGCCGCACCCACCGATCAAGCGCACCCGCTGCAATGGCAGCCCGCTGGCCAAAGGCTTCTCAGGTGCCAGGCCCTTGAAAAAACTTGCTGCTAAGGGAATTGAAAAGATGATCCTTGGTGGCTGAGACATCCCAGCTGGCTCAGCACGCTGACTTGTGCTCTTGGCTCACAGCTGCCTCTCCTTTGCTACCCCAGCTTAATATCCCAGGCTATGGCACCTTCATCCCTTCTTCTCAGTCTTAGAAGCACACAAAAAGAGCTACAGATGCCCGTTCTTGCTAGACGTTTCTCCTTGGAAGCAGCCTTTGTCCTTTCCAACCCGAGAAGTCCTGTGGTGTTGGCAGCACCTGCATGCTACCTCCATGACTATTAATTTTCTTGCCCCAGAGAAGAGAAGTAAACCCCTGCTGCTCTTGGAAGACATAAAACCAGGAGAGGAAAGATACAGTTCTACCAAGGCCCAATCTTTCTCCCAACTTGTTTGTCTTCCTTCACTCTCCTACATGTTGAGATTGGAGTCCCCGCATCTGACGCTGGTAGGGGAGGTCGGAGGGCTCCAACCTATGCAACCAGCTGCACCTTGCTTGGCAGGGCAAACTCAGATGAGCTTTCTGACAGCGGAAGCATCCTCACTAAGCAACTCTTCTTTATCAAGAGCTGTGGAGAAGTTGTCATTGTGTGGACGTGAGCTGGGCATACGTTTCCCTTGTCACACTGGGTGTGAACATGCCAGCAACCGTGGTGGATGCATCCAGGGGCCAGACCAGTGGGAGCCAACATCCCAGGGCTTGCCGTTTAATAGCCAACAGCTGGAGGTGAGGTTGTGCCCACTAGCGTTGCAGCTTGGTTCTGGCACAAGAGCAGTAAGTGCCAGGAGGAGGATCTGCCTGAGAAAGAGTATGTATGATCCGTTTTTTAAAAAAACTACACTCATCCACCCGCCCGCCAGCAGAGCTGCCCCGTCAGGGTATTCCAGACACCAAACCCAGGCTGTTTATTCTTAGCTCCATCCCGTGCTCCCAATGGGAAGGAAAGAGGAAGGAAGACTTGTGCTCTCTTCCACCTCCTGTTGCCAGGAGACGAGTGCCGCCCTGTGAGGTCACAGTGAGCCCAGGGCACTTGTGGAGCTGCTGCCCGGGCACTGAGGCATCAGACGCCACAGCCCTTCAGCCCGCTGACAGGCAGGACGCAGTCTTGCTGCTCAGGGAAAGGGACGAGGCTCCAAGCTGCAAGGCAGCTCAGCAATGACAAATAACAGGGACTCGCCTTCGGCAGACTCATCCTCCGACACGGAGGAGCCTGGTTGGGTGCCTTCTTCTTCTCCCAACCACGCAGGACGTGATATGGCAGCACCCGGGAATGCTGCCAGCGCGCCTCTGTCAGGAGAGAACTTTCAAGGTAGGCCTGAGGAGTGCGGGGTGCGCGGCCTTCGTTATCCTTCCTGGGAGGACAGCTGTGCCAAACCCTGCCCCTCTTCAGCCCGCAGGTTCCTCGGGAAGCTCTGGGAGATTGTCGGCAGCCATCACTTCCAGTCAATCTGGTGGGCCGACAATGGCAACTGCATTGTCATCGCAGAAACACTCTTCTGCGAGGAAGTGTTGAGGAGGAATGTCTTTGGAACAGACTCCATGGGAGGCTTCATCCTCCAACTGCACCTCCATGGATTCGACACACTGGAGGAAGATTGCCCCATCTCTATGTCCGTGGAGGAGCTGCAGGCCATAGCAGCTGCAGGACCTTCTCTGGGCAGGGTAAGCCAGTTCCTCCCCCAGGAGAGAACCCTCAAGACCTTTGGTGGGGAGAGGGTCACATTGAGGTAGAAGAAACCTTTCCCAGGCAGGTGGGGAGGAGGAGGGTGGGAGCACACGGCCCGGGTTTGTCTCAGGGTCAGGAACTCCAAGCGCAGGATTTTGGAGGAGCAGAAGTGCTGACCAAAGGGCTTTGGTTATGGCTGTGACAGGCAAGCACAGTGCCGTCTCTGGGGCTCGTTTTGTGCTCGCTCTCTATGCGGCTACACCAAAAGTTCCCATCTTGTGGCATCTGCTGAACGCTGACAAGACACATATCAGCATCATGTTATGTCTGACAGGTGCATTCCATGCTGGGAGATGGCTTGAAACCCAGTGGTATTCGGGATTCTCTGTTATTTTTAAGGCTTGGAAAACACTATGCTTCTCTGCTCTCACCTACCGAGAACCCCAGTGTGCTCACTACATACAAAATCTCCATCCCAACATTTTATTCATCTAAGCTGGAGGTTTCAAGGCCCACCGAGAGCTCTTTGTCAGAACCACCTGCGTCTTTGCCGAGGCAAAGGCTTGGCTAGAGAATCTCTGTCTCTGTCCTTCTGGAAAGGATGACAATGACTCCTCTCCTTTGCCTTCTGCAGCTGCACTTCTTCTACAGCCCCTTCTTCCGGAGACATCAGCCCGACCTCCTGGGGCCGTGGGCGCAAAGCCCCGGGGAAGGAGAGCGAGACCCGGCGGCAGCCCCACGCAGCCCCGGGCAGGAGGATGAGCGCGGAAAGAAGAGACATGCTGATGCTCTAGTGGCTGAAGAAGATGTGGAACAGAACGGATTCCAGAGGCGCGCAGCTGCCAGCCCCACAGCGACTGAGCCGTGGGCTGACCTGGATGCTCCGAGCACCAGTGCCGGTCCAGCCCCGGCCAAACGGCGCCGCAAACACAGTGCTGAGGATGAACTGGAAGCGGC